>NW_004955434.1:13380444-13414060 GCF_000276665.1 Chinchilla lanigera
TTTGCCGCTGAGCTAAATCCCCAGCCCCTCCAAATTTAAATCTTGATTCCTTGGATGGTCAGCCAACTCAGGCACAAGGTATTTTATATAACCCACTCAGAGACTCAATTTTTCATTTAAAATAAAATTGTTATAAAGATTAAATGATGCAATATCAATAAATGGCTTAGAAGAGTTTCTGGAAAATAGTCAGGGTTCCAAAAAGTTATTTAAAACTGCAAAATATCAAAGGATGGTGGGAGACAGACTGAGGGAAGACAAAGATGACAATAAAAGGAATTAAGATGTACTATGTACATGTACCAACTCCCCACAAATATGTAAACATTATGTATTACAAATACATAGTAATAAAAGGGTAGATTAAAATTTTTTAAGTAAAATAGTTCTGAGAAATTATTATGTAATTTAAATTTCTTAACATATCTTATTTGTGAGAATGCTTTCACTGTTCATCTATCAGGGTGAAAATTTTTGTTTCTTCTCTAAATGCATAATTACATGCAAAATCATTGGTAAATACAAGTTGTTATAGTTTAGATCTACATGTCCCCCAAAATCCATGTGTTCAATGGTGGGGCTCTTCAGGGGTGTTGAATCATTGGGACACTATACTCCCAAGTGGATCACATGACCCATTACAGTTGAATGTGCCATTTAGAGGTACAGTCTGGTTATATGAGATAGATTCCTGAAGATGTGGCCTGGAAAGTTTACTCTTGTCCTTAACTCCCTCCCTCCTCTTTCTTCCAATCCCCTCTCTGTTTCCTGGTTGCTATATTGGAGATGGTTGCATACACCAAGCCCTTTCACTATGCTATTTGCATCCTGGTGTAGCTGTCCATGGACTGAACCATGTGCAAGCCCAAATGTACCACACTGTCTTACATGCAGGGGTCTTGTACTCTGAATGACGAAGACAACAATACACAATATATTAATTATTGTAACTCTCCTACTAAATTGTTTTGAAACTGTTTTATTGTTATTTTTCTCTTTAAAAGAAAAATAAAAATAGTACATGCTAGTACTTTTGAATGATGTATTGAAAACAGTAGTTAATAGCAGTAATTCGATATTTTGTGTTTATGTGTCATCTGGAATAGCTAGAGAAACACAAAATCTCCTTAAATGAGAAGAAAACATTGAATATTTCGCAGTCCAAAGAGGAATTCTATGGTCTGATATCAATGAGAGTCATAGTAGAGGGTGAAGGAACTATATAAAAGTGTATACAGTCACATTATTCACAGATTATAATGAATTCATCCTAGAAACATATGGCTCCACAAAGTCAGAGGGAAGCTTAGAGAACTAGCAAACCAGTTTCTGAAATTTACAACCCCCTGGCCATTAAGAATAGTCAGGGCATTACAAATTGGATTAAAGTTGCTTGGTCTGATTTTTTTCCTGATAATACATATGCCCCATGATAGAAATATTTTATAGTGGGAAATAAAGGAAGACATTTATTTTTTGACGTTTGGTGCAATAGAACTGAACAGGGGCTGAAATGGGAAGGAAAAATTTTGAGATTAAAAGTAAAATAAAAAAAAAGATGGAAAGTAAAGAATGAAACAAGTATACCCTCACTAGGCAAAGTGCCAAATGTCAAATCTAGAAAGGAGACAGTATATTTAGTAAGCTACTTTTTCTCCAGACCCTTAATCTTAATCTTGCTGAGGGGAGGATAAACTGTCCAAATTATATAACTGTCTTAGTCCATGGTTCTCTACCAGAGGGATACCAATCCCCATGTCTTCCTACATACATTAATTTCTGGAAGCATTTTTGGTCATCCCTAGAAGTAGATGCTACTGGTATCCAGTGAGAAGATACTACGCGTGCAGCAAAGCATCTTGTAATGCACAGGACATCACCTCTCAAGGGAGAATTCTCTAAACCAGAGTATCAATTGTGTGAGACCTGTCTGATTTGGCAGTACAGATGAGAGTCTCTTTCTTAACTCTTCATAAACCCTCCAAGACCAGGAGACTATATCATTTCCTTACAGGGGACATACCAGGAAAAGGGAAACTAACCTGGGGTAAGAATTCTGAAAGCAGATAGTTTAGTTTCCAGTAAACTGCTTGAACAATAACTATATAGATTTTACTATAGCTGTACATTAAACACAAGTTGATCAGCCTGTAGACTCCAAGTTTTTTACACTATGAAAATCTGAACTCAATGGGTAATTGTATTTGTGCTCTTTTTCTCAAATATCATATAATGTCAAAAAATATTTCTCTGGATATTGTTTTAGTTTTATTACTTAAAAAACAGTACAGTCAGTGACTGGCATTATTCTATTTGAAATAATTTAAATTACAAGTTATTTTTTATATGATTATTAGGAATTTTGCTATTCTAGGTTTCTTTTCGTTCCAAATGAATTTTAGGATTATATTCTCTAATTCTGTGAGTTATGCTGTTGGAATTTTGACCAGGATTGCATTAAATCTATATAACAATTTTGGAAATATGGCTATTTTCACTATGGGAGTTCTTTCTACCTAAGAACAAGGGATATCTTTCCATTTCCTGTTATCCTCTTCAATCTCCTGTTTCAGAGTGCTTTAGTTTTAAATTTAAAGGTTTTTTTACTTTCTTCATTAGATTGATTCCTACGTATTCCTTTTTTTTTGGATGCTATTGTGAAAGGTGTTGTTTTCCTAATTTCTCTGTCAGTGACTTTGTTATTTGTGTACAGGAAGGCTATTGATTTTTAAATGTTGATTTTGTATCCAGTGCTGACACAAAGTGTTAATTTTGGGGTCTTCATGTTGGGGTCAGCAATGTCTTGCTGCTATCATAATTCTCAGACCAGTTAACAGAATATCTTGTCATCTGCAAATAATGATAGTATAACTTCTTTTTTCCTACCCTTTTATTTCTTTCTCTTATCTAATTGCTTTGGCTACTGTTTCCAGAACTATATTGAATATGACTGGTGATAGTGGACATTCTTGTCTCATTTCTAACTTTATAGTGAAAGCTTTCAGTGTTTAACCATTTGGTATGATGTTAGCTATTGGTTTGTCATATCAGATTGACTTGAAGACCATCTATTCCAATTTTCTGTAGGGTTTTTGTCATGAACAGGTGTTGCACTTTGTCAAATACTTTTTCTGCATCTATTGAAATGATCATATTTTTGCCCTTGGCTCTGTTAGTATGTTGTATTACATTTATTGATTTGCATATGTTGAATCATCCCTGCATTCCTAAGATAAATCATACTTGGTCAAGGAATATAATCTTCTTGATTATTTGCTGCATTCTGATGTGATTCTTTTTATACAATGGAGTGCTACTTATCCATAAAGAAGGATAAACTTGAGACATTTCTAGGTAAATGGATGCACTCTGAGACCATATTCTTAGGTGAAATAGATTGAACATGTGTGTAAATACTGCCTTTTTCTCTGGTATGAAAAACTGAAATTGTAAATAAGGACCAAAATGTATAACAAATATTGTGAAATAAGAAGAAAATATTCAAATGGGAAGGGGAAATAGGGAGGGGGAGAGGGCAGAAAAGAAGGAAAAAGAAAAATGTGAAAAAGGGAGGAAAAGTGGAAACAAAGCTGCTGTAAGTAAAGAGAAGGTTTGGAGGGAGGGTCGGGAAATGGAAAAGTAAAAGAACTCAAGATATATCATGTTCAGCTACAAATTCCCTACGATGAATGTGATTCTTCATGTATATCTAAAATGTGCCAATGAACTTAATTTAAAAAGTATTAGAGTATATTAGTATTTGGTAAGTAACAACCAAATCATTTTTATAGAAAATAAATTGCTTTAATCTTACTGATTTTAGTTTGTATGAGAATAATGTCTACTATAAGCAAAACTATGATGTATTTCTATTGGGATTCACATGAAGGTATAATATATCCAGTGACTTGAAATAAATTGATCCTTAAACATAGAATAATTGTTGCTATTTAATAAACTCCTGTGTAATTTCATACTTATTCTGCTCATTTGAGAATGTCTTGCTGCTATCATAATTCTCAGAACAGTTAACCTGTGAAATATGAACAATTTCTTAATATTGATTTAGTAGGATTTATAACCTAAAAACATGACATGTTTCAGTTAACTGAAGGCCTCTAAAGATGCCTGCAAAGTCCAGATATCTAAAAGAAAAAAATAATTCCTTGTAACAATTCATTCATTACAGATAAATGTCAACAGCGAACAAAATAGCGTATTGGAGAAATGGGGAAATGATGTTAGAGGGTACATGGAGGAAAAAAGTCTCTAAAATGGAAACTAATTTAAATGATGGCACTGGGGTGAACCTTAATCCATTGTGACTAATGTTACTTTTAAAAGAGTTAGGGCATAGAACCACAGGAAGTGACTCAAGGTTTTTCTGTTGTCATTGTAACTAAAGAAAGGGTCTACAATTAGGGCAAAGTTGGAGACGGTGAAGTATGCATAGCAATAACATGGAAACTGCAAATGCTTCAGGATTTGACCATACATTTTGACCATAATGAGAGCTATTGTTACAATATATAGGTTTATGTCAACAATTCCTTCACTAGAGCATAAAGTAAAAGATCATCACAATGGCAGAAGCACATTACGTTCAATTTGTACATTTTAGGGTTGGTAAAAAATCGAATATTTCTGCCATCTTTCTTAACTGTTTTATCCAATAACTTCGATTACACATCTACATAATTTTCAGAAATATATATAAAATCAATATTTTAGATCTGTCTTCATCAGTGTATATGTACTAGTACCCAATGAATGATCATTAAAGAATTCATAAGTGTCTCTATGTAGAAATTGCATGAAAATTCCCACGTATTTTTCATATGATAAAATATAGAATGATTTTGCCATTCAGAGCCAGAATCAGGGGCTGGGGATTTAGCTCAGCGGCAAAAGCGCCTGCTTGGCAAGTGCAAGGTCGTGAGTTCAGTTCCCGGTACCAGAGAAAAACAAAAACAAACAAAAAAAAAACAAACAGAGCCAGAATCAGATGCCTTAATTTAATAACTGTAATGGAATTAACCATACAACACTGCTCAAGTTTGTAAGTATAAGCTATTACACTTATTATAATGGTCCTTCTCCATGTTATATCACTTTCCTTGTAAAATTTGTCAGAAGACCATAAAAAGAGGTAGCTCACTCATTCTACAACACCTTACTTATATATTGTCTTTAAAGTAATTTAGTTTTTCAACTTGTGTTGGAGGAATTTTGCACTCCACTTTCATTTCCCTGTTGATATATGATCCATTCAATAGGTGTGTTGTATTCTTCTTGTTTAAACCATGCAGTATGTGGTATTTTGTTATAGCAGCCCTAGCAAACTCATACAATAGAGAATTTTCAGTTAAAGTACATATCTACCACAAAAAGTTGATAGAGGTAAAATTTATCTTCTTTTATACTCCCATTTTGCATTTAGTGTTTGTCTTACTTTTGCATGAGCTTCTTATAGAAATGATGCAGTATCAATAGCCCTGGGTTTCAGAGAGACGTCCACCAGGACACATAATCTCTTTCGTGCTTTTCCAATAGTATTCTAAAGCAATCTATCCTAACCCAAAGAGAAAAACAAAGACAAATTACTGAGAGCAGCTTGATGTGTGTCTATCTTTGAGGATATTTGTCTACAAAAAGCAAACAATGCCTGTTTTATGTAGCAAGTCTTTTGTGTTGCTGTGATTGTTTTGATAGTAATGAGCAGGTGTGATGAAACTGTCATCCTCACTCATTGCTGGTGGCAGTATAGATTGGGAAGCAATTTGCCAGCATCTATCAAAGTTTAAAAATATCTGCTTCCTTTTTCCCAGTTATCTCGCTTCTGGAAATCTCAGGAAAGGTCATTTTCACAGATGCTGACAAACCTTTATATATTCTGATAACCTATTTCAGTAATATTTACACTTGCTATGTTACCTTGAAAAAGAAGACAAGCTGAATGCCTTAGCTTGGATAACCTGTGGTGCTCCTGTAGCACACAGGCAATGTTGTTCTTTTATTTTTGCACTATGTTTCTAAAATTAATCCAATGTCATAATAGTACTGCATTAAATGAGTTTTACAACTTCAGTTGTATGAAGAAATAAAAGATTCTGTTATATCCAACTAAATTAACTCCAAAATAGGAATTCCTTTTGCTCTATCGACTTGTTTCCTTCTGCCTCCCTCAAGCTGCTTTTTATAAGACACACAGTTAAACAGAATTCTGAGAAGTAGGCATGAGTCACTAGGGTTTTTCAGCGTGCTCCATCCTCCTAAGAATTAATAGTAAAGTTTTCTATCCTTAAATTCTATGAATACAACTTGGTTACTGCTTCACTCCTAGAATGATCTGCTTCCCTCTCTCCATGTCCACTGACTGACTCTTATGACCTCCAATTTGAACTTGTTTTAACTTGTCCTTTCTTGTGTGAAGGATCAAATGGTAATCTTCCTTAATTCCACAACGCAAGTACCACACAGTGTATCTCACGATATAACATTAAGGAATGTCCCATACTCAGCTCAGTTTTCTTGTTACATGTATAGTTTGTTTTCTTGGAATGGAGCCATGCAAAGCTTATTGCACTATGATCAATAAGTAAAAGTTTAGCAAATTCATATTGTACGCAATAAAGACAGCAATGTAAATGACACACCGGTATAAGTGCCAACTTATGCTGCTGAGGAAAGACTGATCCTATGGTGCCTGGACCACTCTACCACCTAATTCTTTATAAACGGTGGACAGATATGTGATCAAGGAAGGAAAAACCCTTTTGGGATAGTAAACAGAAGTTTTGGAGGAAAATATATGAAAATGCTTTTGGCGATTACCTTCTGGTGATTTTCTTTATTCAGTATTTTCTATTTTTTTTATTTTAAAGAGAGTAGTAAATGAAAACCAACAAACAAAAAAATAGAGCAGTAGCAGCATACAAGTGTCACAAACATAAACAAATCAGAGTAAGAACATTCAGTGATATAAAGTCTCAAGAAAAAATAATGCAAATCAACAGTGGTTGCTACATTACATATTGCTATCCTCAACTACATTGCTCAGATTACCACATGTAAGAATGAAAGATTGCTCAAACCATTAAAGAGAATAAGGAAATAATTCTTCTATAAAACATTAGCGATAATACAGAGTTTCACTAGACAAAATGGTAGGAGTTCTCCACTGTAATTCCACTGCATATTGTTACCTTCAAATCAGTTGCTCATAAGTGAAATAAATCGGACCCAGATGTGTAAACATCATATTGTCTCCTTGCTGTAGGAACCTGAAAGACTAGGTAAAACTCAGAACACACAATACATGATAGGAAAGAAATTGCTCAAAGGAAGGAACGACTGGGATGAGGGAAAGAAGAAAAAAGAAGGAAGGAAGACGATATATAAATATATCAAGGAATAGCTGTGATAATTTTATTGCTGGTGTCTGATGGATTGAAATGAACAGTTAATGCTCACAATTTTTATGTTCTGATCAATTTTAGTATTTTCTATTTTTTAACCATATTTCCTTTCAAAATACTTTTAATATTTCATTGCAGTAGAATAAAACAGTAACTTCCTATAAGTGAGAAGTGAGCAACACTCACCCAGATAAGCGAGCAAACCATTCTGTGCATGTGTGAAGGCCTGCTTCCCCCGGCCGCAGTGCTCAGAACGAGCTGTGCAGGCAATGTTAGGGGCACCGGACTTACGAGTATCGGGTCATGGTGTGCCACACAGCTGGCAAGCTTGAATTAACCCATGCCGTTAGGTTTCTATGGTCATTAACACTTGAAGATTGACTTGCATTTCACCTCCCTAGAGAACTTTTTGTCCAAAATCCAATTTTCCTGAGTTTAGAATCTACTTTGTGAACCTAAGCCCCTTCAAGAATTTACTTTACTCCCTAAATAGTAGCACACTGGTGGAAACACAAATTCATTTTGTCACAGAAAACATGGTGATGAGTTGGGATCATGGTCCAGCTTTGCTATGTATAACTTGGGCTTTGGGTAGATCCCTTGTCCTCAGAGGGGATCACAATCGTCTGAAGATTCTCATAGTGAATTTTGTCATGTTCGATAGCTACCTAGGGCCACTCACTGAATAAATATTGTACCTGTAAAGTTATTTTTTCTATATGGGAGCAGGTAATTCTATTTACCAGGTACACTTGCCTAGTTTGAAGAAGCCATTTCTGTACATAAAACATAAGCATTCATATAGAAGCCTTCAGGCCACTATTGTTTAAGGAGTTTCTCAGTAAATGTTAAGCACTGAAGTATATTTAACATACTTTTCTGTACCAGGTTTGTGAAAATATTGTGAACCTAATAGCACTGAGCAAGGGTTAGTCAGGATATTCTTTTTCTGTCTCATTCACGATAATGCCTCATAAATGCCTCATTTAAAAAAAAAAATGGAACCTCAAGCAAAAGAAAATAAAATCGTGGAGTTAGTGTGGAGAAGGGCAGCCTGGACATTATGCTGGGTTTGCACATCATTACTTGAAATGGAGCATTAGCACCTCGCAAGCAGGCAGGAAAGAGGAAGCAGGTCCCTCATTATTTCTGAGAGCTGGACTTCAGTACCCGCTTGGACATTGAATGCTCCATTATTGTCCCTCAATAATAGGCATTTATGTATCTGTCACCCCACAAGTTCATCAACTAATTACATTAGCAATTGGATTCCGTTTTACTTTATCTTTTTAATTTTAACTACAGACAGTTTTATCCATGAAGGTCACTTGCCTTCTGGTACGGCTAACCCAAACACATCATCATTAATCCTTCAGCTGAAATATTTCTCTGAAGCTAAAATGCTGGGTTCTTGTGAATTTTAATCCATGTTTCTAAAGAGAAGCAAGATCACAGTCCTATAAATTCCAGTTTTGTCAGGAACTCTCTGGCTTTGGGGAAGTCATTTAACCTGTCTGACTTCATTTCCTTCATCAACGAATAAAATTATCAGAATTGCAGTATAAGGATTGACTCATTTCAAAACTCTATGACACTATTAGACTTTTTTTGGGGGGAGGTGGTAGATAGAAAGTTCTTGCTATATGTATAGACTAGAATTTTCTAACTAATCACAATTTTATTCTCATCCACACTATCTTCCAACTTATTATAAGATCACTCAAAAGGAGAATTATGTTTCTGTCATTCTCCTATGAAGAGCTTCTCCTCATTTTGACTAATATATGCATTTCTTGGTATAAGCTTCCATGAAGTCTCATTCATCCTTGTGAATCACATTCACCTCTGGACCATGAAACCCAAACCTCTTGGTTCACTGAATGTACCACGTTCTCTTTCACATGTGTGTTAATCACATACTTTTCTCGTTTCTCTTACTGTCCAAAACCCTACTTCAGACTGAGACTGTCACCACTTAGCTCAGAGCCCCCCATGTCCATCCTTCAGCCAGCTGAATGCTGTCATCCTCACAGCCCCGGGGCGTAACACTTTCCTGTGTGACAACCTTATGCTGCAACTGTCATTTCACTCCTCTGTCTCATACATTGCTTGTGAGCTCCCACGCAGAAGGGACTTTCCTTTTCAATTTCTCTGATCTACCACCTACAGCGTCTGACACACAAGAGGACTCAGAAAATATCTGCTGAGTGAATACATGATACAATGAACAGTGTTTCATAGTAAAACCTAGGTGTATTCTCTTTGTACGTGGACTGAATCCAAAATGCCTTGCCCCTTCTACCTTAAAAAGGTAAAATGCTAGTTTAATAACCTCATTTGCCATATCATGTCAGAATGAAGACAGTGACTTTCACTAGACTTTTCCTTTCCTTTAAAATTGCTGTTCTTCAAAACCTTAAACTGAAGACAAAAAAGAAGATCAATAGAACCTAAAAATGCACCATTTCCGTCCTCTTCCAACAACTGCTCACTTCCACTTCACAGCACTCCAGACAGCAAATCTCCCTCCTTAACTAGGTAATAGTCAGCTAATTTTATGCACACGTTTTCCAAACAGTCAGTATATACTTTCATGTATCCTCTGAGCTGAAAGGCATAAATTCTGGGAATCAATTTTCTAGTGATTCTCTAAAAATACTTCTAAAATTGAGCATCCATGTGAGGATGGGCTGGGTACCACTGTAGAGCAGTGTTATAAATATATAGTTTGCCCATGTACAAGGTCACATTTTGAAACAGACAAATATTCTGTCATAGATAATAATAATATAATCACTATTTTTATTATTATTATTATTATTATTATTATTACTAGCCATACTGGGTATTGGACTCAGGGCTTCACATATTTAAGCATTTCACACCAGGCTACATCTCTAGTCCTTTTATTAAATCTTATTTTGAGACAGAGTCTCATTAAATGTCCCAGAATGGCTTTGAACTGACAGCACTTCTGCTCTAGGCTCCGCAGTAGCTTCGATTATAGGCATGCACCACCACACCCTGTATTAAAATAAGAAAACTGGGATTGAAACAGGAAACTAGAAACACTTTTATATCTGTGCTTCAGATCTTCTGCTGTAAAATTTGATGGTGAAAATAATTTTTTAAAACTTTCTTCAGTCTACACATGTTCTTAGCTAACAGGTTGAGAAGTGATACACTTTCTTAAGGCGAGAATACATATTTTTAGAAAAGAAAGATATTCTCTCACAGATCTCTGGTATCATTTTCCTCTAATGTATTCCAACACACATGCACACACTCACACACACATATGCACACGAACATGCACAAACAGACACACACATGCATGGATGGGGAACAGAGATAGCGATTCCAAAGAGCTAGTTATCAAAGAATAAATATAACTACTTCTATGGCTTGTATCTCAAGGTCTGCCCAAAGACTCACACATTCATAGGTGGGGCTTTTGGGAGGGAACTGGACCGTGGTTGTGTGCTACTGGATCGTGGGTGTATGGTATGGGAGTAGTCCCTGATGTGTTTACAGCTGGGTTTAATGTTGGGAGGCAAAGCCTGGTAAGAAGCGGTGGGTTACTGTGGGTCTCGCCTGGTGATGTATACAGTATGTCCCTCCTCCCTTGAGCACTAACTGCTTCCTGCCTGCCGTGCTATGCACAGTTTCTTCTCCACAGTTTCTTCCTCTGCCACGCCACCCTGACTTGGAACCAGCTGACTCTGGACTGAAACCTCTTCAGTCTGTGAGCCAAAGAAACCCTTTTCTCCTTTAGCTTGTGTGCACTAACTAGGACTCTGCTTAAAATAAGTATGGTTGGCTCTGTGACAGACTTGAACTGCTATGTCTAGTAGGTTTTTATCACACTACTTTTCTAAAACACTTTTTACCGCCATTGGTTTTGACAAACTTCTACTGATTTTATTTATCTTAACTTAGATATTTGCCCCTAGAAGTATTTTCTAACTCTCCATGGTGGTTTTTCAAAGAATATTCGTAACAGCCTACCATGACGGTACATGTCCATGCACACGAGTACATGCATGTATGTGTGAGATGATTGCAGGTACCTCAGTCAGTGAAGGTTTCCTGGATGACATAAGACTATCTTATATATGTCTTAAAATGTGTACGTTATTTTTCATGATATAGCTTTCTTTTCAAATCATCTTTCATTTATCTCAACAATGTTTTTCAGTAAAGTTGCACAGTAATTTAAGTGGCAGATGACATATTTTTCCACAATTCCTAATACCTTTAGACCACTTGAATAATTACTGAAAGATTGAGCGGCTACTGAATATGCAAAGATTGATAGCCTATTGATAGAAGGAATACATTTTCATCATCAAAAGATTGTTTAGAAACTAAGGCTTTTAAAATCTGAGTTAGCCAGGGATACAGCTCAGTGGCATAAGCACCTTCCTGGATAGCACAAGGTTCTGAGTTTAATTCGCAGTACCAAAAAGAAAAAAAAAAATTGAGTTACATTATAAATTTATTATTTGAGGGAAGTGGAAAGAATGTTTTCTAAACCTCTAATTTATCAGATAAGATACTTAGGTTGAAAAAAGTTAAGGACCGTTCCTAGGTAATTAGTAGACTTCAAAATATATCTTTCTGCTATGAACTGCATGTCCAGTAATATTTCTACTCAACACTGCTGTCCATTGGACAAGAACTTCTAAAATGAACACATATAACCCTGAATTATTCAGGTGGAAGATCAAAGAAAGACTCAAAAGTTTGATTCAGGAGTTTCACCTCACCAAAAATAATGTGCTATCAAGTCCTCAGAGTTATTATCACAAAAGCTTATTACACCAAAATCAATTCATATTTTGAAATCAAAATGCTAGTTTGAATAATCAGGAGATCCTCAAAATATAAGATCATGTTATTGTTTTGTGCTCAATAGATCTGCTTCCTTAGACCTTCCCTAGTTTAATGCTATTTGACTGCTAGATAATTTAAAAATACCTATTGACAGAATTATATTGTGTTTTCTTCCAGATATCTAGATATACAAACCTGAAATATGAAGTTAAATAATTAAATACAGGAAGATAAGTAACCAAATCATCATAGAAGTTATTATTACGTGTTTGTACTTAATCATTTTGCTTAAATTCTTCCCAGTTTACCGGGGATGATTTTGTGTTTTTTAGTAAAATAAAGGAGCAATATTAAATATATTTGCACAAATAAAAGTAAACCCTAAAGGTTATGTCTAAAAATACAGTTGAGAATTAGCCTCTGTATATGTTATGTTCTTAAATGATGATTTTTCCTATTGTAGGGGATTTATATTTTGTATATTTCTTTTTGGCGGTTTTTTAAAAAAAGCATGTTGTACAGCACAATGAGGAAAAAATCCCGTGTCTCTCTTGCATGAAATATCTGCGCTAATAATTGAATGAGAAGAAATAAAGTCTTTCTCCTCTCTTCATTAGCTCTCCCCTTTCAACAAAAGCTTTGTTAGCCTACTGAGTCATGACCAGTAATCCTTTCTAAGCCCGGGAACACTGCTCTTCCTGATGAACTAACAAATTAAAATGTAATATGAAACAATGATGCTGGGAATATTAAGAATAGCTACTGGTGTGGGAAGGATTCCATAATTATACCAAGATGTACATTTTAATTATATTTTTGTCAGACTGATAATATGGAATAAAATTACAGTTTGGAGAAGTCCAAGAAAACTCATAACAAGGAGCACAACATAACTCTCTTATAACCCTGTCGTTTACCTTACCTTCTGCTGCAGGGCCCTCCCACCCAAATCTTTATTTTGCTGCATTTTGCCAAGGATTAGGAAGCAATCGAGTGATTTTTCACCACTTTTGCCTCAAGTTTAGGTAATTATTCATCTTTTTTCCCTCCTCTGCCTCCTTTTGTTTCTTGTACTTGGTTTTCTTGAGGGTAAAATGAACCGCAGTATTTATCAGCTTAATGGATACACAGGAGACGCCAAACACAGCTGACCAGGGCCAAAGCCACAGGTTAGCTGCAAAGCCATTAGTGATTATAAATAGTGGGAGAAAAATTCCTGGCGAGGGTGCGATTAAGCTGAACAATAATTGTACAAGTCACAAAATAAAACAATGTAATTTGCATTAATATGGCATCAGACAGATTCACAGAAGGCTAAAAGGAGTGGAAAATGCTTCACGTAAGATGGCCAAGGGCATATTTGCTGTCCACGCATCAAGACATAAAATTTATTATTCCTTAACACATTCTGCATTTAGTTTGAGGGTCATATTCTAGTAATTACTGTAGAGAGCAGGAAGTGCACATATCTAGAAAGTATTTTCAAATCTGAAGCACTGATATATCAGAGAACTGTGTGTAATTTACAGAGTATATTGTGAAAAAGTTCATGTGCAGAGGAAAAATTCAGTGACCCAATTTTCAGTCTGCAACCTTCTAAATGGTTTTTGGTGTCCATAAACTTTCAACCACAGCGTCCATAATTACACTTATTGAAAATTATTCTTTTATTTATAAACTTACACTGAGAATTATACATCGCTTTACCACTTGTTCTGTTCCTATTTGACAAATTTTCTTACAAAGCTACGGTAAATTTTCATTGGGGTATCTGAAATCAGGGTTATTAAACTATCATGACACATCTAAAGTCAAGATATTTAAAGTAAGAGGTCAACAACCTAACAGACCATACCAACTTACTCAATGCAACAAAGTATTGGTTCATTAGGGAAGTGATGGTAGCTGAAAATATAAAGAAAAACTCAATGCCAAATGTATTACCCATGTACATTATTAGCATTTAAAAAATCATAAATAATGTGTATCTTTTACATTTCCCAAATTTTACTGACAACATGTGTGTGTATGTGTGTGTGTGTGTGTGTGTGTGTGTTTTGGGAAGTTTGGTATGAACAGAGTTCGAAGAATATAACTGCAATCTCTATCATAACTTATTGACAAATATATTTTGGAGAAGAACTATAAGTCACCTTCAATATGGATTTTAGAAAAAATATTAAAATGTCTCATATAATAAGTAGGCATGAAAATGTGAAATACAAAAGCTCTAAGTTCCATCCTCAGCCCCTCCAAAAGAAAGATGAAGGGTAGTTTATTGTTTCTGCTTAATATTCATTGCAAATATTATTCTTAAGTAATGAAAACCTCATTTTATTAGTAAATACAGTAAGTATAAAAGAAATACAAAATTACTGCCCAGGAAATACCACAGTTGTAATTGTTCATTGCAGGCAAAATTCACCAGCAAAAGCTAAAATTATTCAGTGTAACATAAAATTTGCATAATGTCAAAGTATCTCTCCTAATACATTTATAGTGATAGTGGAAAAAGTAGTAAAGATACAGTGGGCATAGTATGTGCCATCATAACCAGGTACTTGGCCCGAAGTAAAACATATCAATTCTATGTTCTCCCAGTGCACTGAGAAGGACACAAAATCATCTCCGTGGTACAGTTGCTAAATCATGCTAACCTTCATGCAGTGCAAAAACATCACGTAACCCTCAATTAGAGGCATTCTACAAAATAACAGATGAGTGCTCATCAAATGCTTCAAGGTCACGAAAGATGAAAGAACTTAACAATTGCTACAAAATAGCAGAATCTAAAATGCAGAAACTAACTGGAATCTGGCATACAAGTTTGGATCGGGGGTGAAGAAAATAATATTCATAAAAATACTCAATTAGAATCTCAATAATGACTGTAGAGTATTTTTTTTTTTTTTTTTTTTTTGAGATAGGGTCTCGCTATGAGGTTCAGGCTGGCCTTGAGCTCACTTTGTAGGCCAGGCTGGCTTCCAACTCACAGTGATCCTCTTGCCTCAGCCTCCTGAATGCTGGGATTACAGGCTTGAGCCACCATCCCCGGCTCAATGACTGTAGATTATTTAGTAGTTTTGTACCAGTGTTACTTAGTTGTACTGAGAAAAGATAGTATCACAGGATCATTTGTTAACACTGGGGATGCTAAATAATAGGTGTATCTATGTAAACTCTTTGTACCATTTTTGTTTTTTGTTTTTGTTTTTGTTTTTTGGTTTTTCTTTTTCCAGTACTGGGAATCGAACTCACAACCTCGTGCTTGCCAGGCAGACGCTATGCTGCTGAACTAAATCCCCAGCTCTTTGTACCATTTTTAAAACACTTTTCTGTTAGTTTATAATTTTTCTAAGTATTTTAAAGTCATCATATCACATCCTAAAGTAGATAATAAATGAAACAAAAACCCTTCAAATCTTTTTCAGTTACCAACTTATTCATATTTCACCACTTCGTTAATTTTACAACTGTTTGTCATGCTCACAAGTATCCTAGTTCTTTTTGCTCCAAAGAAATTGATGAAAATACATTTTTCTCCATATTTCATCATCAGTATGAAGCAATACAGCTGCTTAAGTGTCTCCTGCCACTAACATCATATTTACATAGCTTAAAATCTTCTGTATTATACTTTCATCAAATTCAAAATAAATTAGTATTTATTGATCACCACTATATGACATGCAATTAAGAAAGCACATAATGATTAGAGTGATTGCAGTGCCTCTCCCTATTTAGACTAATGAAATCTAGAAGAATGGTTTATATAATTTGTATCTTACATGCCTACTCTAACCTATTGTAAATTAAAACTATTTGAGGATTATTAGTACATTTGCATGCATTTCATGGTTGCATTCATGGTTGAGAGTTTCATTAGCATATTTGAGAAAGGATCAAGAACCTGAAGAGCATTGCTATCCTTAGATTTGTACAAAGTGGTATGAGGTCATGTAGGCAGAAGGGATAAAATAACTTGACACATCACAGCAGCATTGTTAACATGAACTTTAAACCTGGGGACAGTCACGTGAGAAGCTCAGTGGAATGTACAGGCACAGCAGAAAAGCACAGCAGGAAATCCTGACTGGTAGAAGCAGTAGAAAGGATATTATAAGATCACCTGCGGTTGGGTAGTAGTCTGAGATTTCCATCTTAATACTAATTTACCCATCTCATCTTTTTAATTGCAAAATCATTTTATATTTTTCCTCGTTTATTTAAAAGGGACTATTTTATAAGATATTTGTCTCCAAATGCACACACACGCTGTTGTATTATTTGTGAATACTGTCAGCAGCACCATGATTGTATAAGAGAGGTCACCTCACTGAGCTCAAAATTCTTCTTTGATAGCTGCTAAGTGAGTGTTCTCTACGCTTATGATACATGGAAGTGACCATGGATATATAATGGCTGCTCCTTTATTTGCACTTAAATCAAACTGTGTTATAACTCATCTTTATTGTAAGAAGACTAAAGTTGATGACAACCATTTACAAATAAATGCTAAAATTTAGGCCTCCTTTACTTCAAATACATGTAAAATAGTCAAATCCTTCATTGTCTGAAATGCAATTGATTAATATGTTTCTTTTACCAGAGTTTACCTCATTATTTTCTCTCCTACATGCATATTCTTCATAAAGAAAAGAGGGCATTAGACAAGATGTAAGGAAAAAAAAGCTTTAAATAACATTTTAAAAATAAGGGAAAATAGAATAAAAGAATGATATTATGAAAGGTCAAAGACCTGGGATAGATCAAAGATCCAAAGGAGATTTTCTTAAAGTAGGAAAATTAAGCTTGGCATTGTGGTGTTCATTTGTGCACTCCGCATTCTGAGAGGCTGAAGCAGGAAGATGTCAATTTCAAGACTAGCCTGTGCAACTTGCCAATTTAGGAAAACTATGTCTCAAAATAAAAATAAAATTAAATAAAAAGACTGAGGATACAGCTCATTGTGAAGGTCACAGGTAAAACCCTAGTAGTGTAAAAATAAAAGGAAATTTGAAGATGGACCAGGGGTATCACTTTTGTAAATAGCAAAAATATATAGTAGGAGGTAAAAATAAACCATGAAAGTGTGATTCTCTAAACATATTTAAGTGCTTTTAGGGTTTACACTCCCTGTCCTAATCGGTCACATTCCTGTGTACTGAGACAATACCCAATATCAACAACTTACAGAAGCAGAAGTTAATTTTGGCTCACTGCTTTAGAGGGGTCAGTTCATGGTCAGCCAGCCTCACGGCAGGAAGTGGGAGGGGCTTCCAGAGGAAAGCTGCCGCAGTCATGTGGGCGGTGAGGAGAGACAGAATGGAGGAACCCGGAAGGGAAGAGAGACGCTCTCTTCATGGTCACACATCTGCTGACCAGCCTCTTCTTACCAGAAGAGGCTGCCAACAGCAAGTGCCTAGAGAGCTCCCTTGAGAATGCTGGCAGACATTCTAGAGCTAAATCCTACTCTATACCGAATTTATTGAAAAACAGAATCTGGCGACATTTTCTACCATGAAAGGATGCCTTAAAAAGCGAAACACTTTCATTAAGAGATGGTAAAAGATAGTATAATCCCATAGACACAATATATAATGTTAATCTGATACATCAGCAAACAGTATTTCATTACAAAGGAAGAGCTGAGACAGAAATGCCAAATAGCTGCCGAATGGTCTCCACCAGGTTTCTTAACATATATTTAGCATTTACTGTAGGCTCTTTTGGTTCTATATATTTTTTCTAAAGAAGAAATTATATACCAAAACATTTCAAAAACCAGGTCCCGTCCCTGGTTGAGAAGACTCTTACACACAACCAAGGTTAAAGTCCTAAAGCAAAGTGGTTCAGCCAGTGGACAGGTCTCGATGGCACAGGGCACCTCAGTAAGACTTTCAGCACATACCTGACCAAGCATGGGGAGTGCCCTGGCCATCATATTAGCTCACAGAGTATAAATAAATCCAAATAATATTTTATATTTCAAAACACACCATCCTGCACTTTTTCTTACTGTTTACAACGCCAAGGTCCTTAACCGAGAGAGAAATAATAAGTTACTTAAATGATTAAGACCTTTTAGCAGGAATTTTTCACAAATGGGAATCAAGTTTAAGATGAACAAACCACTCTTGCTACTGAAATCTCTCTTACAATATAAATTCCCTTAATGAAATTTCATTATATTTTTGCCTTCAAATTGAGGTTAATCATTTGAGTATTTTATTTTTATTCCTGGAATCACTAAAGGAATACAAATACTTTTTTCTAACTCTAAAAGATCAAAGATTGTCTTAGTAGGCCAGAACCTCTCTCTGAACTGACCCCAGTTTTCTTCTACTGCAGCTTCAGCGTAAAGACAAGGAAATGTAGCTGGGAATCTTGACTGTACTATTCATTACCTCTCTATTCTTAGGCTTGCCTTACCCAATTCTCAAATTGCTCAGGCAAGTAAGTGATTGTGCGGCTTACTGAATTGGATGCTCTGTAAAAATAAGGAAAAATACAATTAAAGTATTAATACTTTCTATCGTCATCACCTAGTTTGTTTCCTGTCCCTAAAGGTCCCTTTTCCCAAGAGTCCTAACAGAGAGGGCCATGTGTCCACTGTTTCAAGTGGGTCTGCTCTGCTGGTATTGTTTCTGTTTCTCGCAGAAATCTTAAAACCAAACTGAGGCTTTGCTGCCCACCGCAGGAGAACAGGAGGATAAACCAGCTCTTTCCTTGCTCAATGTTTCGCTGTTGTCATCTCACATGTTTTGTTGTTAATGATGTTTTCTGTCACTTGATGACACTAACGTACACATATTTTCATCCTGTAAACTCACATGGGTTTAATACGTGAGTTTTGATTAACATTACGTCCATCTCAGACAATAAAAAACTTTTAAAAAATGATAAAATCTTAATGTATATTATTTCTGGTATAAATTACAATAACTATATAGACATTCACATAAATATTTGCCCCATCCAACTCATGTCTTAAATTTTCTGCTATTTTAAAGCTATAATTATTTAAGAGACATGTCCAAACATATACTTTCTTCTTTTGCCTGGAATGATGCTAAATATTACATTAAGCAATAAATAAGTTTTGAGTGAATAAATTGTTTTCTTCAGCTCTCACTTTATTACATCGCATACTGTTTTCAGTATGTGGAGTTTTAACTAACAGTTACAAAATACTCATTTTTTCTGTTACAAAAATGGTTAACCATTGATAACTGGGATTATACCTTGAAAAATGAAAAGGTTGCACTGAGTTCTTTATAGACTGCACATATCTATTCTATAAGAGATTCATAAGATCATAGAACCATTAGTTTTGTGGGCTTTTTAAAGCTGCAATGGACTTTAAAGATGATAAATGTAAGGGGTTTGTTTTGAACCTGTGCAATTACAATAATGACCTTTAATTCTTTCCTAATGGCTTAGATGGCATTAATTGGTTATTTCAATATCAGGGCTCATCTTGTCTGCAATTTTAAAGGAGCCCGTAATGGGTTCTAGCAAGCTTATTTAAAACGTTCTGAAAGCACATTTTTAAAGCTTCAGCATTCCCCGTCTACCATCTCCCTTTCATCTGTCTTCTACACTATCTGAACTGAAGAGGAACCCATTTTTGTCGTTGTGTAATTCTGCTTTGCTCAAGCTATCATTTAGATCTTACTGACAGATTTTTTTCTTTCAATTATGTATCCTGCCCTGAGAAAATCTGTGATTTGACTATTTACAAAATTCTAGAAACTGTTTTGCCTTTAATAGAAGTTATAAGCCATCAAATTTCTAAATAGCTGCCATGCTGCCATCTTCTGGCTATCTTTGGGAACTTTGAATGCTCATAAGCTTTATTTTTTTAAACGCAACTTTATATGCTTTTTAATAATTTTAAGTATCTATTTGTTAAGGACAATTACTTATATTTACAGCTCAGTTGCCCCTAAATCCTCAAGTAAATGATCTCATATACCTTTAAGTATAAAAATTTCCTGGGTCATCAAAACAAACAGTGGCTTTTATCCAGGAATTAATTTCCTTGGCATAAACTAGGTAGCTAGCTGGGGAGGCACCCTAATATTTTTCCATTGCATTACTCTTTATACAATTTTTCTTATATCTTTACAGCATAGCAGCAAGATAGCTATAGTTTTCTCAAAGTGTGTGAAACTTTCCCAAATTCACAATATTAATGTTATTTAATTCTGCTTCTTATAGTACTGAACCACTTTCCAGTTTATTGTTTCCACTTTCAAAACTTCCAGTAACTCTAATAGCAGCACAGGAAAAATCTTACAAAGAAAGGCAGAAGAAATCAAGGGTTGCACATATATTTAAGATCTGCTTAGTGTATGGGACCATTAAGACCAGTAGCAGCTTCTTGGCGTGTTAGTGCAATAAAAGGATCACTGATTTTGTGAAAGATCCCATTTACTTCACTACAGTTCTCATCCTAGTACCTATGGAAAGATACAAGACAGAAACACTTAATACTAAACAAGCTGATATCTCACACCAGTAGGTAATTTTAGCATACATTACTCAAATTAAAGGAAGTACATTCAATGAGTTGAAGATCTATGCTTTTCCAGATGACTGTGAAAGAGGATAAAGGACAATAACTCAATGAAAATCGTAATGCAAATGCCCCCCGGTAAATGTTTAGCAACAAAGGATTTTTCTTAACTATTTGTCAAGTGCAACCCAAAATCTAAAACAGCTGAGACAGGTGCTAATTTCATTCCTGTTATTAGTAATTAGTGATGAAATTTAATGGTGTTTGTAAGGTCTGCAGCATTTGCCGTATTAAACAGGGCTTAAATATAAGGGGCCATTAAAATGCAGTTTTAAAGCTTAGTAGATTTAGGCAAACAGGCATTTTGAATAATCAACATATCTGAAAGCCTATGCCAAGAGTAAATGGGAAAATTGGCCCGCTTTTTCTTTAAGCACACCAGTGACCTTGTAACTGCTGGATATTGTGTGTGTGTGTGTGTGTGTGTGTGTGTGTGTGTGTGTGTGTGTGTCTGTGTTGTACCATATCCAGCTGGTTGATAGCTATTTGCTTACTAACTTGCATGGAACTGACATTCCCATCATTGCTGTGTGCCGTGGTTTAGATAAAGCCTGTGTGTGCCCACCTACATTTCACGTGTAGAAAGCTTTGTTCCATGTATGGTGCTGCTGAGATGGTAGAATATTTAAGAAATGAGGTGGAGGACAAATGGCTGCTATTTGGGGTGCTGCTTTCAGAAAGGATTACCGTAGTTCTTGTGGTACCTTGATGAGTTTGTTCAAAAACCTATTCAGGATGGACCAGGTTGGCCCCTGAAATTCTCTGGCTCGGTCTGGCCACAGGATCTCCTCTGAATGCAGTCCTTCCTCTTCCTGCTTCTCTACCATGTTTCCTGACACAGCCAGAGAGCCCTCACCAAGGTGAGACACCATGCTGTTTGGACCCTACAACCACCAGAATGCTGAGCCAATGAAAACACTTTGTGAACTATCCAGGCTTAGATGCTTCGCTGTAGGAATAGAGAACAAACTAAAGCACTTTATTATGAGAAAGTAAATTTTAGTCTCTTGCATTCGCAAAAAAGTTATCAAAAATTCACAAATGCGGTTGAATGAGTATTCTATTGTTTCATACTTTTACTAGCACCTAATTGGGCAACTCTTTTTAAAATGTCCTGCTCAGTCTATTTCTTCTGATTTGTTTTTTGTTGTTGTTTGCTATGTTTTCTAGTAGTGAACAGTGTTTCCCAGAAACAAAAATAATGCTCTTACCCTATTGAACTCATAACTCAGTATTCATTGATGGAAAAGAAGCCAAACTAAATGTATTAAAATGCCCCCCCCACACACACACACTAGCAATATAAGTAGACAGAAGGTTGGATAAATACATATAGTGCTAGTAAACCTCTTTAAGGCACTAAATGTAATTTTGAGAAAGATTATTTTTATCAGTACAAAGCATAAAACTAGTTATACTCACAAATTTATCCCTTTGTACCTATCTTAAATCTGAATCAAAAAAGAAAATATTTTGTTCAATGCTTGAAAATTTTCAAATTCAATTCAGGACTTATCAGTAAAATTGTATCATTTGTTCTTTCTCCTTTTTAGTAGCCCTTGTAGGTTTTCCATTTGATCCCAACAAAACTTCAGTAAACTTTAAGAGACTATACAAAAAGTGGAGCAATAATATTAATGTGAAAACTTCCATGACTATAAAATTTTGAGAATAAAATAGACCTTAGCTGTATGGTATTAGAAATCACTTGTGAAACAGAACCTAGTGTTTTCTTAAAAACAAGGAAATAAAGAGCTGGAGAACAATGAAAAAGAACAAGAAATATGGGAATGAATCTGATTCGACTAATATGTACTGATCTCTAATCAAAGCTAACCACCATGGGAAGTTAAAAAATACAACAGTGCCCAACACACCCGGAAGTGAAGGTGTTCAATTTCCCAAGGGAGTTAGGCAGATAAGCAATTATTAAAATACTCTAATAATTGAATGCATATGGCCTTCTGAAAAGTACAGAATAGGGAGCCATTATAATGGCTCTATTGATTAAGGAAGATATTGCCAAGAAGTGACACAACTGTAAAAGATGCTTAGGTTTTTGCTAAATAAAGGAGTGGGTATTTGAAGAAGTGAGAGTAGGATAGATAAAAGCGTGAAGGCTTAAAATGTAATGTATTTGAAGGGAGGATGTCAGTAGCAGGGCCAATCAATGTGTATGGAGCTGATAAGGCCTGTAAGAACATCAGGAGTTATAGAGAAGGTGAAGCATATTGAGCACTGAGATGATCAGACAATAAGTTGAACTAAAATTGTTTCATGTGGGGTTATGCCTGGCCTTAACAACAATGATAACAAAGGACATTATGGGGTGACTAGTTTACATAGGGGACCTAATCTGATTTTTAAAATAGCTTTGACAAGTATATTCTCTTTTTTGCAGATAACAACACTAAGGCTTACAGAGATAAAGATTGTGTCCAGACTCAGACAAGTAGTATGTCTCAGCCTGAATGTCTCTCCAGAGGATACACCATTTCTTATGCTGTTCAGTTGTTAACTTAATTATATTCATTTAAGAAAAATTACTGGCAGTTCTAAATGAGAATAAGCTACAGGAAAGAGAGTTTAAGAGGTAAAGATAACTGTTAAGAAGATGGCGCCGTAAACTAAAGCAGAAAGGTCGCAAGTCTAACTGGACACAGAGGAAGCCACGGAGGCAGCCAGCATGCTGTTTAACACAAGCCCCTGCCAAGGTCTTGGGAAGACCCCTGAAGGAGCCCAGGGTCATACGTCTCTGTAGAATTTGTGATCACTTTAATCACAAAAGTTTCTAGCTCATTGGGAGGGGTGAAATTAGTTAAGAAATAGTATGATCAACTTATGTAATTTGCAAAATTACCCGTGAAAAGCAATTCATGGCAAACTATCATTTCACTGTGGAAAACTTACCAAGAATGCTCCTACCTCCCATGTGCTAGTGTCAATTTATCCAGCCTGGAGACATGACGTGTAGTACTTGTAGTACTGTTGACCTCAATACAACACAGAGGTCCACCCACACCCTGGGGAAGGTTTTGAATAGTCCAAGAGAAATAAGGTTTGAGTTGTAAGGAGGAAGATGCAGGGTGAAGAAAATCGTAGATCATCAGGTAAGCCTAGGACACTGGGGCACAGCCTCAATCCCAGCTATTTGGGAGCCTGGAGTTGAAGAATCACTGCTAGGAGGTCAGCATGGGCAACTTAGTGAGGTCCTGTCTCAAAATAAAAGACAGACAGGGCTGAGCATATAGATCAGTGGTATTGTGTTTGCCTAAGGTACATGAATTCCAGGGTTTGATCTTCACTACTGGAAAAAAAATATGATAGATCATCAGACAAATAAATTATAGGCAATTAAATTTGTGTATTCTCATTCACACTTAGTCAAAAAATGCCAAAAATGAATAAAATATAGTAGGTAATGGAATGCACACAATTATAGACAGGTCTTTAACGATTCTCTAATGCTTTGATGAGATTCAAATAAAATAGATATAGTCAGTATTTCTCTGTTATCTGATGTAAACCTCCAGCAGACATTCAATATCAAATCCACCTGTGTATGGAGGGACATGGTTCACTTTTCCCATTGCATCCAGGGACGTTGGAGCACATCCCACACTTCTCCTCCTGAGAAGGCGTGGTTGGAGACTAAACAGCAAATAAGGTTGCCACTGATAAAGCAAGAGGATCAACCCATAGTAGAGGAAACATGGCTATTTTTATATTCCCTTGATGGAAAATGAGTTTGGCAGGTTTGGTATCATGTGAATAGGCAATCAATGACTACACAGCCAAAAAGAAAAGGAAGGGAAGGGGAAGGGAAGAGGAAGGGGGGAAATATTATAAACTGGGTTAAGCAAAGGTTACTTTTTGAATTTTGAGATATCCTCCAGTCTTCCTAATGATGTAATATTTTGTGGTTTCTCATTCTAATTTTCATGTGTAAGCCAAAATTTTATGCTTAAAGAGAAACCATAGGATATTGCCAAATATTGGTCTAAAAAGTATCCACACCTTAGTGAAAAAAAGGGTGGGGAAGACACAGACAGCTCATAAAATAAATTTAGTAATATGGTACTATGTAATCCAACTGCATGGAGAGTCAGAGAAAATTCTATGGTATTTAGCATGGATTTCTGAGTAGAATACTGTAAAGGATTCTAAGTTCACATAGAAGATAGTTCCATTTTACAAAATAATGCCTGGGAAATTGATAAAACTTACGGAAAGATATATATAGGAGGAAGTTGAAATGATAGCACTGGTAATTAAAAAGTGACTTAAAATAGTCACATGTTTGAGCAAAACAAGCATTTGGTGATTGCTCAAGCTATGAATCTACACAAAAATATGCCGATAGATACCAAGCACTTGGAAGAGATTGTAACAGGGCAGCTCCTTTGGGCAGTTGTTCTTGGTGGAGCTATTTCACTTCCGTTCTTTAGTCTTTTCTAAGGATTACACAGGCTTGCCCAGCATTCTAAATTCTAAAGGAAAGCTCTACCTAAATGGTTAACATTTTAGTGGCTAGATAATTTTTCTTTTGGACTTACACAACTCAGACCATCTGATAATCTTTGTCATGCACTTTCCTCAGTCTTTGGTTTTGCACTTAAATTAAAGCCAAGTCAGTAAAATACTGTGAAGTTTAACTTGCAGAAAAGTAACCACGTCTCTTTCAAGTAAATACAGGAACTCACTGTAGGAGGCCAGGGTCTACTGTGATATTCTGGACAGAGGGAGAAAAGAGACACATACTCCACATGATGAAGACCCCACTCAACACATAACCTTCCTTTCCCTCCCTGCAAAAGCCCTACATAGCCCTGAGATCCCTAGATGAAGCTTCAAGGTCAAGAGCCCCTCTCCCCTCTTCAAGGCAGGCCATAAATAAACCTGACTCTTTTCCACCAGCTCTCAGCTCCCCGGTACTATCCTGACCCTGGCGAGCAGCTCGGACTTCAGTCCAATAATAAGATAAATACAGAGAAGAAATACCAAAGAGTTTTAAATATGAGGATTAAGAAGGGACCTAAAAGATGTCCATGGTTGTGAAACATTCTAAAACATAGGCACAGTATCAGCAGGTAGTTGAATTTAAAAGTTAAAACACAAAGGAAGTTAAAAAAATTTGCAAGGTCTTTAGGAATATAAAGACAATGAGAACTGAGAAAAATATTTTAAACCACTTTCACGAAGGGTTACACACACACACACACACACACACACACACATAATGGTGTCTCAGTTAAGAAGCTTCTTCATTCTTTTCACAATTCTGGTTGCAAACCAAATTAAATTTTCTGATTAGATCAACATTGAACCTAACTCTTGAATTTGATTTGATTCGTGACCAATTTGGTTTGTGACCAGAATGGTGGAAAGATTTAAGTTTGTGAACCAAGTTACATATGTGTGTACATGGGGGTGTTTGTACATATGCACATATGGATATACATGATTTAAATAAACTGATGAGTTTGAAGATAAGTATGTGCAAATGATACCATCATCCCTGGCAATATCATAAACATATCGACCACTTTGCAGAGCAATGTTTAGGTGGCTACTCAGTGTTTTTGTCAAGTAATGACAAAATGATTCTGAGCATGGAAGTCTGAATTGAATTAGTAAAGAGATTTAAGAGCAGAGGTGAAGGACACATGCTGTACTTTAGGAAATATGTACAAGAAGAGTAAACAAAATTCTAAAAGAAAGTGCTACAAACTACCAGTGACAGCCTAAGCTCAATTTTAGTACACAAATACAATCAACTTTTATATCTGGATATATAAAAATGTTAATACTGTTATCCCAAGTAGTGAAATAGGAAGGGACATAATTCTGCCTTTTTGGGGTCTTTGCTTTGCAAAGTTTTCTTTGAAAAGATTTTTTGTCTTCGAACAAAAAAAGCTGTAACTACATGTCTACATAATTACATGTGGGAACATAGTAACATGTGAGAGGAAATGAACCAGACATTGCATAGGACCAGACTGATATTTAAAATGGTTTACACTGAAGAGAAGGAGATGGAAGAGATGGTAAAGATCAAACACAGATGCAAACAGGTGATAGATAAAACAAAAACCAGACAAGTGGGAGAAGATAGAGTCAATAATCCAAGAGTGATGGCCCTGGCCTTAATGAAAAAGGCCATGTCCTCACATAAAGTTAGAAAAGAGGTAATAATGGAGTTAGAAAATGATGGAATTAAGGTAAAAGGAAAATACAGAACTAAAGTCTAAATTCAGTAGTTTTCTTGAAAATATAAGAAGCTTTTGCAGCAAAATTTGAGAAAAATAAAATTAGGTTAGATTCTCACAGAGCAGCCACTAGACAACGCAAAGAGAGAAATATGGCAATGACAAAATTTATCAAGCGATGTTCAAAGTCCAAGCTCATTCTGATAATCACAAATTTTAATGGACCACATGAATATTGTTCAGGTTTTTTTTTCTCCGATTTCTTTGAAAAAAATTTTTCTTTCCTCACCCATTGGTACAGTCATGACTAAGGCGTCTATAATAAAATAACAAATTGTACACAAGCCAACTAGAACAACAATAGAAAAGCATACAAATTTACATGACCCAGGAGCCTTCAGAAATGAAGTCATAGACTAAGCATGCTGGCACACGCCTGTAATCACAGGATGTGTCAGACTGAAGCAGGGAGGATTGCCCCAAGTTCAAAGCCAGCCTGGGCAACGTAGTGAGCTCAAAGCCAGGCTGAAATACATACCAAGACTCCGTCTCAAGCAAACAAAGGAAAGAAAGAAAGAAAGAAAGAAAGAAAGAAAGAAAGAAAGAAAGAAAGAAAGAAAGGAAGAAAGAAATGAAGGCATAAAGCAATAGGAAATCCTACATGTTTTTATTATGTTAAATGTTACAAAGGAGAACATAACTATGGGGAAGTATGTATGGACAAAGAGGGTATGGTCTAAATAACAGGGGCAGGGGCAGAATTAGAAAATCCTTTTTGTTTGGGTTCTTCACTGTGTGTCTTCAGAGATAAGGATATTCCTTTTCTCCAAGTATAGGGAGGACCCTTTCTCCAACAAGAATCTCCTGACCTGCTCTAGGGGAGGAGGGTGGGAAAAGGTTGAGAATAACCTTCCAGCTCTTTAGGGTACTGTGTTCTGATCTGCATCTGCAATGTGTAGCCTAGCAGCAGAAATGGAGAATAGAAGTGGGTATTTGGAGTGAACCACCCAGGGGGAAGAATTGAGGGGAAATAGGTAAAATAGTTATCAAGAGGTAGGTTAAACGATTGATTTTTAAACCATGCATAGCAAAATTGGAAGTAAAATCAGGAAGAGATAACCAGAGATAACCAGAACATTGAGAGATAACCAGAAGTTAAAGTAACATCACCCAAAATACAAACCACGGTAGATGACAAACTCATCCTGAGAAGATAATGGAAGGAAAATGTTTTATAATCAAAGCTGAGAATTTTTTCTCGTTAGATCTACTTTCCGGAGATTCATAAACTGTAAGATAACAAGATCAATGGGAATTACTGCAAAATCAACACTTGAGGACCTCATAATTTTTCAGTCACGTTGTAGCATGTCCACTCCTTGGGAGTTGTTCTTCGCAGTAACTCCCTTTTGCTCTTCAAAACTGCTGTTTGTTCCTGGTCCTTCCATGTCTCCACCTTTTTGTCCTGCACTCTCCATTCTTGAGAGAAGCCCCACTTACACGGCTACGGTTTGAAACTGCAAAATCTGTCTTTAGATTTACTGAAGACAGAATGTCTGGTGACCTTCTTAACATCTGAGTCTTTAGTTCTACAAGGGGTGATCAAAAAGTACAGTGAAGGCTGCTATCATGTATCAGTGAGTAAAGCACCGGGAATCTTCAGTATCAGAAGTAGTGACTCGGATGTCAGTAAGTAGGTGACAAGTTTCAGTTTAGTGCAGTCAACCAGCTGGAAGCTACCATTGAGAGAAAATGTGTTTTTAAGTGATCTGTTAATAATGGATCACCAGGTGTGATGGCGCACGCCTGTAATCCCAGCACTCGGGAGGCTGAGGCAGGAGGATCGTTTCGAGTTTGAGACCAGCCTGGGCTACAAAGTGAGCTCAAAGCCAGCCTGAACTGCATAGTGAGACCCTGTCTCAAAAAGATAAAAATAAATGGATCATAAAAAACACATTACAATAAAATTTTGTCAATTTCATTGGTTTGGTGATCATGCTGCTACAAACTCCAGTTTTTTAGGACCTGTCATCATATAAGATGAAAATCAGTCTATTATTATGATCCTGAGATGAGATCTCAGACTGTCAGTGGAAGAACTCTCAAGACTCAGCTCTCAGTGGAAACCACCCTGCTCTCCTCACATGAAAACAGTGTATCACGATACGATATCAAGCTGAGGCTTATGGGTTTTTCTGGTAAAACTGTGAATATTAAACTTGTACGTAGGAACAGCATGGTGAGCTCTGAATGGCATAAACGCTCACTGGAGTATTTAAGAAGAAGATATGCAGAAAACAAGCGTGAGAAATGGGCAAATGGCTTGCTCCTCCATCATTACGATGCTCCTGGTCACACACAATTTTTGGAATGGCAAATTCTGTCAAAAACAACCATGATGGGGCTGGGGATTTAGCTCAGCGGCACAGCGCTGGCCTGGCAAGCTTGAGGTCGTGAGTTCGATTCCCAGTACCAGAAAAAATAAATAAATAAATAAATAAATAAAATAAACAAAAACAATCTTGATGATGGACCTTCATGCACCTTGTGGGTGTGGGTTTTGTCATTCTTAGCTCTTTCCCAATTTAAAATGACTGTGGAAAGTAAATGTTTTGAATTGAGCCAATAAAGGAAGTCAGCACAGAACTACTAACTTCCGGAGCTGCAAGAACAATGGGTTAAGTATGTTCAGAGTTAGGGGGAGTATTGTAAGCAGCGTTCACAGCAATGTGTCTTTTACTGCAAGAAATGTTTAGCAGTAAGCATATTTTTTATCACACGCTGTATACATCAAGGAACACAACGCATGCAAATTGCTACGAGGCTTAACTTGCAGAAAGTAACATGTCTGTCTAAAAACAACTACAGATATTACACCAGGAGGCCAAGGTCCATTGCAATACCCAAGAAAAAAGGAAAATATGAGATGCATGGCCTGGACTAAGAGGTCCCTTCTTGGCACTATTCTTCCTGCCCTGCTCCACCATCCTCTTCTTCAACAAGCCTTTAGAACCATGATGCCCCGGAAGACGGAGCTTTGAGGTTGAGTAATGCCCTCATTCTTCTTGGATGTTGGTCCTGGAATAAGCCTTGCTCCTCCCATCCATTTTCAACCCCCCCTACATTGGCCTTTGGATGGCAAACACCCTGGAATTGTTCTGCTAACAAATTCACTCTGTTCTCTTTAACAATAGTGTTTTAAAAATAACAGTAATTAACTTCTGCATTGGAAATAACTAAGCAAGCCTCTTCTGCCTGTTAAAGAATAATACATTTGGTTGAAGAATACATTGTAGATCAAGAGTTCAAATAAAAATTTTTGAAAAATTTATACAGAGGGCCATTGTCAAATGCAGCTCTTTAAATGATTTAATTGGTGAAATGTAAAAGAAGACCACTGAAATTTTTCAGCTGTGATTTGGGCAGTCAGAGTCTTTTGAAAGCAGAAATGTAGAAAGGAACCCTAAAAGGCCTGTTCTAAGAAGGAGGACAATCACTTGGAAATCTCATAAATATAAGTTTTAAAAGAATAATGCCTCTGGATTTTCCTAGAAGAGATGTTACAGGTGTCAGTGCATAAACTCTAGTGGGAACCAAGTTGAAAAGTATTTCTGATGTCAAAATTCACAGGTGACTAGACCCTTCATTAGGAAAAGAAAAAAGAAAATTAAAGGAGAAGATGGTCATTTGAAGAAAACAAGGCCTAGGTTAAACAGAAAAAGTATACGCAGAAAATTTTTCAGCAGACAGTGACAGCCTCAACAAACAGAGAGAGGTAAAAGAATATAGTTTAGTTTAGACCCTTAAGAAAAGCACAAAGTTAGGAAAATAAAGGATTAAACTAAAGGGAAGTGAGACTGAGAAAGATGGTTTGGGTAGAGAGTTCACAATTTGAGTATCAATTAATCACAAAGACAATAGAACTGAAAAACACTGGGAAAAAGTTATGGATTAAAACACCTTAAGATGCAAATAGAACCCTCTGGAAGTCCACGAATTTCTATCCTAAATGTTCCTGAAGTGGGATCAGCTACTTGATTTCACACATTTGGAATAAACATAAATAGAATTTTAAATTCCAGGAATAGCTTTTATGAAAAAAAGCAAAGTAAAATCTCCCAATTGAAGTACATTTGGAGCCAGGCATGGTGGTGCACACCTATAATCCCAGCACTTGGGAGGCTGAGGTAGGAGGATCATTGCGAGTTCGAGACCAGCTTGGGCTACAAAGTGAGCTCAAGGTCAGCCTGAACTACATAGGACGAGCTTGCCTCAAAAAGATAAATACATACACACATACATTTGGGAAATCCTGAGTCTTACATTCTTTTAGATTGTGTAAATGCTCCTGAGTCTTACAAAATAAGTGCTCTATACTTCAGTTTAGATAAAATTAATTTACTTATATGCCTTTAATTTAACATTTCTCAAAGTTAAATGAAAGTGTAACTATTTGGGAAAAAATAGGGACTAAACTGCTACTGAACTGTAGATTCTTTGGAGTAAAAATGGCAGTGGCAAAGAGCCAATTGATTAAATGATCACTGAAATCTCTAGAAAAGCTGTGTAAGTCTAGGTTAGGGTCTGTAAGGAATGACGAGAAGAAACCAGATGAATAAAGGAGGAAGGGTCACTTTGGGTAGACCTGGAGCTCCTACAAGACAGAAACCACTTACTTAACCACACATGTAATTCATGCATGTAATTCACACACATGTAGTTCAAGCACTTGTAATTATACACGTGTAATTCATGCATGTGGGAGGCTGAAGCAGAAGGATCTCCAGTTAGAGGCAGGCTGTGTTACATAGGAAGTCTCTGTCTTAAAAACAAAACACTATTAATTTAATCTGAATAGCTCACTCAGTGCTTTGTAGATTATAATAATATTTTGACTAACTGGTACTTTACTAAGTGTCTAACACTTTGTCTAGTTTCTTTGATTATTTAAAACCTTGAGGCAAGGTTTCAAAATGCAGTTCATGCTGGCATTGAACTTATTCAGCAACCCAGGCTGGCCTCAAACTCACAGTGATCCTCCTGCCTCAGTTTCCCAAATTCTGGGATTACAGGAATGCAACCCCACACCCACCACTTTGTCTAGTTTAGATGGTTAATGGGCCATAGAATTCTTTTAAAGATCATGTTGACATCTGAATATTGTGTGTCACACCAGCACTTGGGAGGCTGAGTTAGGAGGACTGCTGCATGATTGAGGCCAGTTTGAGCTGCACTGTGAGCTCAATGCCCACTTGAGCTACACAAGACCCTGTCCCAAAACAAAAAACGAAAACAAAATGACCACACAGTTCACAGTTTCAGTGTCAATAAATGATCTCATCTATATACCAAGCTGATAGCAGCACATACACCAAGCAATTTAAAGCATGTAAAACAACAGCCACTCAAAATGTAATGAAAATTTCTTTAACGATATGCAACTCAAGTATATATGTCTGTAGCACAGGGGATAAATGACTAGTATGGCTTTTTGACAACTGCTCAAGCATTAATCTTCTGGGTGTATACTAAGAGTTTAGACTGCATGTGAATAAGAAAGAACATTATGAATGAAACAGCCACTTCACTGATTTTTTTTTCCTTTTCCACTTAGAAAGAATAAAGAATCCTTATTTAAAAGTCTTCCTCTACCAAAAGTAAATATTAAAGTTTTCCATCATCTAACAATGTTTATAGGTCTTTTTAGTGACAAATATAAATAGGATCGTGCGTATGTGTGTTTGTCTCAAGTACATTAGCAAAGAAAATGCTTCATACATATAAGTTCTCTCTAATGAAGTAAATTGACCAGTTGTACACCCATTGCTTTTGTTTCTGAGGACGTATTAAGTACAAGCAAGCTGAGGCTAAAATATGGTTGCAACACAAAAGAGGAATGAAGATGCCCTACCCTTGAACTCCGAAGGGATTTTCCCTTTGTCAAATGCTGGTCATCTATAACCACTCTGTGTTATAAAACCATGCAAATTTCACCCAGTTCGTCTTACATTTCTGTGGTTGTGAATTTTCAAAAATCTCTAGAAATAAATAAAGGATGCAGGTCCCATGACCTCTGCAGAGAAAGTCAAGCCTTTGTTGGATTAAGAAAACTAATTTCATGACAGACTCTGAGAACAAAGTTCCATTGTCTTAACAGATCGTTCATCAATTATTTTCAGTTATAAGATAATAATTCCATTTTTGGGAAATACATTTCAACCTAAACAATCAGCTTTCCAAACAGAAACAAACTGCCTCTCAAGAAATTGGCTAGACCATGGCATGACCTTTCCTTCACTCCCCATAAATTGGAAGATGCTTTATGGCATTCTACCAGAATGCATGTTGGGACAAACTTCAAGCAAGTAGTAAGTACCTACCATCAAAACACTGTAATAAAATACAGAGATCATGGTTTAGTTTACATCAGAATAGAATTATTCTGGGTAGCTTTGATATATTAGGAGAAGAACAAGGGGCTGGGGATTTAGCTCAGCGGCAAAAGCGCCTGCCTGGCAAGCGCAAGGTCGTGAGTTCGGTTCCTGGTACCGGAGAAAAACCAAAAAACCAAA
>NW_004955434.1:13414160-13416085 GCF_000276665.1 Chinchilla lanigera
ATTCGAGATTCCCCCAACTGTAGGCTACAGTGGCAAGCACAAGGTTGTGAGTTCAGTTCGCGGTGCTGAAAAAAAACAAAAAAAAAAAAAAAAAAAAAAAAAAAAAAAAAAGGAGAAGAACAACAAGTTGGTAGGCATTAGGAAAAAAAGTTTGTTTCTTCTCATGTATTTCAAACTGTATTTCATGTATTTATTTACCACCAAGAGCAATCCAGGTTTATAAAGAATAATTCCTTTAAAGAATAATTCTATAAAGAATAGTATGGTCTACTTTATTTGACTATTTTCTGCCTTTCTTCTCCTGGAAATAACATTTAGCACTTATGTAGATGTAACCCCTAATTCTCATGCATCCATAAGTGGGCTTTGGGCAGTGCCTGAATCACAGTCCTGTGATATTGAATCAGTCTGCTGATGCGTTCACAGCTGGGTGGTGTTGAGGGGTGAGACCTGGTGGGAAGTCACGGGTCTCCACAGGCGTGGCCTTAAAGGTATCCCTCCTCCGCCCCTGATAGCTGGCTGTTTATCATGCCATACCAGGAGCAAGCCTCTGCCTTGGAGTTGCCAAGAGTGGACCGAAACCTCTATAAACTTTAACTTGTAGGTGTCAGGTATTTTGTCCCATCAAGGATAAAGTAATTAAGACAGTGTCAACCATTACATCTTGTCCAGGACTAAGCATCTGTGATAATGATGTCTTGAGCTCACTTTAAGACTGCTTTTATATTACTCTGTACTTGAAATAGCAAAGAAACAATGCATTGGGAATGCCTGAGATGATGATTTCAGGTGGTTGATGTGCTTCTCATTGTCTTCCTAACTGTCTAATAAAGTATGTCCAAATTTTATGTTGCTGTCAGTGGTGCAATTTAAGGCATGCTGCTCCTAAAAATTAAAGTCAACTCATAGCACCATATTAGGCAATACATAGGCTCTTCAGCTGGTCACATAATGCAGACTTAACCTCTGAGTTCCAAATATGAAAATCCTTCCATTGTAATATTTAGGTCACTCCACTTATTTGTATCCTTACTCTATAACTCTGGGACCTCTCACATTCAGAATTTTTTGTGAGTAAGCCTAGCTATAATGTAACTCATATCCCTAAAAGATAAAACTCACAGAACTAAAATGTGATTAGTCAGTTCTGCATCCTCAACTGGATTGCAGTTCTCAGTTAATGTCTGTGATTTACTACATTGTGACATTTTCCATAGATATTTTCTTGGACCCCATAATGTAGCTCTCTCTCCCCACTGATCTCAAACAGAACAGACACACAATCTTCTTTCTCTGTCTCTCTTGACAATAATGCGTGTACATATGGTTTAGGGCTAGAAGGTGTTCAGGAAAGATCATCTATTCAAAAGTGGGGCTTTTGGAAAATGATTGGATCATTGGGGGGCTACACTAATCTGTGGGTTTATTCACAGAAGAGTTCAGCACTAATGTGCTGTTTGAAAGTCGGGGCTGATTGGAAGGGGTGGGTCTCTGGGAGAATGACCCAGAAGGATGTATCTCGCTTCCCAGCTCTCCCTGAACTCTGCTTCCTGGCTGGCATGAGATGCACAGCTGTCCTCCTCTGGGCCCTACCACCATGAAATCACTACCTTGGAGCCAGCCAAATATGAACTGTGAGCCAAAATAAACGCCTTCTCCTTGAAGTTGTAGGGGTCAGGTATTTCATCCCTGCAAAGAAAAAGTGACTAAGACAGGTATGATTTGTATTACTGCTTTGGCCAATGGACACCAAGCAAAACTCAGTTCTTCTGTCTGAGCAATGGAACAACACCACCTACCAATGCTTGCTTTGCTCAATATTAAGATTTATATGGGGCTGGGGATTTAGCTCAGTGGCAAAAGCGCTTGCCTGGCAAGCGCAAGGTCGTGAGTTCGGTTCCTGGTACCGGAGAAAAACCAAAAAA
>NW_004955434.1:13416420-13448983 GCF_000276665.1 Chinchilla lanigera
GGTGAAAAAAAGTAAGCCAAAATTTTAAAACAAGATAATAGGAGAGCGACAATGGTTAATATACTACATATTGTTATCTTCAAATTAGTTTCTCAGAGTACAAGATATGTGCATTTAATTATGCAAGCAATATTAACACAACCCTTTCTTTTCAATGAACTAAGACAAATTAATAGTATAACCATCTTAACTATCTTGTGTGTGTGTGTGTGTGTGTGTGTGTGTGTGTGTGTGTGTGTATATATATATATATATATATATATTGCTTTTCTTTTACTTCTTTTCTGCTTTCTACTACCCATGGAAAGAGCTAATTTTCACTAGAATTAAACACTGTGATCTACTTCTACACTTACTCCTCCTAATTTCTCTCATTTCCACAGAGCAATTTTAGCTAACTGTAGCTTTGTCCCTAGAACAGGAGAAACTAATTATGTAGTTATAGCATATCTCTTCCTTTGAGAGCACATTGCCTTCCATTTCCACCTCCCAAGCACATGTGTGGGAATATGGATTAGCACATCACAGTGGCTGAGTTCTGAATTAAGGTATCTGCAAATAAATGATTAATAAAAATTCAAAAATGCATAAATGCTGAAACCTACTAATGTGAATTTATGAAAGTAGTCTAAAATTCTGCAACATAAAAAGGCATGTCTTTTAAGTGAAACTGAAAAATTCCAGTCAGAAAGGTATAATCACCTTGCCTTATTCCTATTTTGAGGAATAATTTCTGAGTTCTTTTCCAGCAAGTGCCTGGCACATATTCAATGTACAATAAAAATTTTCTGAATAGGTGAATGAAATTTTAAATAATTTTGGTGAACTGCTACTCAAGGCACTTGCTATAAGTTGGATGTTTGCACGTCTCCCCACTATCCATGGAGTGGAGGCTTGTTCCCTAGTGTGGCACAATTGGAAAGTGCTACAAACTCCCATGAGATGAGGGCCTGTGGGAAGTACTTAGGCAATTGGAAGCCTCCCTTTGAAGAGGAGTTTGGAGCCCTAAAGCCATCCAGTGTTCCTCTTTTGCTTCCTGGTTGGAGAGGTGTGCAGTTTTGCTCTGCCATGCACTCCTGCAATGGTGTGCTAACCTCTCCACAGGGCCTGTGTTCTTCCCCTCGACAGACACGAGGGTCAACTTCATGTCTTAGGTTTTATAAGGAGGGTTATTTCAAAGCCTCAGTCCACTCTCTCTCTTTTTCTGTTTCTTCAGCACTTTTCCATTTACAGTCACTGCCCACATTGCAGAGAATTCTCTGAGCCTTTTCTGGCATTGAGGGCTACTGGGTTTGTAACTTACTCTTTGCTCAAATAAATGCTGTTAAGCTTATTTTATCTCAAGTTTTCTTTTATCATTTCTTTAACACATCGAACACTTGGAAAGGATTAGTGAGGTGTACTTTTTATACATGACTTGATTAATTGGTGAATCCAAAAGGAATGCTTAATCTCATATTTTATTTCATTAATTTTCTCCAAAAATATTAAATTATGATTATATAAGAATGCTTTAAAATTAGCAAAAATATTACATTATATTTGGAAAATGCTGTCTAGTATATATAAAAGATTATTTGTAATATTTTATATCTAAACTGACCTACATAAAGACTTATTTATTTATTTATTTATTTATTTATTTATTTATTTATTTATTTATCTTTTGAGACAGGATCTCACTGGCAGTTCAGGCTGACCTTGAGCTCTGTTTGTAGCCCTGGCTGGTCTCGAGCTCCACAATGATCCTCCTGCCTCAGCATCCTGAATGCTGGAATTATAGGCATGCAGTACCATGTCTGGCCTCTATATTTAAACCTATCCTGATGAAGAATAAATACCAAAGTAGTCTGGAATGTAAGATCTGTGACCGGGCTTATCAGAGTTCACATTTTGATTCTCCCATCTAATCTGGGACCTGGAACAAACATCTGTACATCTCCAAGCCCCTGGTGAAAGAACCTGAGAATATTATAGTACTAGAAAGAAACAACACATAATGTGCTTAGCCCAGTGTGCTTTATCAGCAAGTGCACACTCGTGCTTACACTAGTAGTAACAATCATTATGGGTGTGCTTCTTAGTGAAACTTTGAACAATAAATTATGTGGCTTGTTGAAAGACATTTTATACTCCAGGCAAGTTTGACTTCATACATCTTGGTCATAGATCAATGGTGTGCTGGCTCATTTCAATGGAAATGAAATCATAAGAAAATTCACTGTGTGAAGAAATACCTTCAGATTAATTTTTGTAAAATATAAAATAAAAAGTCAATTTTGAATATTTAAACTTTTTCATTTATTCTAATTCAAAGTGTATACATATTAAGATTTTTTAATGCACATCACATTAAAAAATTATGCTTCAGTAAAAAAAAATACTATGTTTTTTCTCCCTTAAAAAAAAATTTACTTAAAATGTTACTTACTTACTCTATTTAAAAGGAAGAAGGACCTTTCAAATATGGGTTTCTTAGCCTCTTGCTTATGAACACAAATGTTTCTCTTGAACTCAGAAAAAGAGAACTTGGGTGCACCAACCTTAGTGGACTTTTGTAAGGAAAATGGGAAGAATAAGAAAAGGCAGAGTAGGAAAGGAATGCATAAAAACAAACCATAAAATGATTTAACATATTCACTCAACAAATTGTGGAGCTCCCTGCACACAAGTACCCATTAAAAGGAATCCTGATCTCTGCCCTCAAAAGGATTATAATACAATGACTATTAAAAAGGATCAAAGGGAAAAAAGATGCAAGATAATTTACAAAGACTGAAGGATAAGTGGGTCTTATGCACTGGCTATTAGAAGTTACTAAAGGTTTTGTGGAATTAGTTGACATCTCTCAGTGGTTTGTGGATGATATCATACACATATTCATACCCAGGATACATTTCTCATTGCCTTTGTGTGTGTGCATGCACGTGCATGCATGAATTCATGCATGTGCATGTGTGTGCACATGTGGTAATGGGAGTAGAACTCAATGTCTTCACCCTGAGCTACATCCCATTTTCTTTTACTTTTTTTTTTTTTTAACAGGGTTTTACTATATTACTCAGTTATCCAGGTTGGCCTGAACTTTAAGAACCACCTTCCTCAGCTTCCCATGTTGCTGGGATTGCAAGCATGTACAAATCACCTGGCTTCTTGCCCTCTTTTTGCTAAAGTATCAACACTTATATTCAAATAAGACTTGGTAATCTGAATTCAATGAACAAAAAGGCAGGAGGTTCAGATTTCATTAATCAAAGCAAGATGAAAAATTTTCAAGGAAGTTTGTAGGGAAATATCAGAAAAAAATTAAGAGTAGCATGAGGTACTAGATTGTCCCTGCTCTGCCTTCTCTCCCTGCTAAATGGACACCGGCAACAATTTAGCTTTGTTTTTGAGGAGAACATAAACTTTGTATTCTCATATTCAAACAGATCTCTATTTGTTTAAGCCACTGTCAATCAGGTTCTCTATTTCTTTTTACTTTATTTTCTTTGTTTCTTTGTTTGAGACAGGGTCTCACTATGGAGTTCAGAGTGGCCTTGACCTCACTTTGTAACTCAGGCTGGTCTTAAATTCACAGTAATCCTCATGCCTCATCCTCCCAAGTGCTGGAATTGCAGGCATGCAACACCACGCCTGGCTTGCATTCTCTATTTCTTATATTTGAAATTATTTATAACTAGTGCATAATCCTTTACTACTACATTTATTTGGAGGCAGTAAGTACTAAAGTTTGATTAACTTATTAAATATTTTCACAATAGTTTGTCCAGAGTAAAAATAATTAAAGTTTGCATGGATCTCATCAGTTGTTCATGGGAGGAGAACACGATATCTGCTAAATTTTTTGAATAGCAGACCTAATATGAGAAGTAAAAGAGCAATGATATGAACTCTGAGGCTGAGAATATGTCTCCAAGAAAGTGTGACAGCCCATAACTAGAAGGGAAAATAGTGACTCTGATGTTACACATAAGGTTATAGTAAAATATTCAGAAAGTTGGTGTTTTTAAAATATACATTAAAGGGAAGTGGTGCAGGTTCAGAGAAGTGGTGTGGGGGTGGCCCTGTCTCTGTGGACCTCTCTGTTGGCTGGTGAGGCCTGTGCCTATGCTCCACACCACTTCTCTCAGACAGGGAAGCAGTGTGGGTGCAGGGAAGTGGGGCGGAAGCAGTCCTGGTTCTGTGGACATCTCCACTGGGAGGTAAGGCCCGCCCTCCGTTGACCAGCTACCTGAGGGACCTGGAGCAGTGACCCCCATCTGGCCACCATCGGGTTCATGGCTGAGACCCACACACTTTCCATTGATGGCCTGGAGACTCTGGTACTGAAGGATAGCATTCCCCCACCATCACAGTTGCGGACTGACCTGAGCACCCCACCAATTGCCTGGGAATCCCAGGACCAGTGGCCCACTGCACACTACCATCTTGAGATTAGTTTGATATCCAGGTAAACTAAGGTCCCTTTGGTGAGCTATCTGGGTAGCATGGAGCTCAGCACTTTCCATCTGACATCCAAAATGACAAGATGTAGGGCAAAATGAAATCTCAGAACTCAACACCACTCAGAACAAGTCCAGGAGACACTGTCATGGGAGAACTTGGAAGTTGCATACCTGAAATCTCTGAAATGATCACAGTGAAGTAGAGAAACAACTCCAACATGCCATAGAAGAAATCAGATCAGAAATAATTGCCCACATAAAAAAAGAAATCACATCAATAATGAAAGAACTGCTCAGCTTATCTAAAGAAGACATATATAAAAAAATGGATGAGCATAGGATAACAATGGAAACCTGAATCAACAGTATAAGAAAGAATTAGAATGCATGAAACAGATTCAAAGAGCTATCCAGGAAATCAAAACTTCAATTGAAAGCTGGCAAAACCACTTGAATGTAGCTAAAGGTAAAATCTCAGATCTTGAAGACAGCATGGCAGCTAATGATTGTGAAAGGAAGGATCTCTTAAAATTAACAAGGAACCAGGACATATCAATTCAAAAAGTTGCAAGATGAGGCAAAGAGAAATAATGTAAGACTAACAGGAGTCAATGAAACAGTAGGAGGAAACACAAATGACATAAAAAGAATATTTGCAGAAATAATAGCAGAAAGCTTCCCAAGCATGGAAAAAGATTCTGATATACAGGAAAATGAGGCAGATAGAACTCCAACTAGCCATAACCAAAATAAAACCACACCCAGACATATAATAATAAAGATCCCAGATATCCAGGAAAAGAACAGAATATTAAAAGCTGTTAGAGAAAAGAAACAGATCACCTATGAAAGAAAGTCCATCAGAATCACAGCAGACTTCTCAATAGAAAAAATCCAACTGAGAAGAGCTTGGAGTGAAGTATTACAAGTCCTGAGACAAAGCAGCTTTCAACCCAGATTGCTGTATCCTGCAAAACTATCCTTCCAATGTAATGGGGAAATAAAATATTTCTACGACAAAGAACAACTGAAGAACAGTATGAGTGCCAAATAAACTTTACAAAGAGTACTAAAAGATGTTCTAGACAATGAAAAAAGTGATCACAATCTCAGGAACAACAACAAAAAGGAACCCTCAAGCACAGCAAACAATTAAACACATAGCAAAAGTAGGAAACCAACAAGTAAATAACATGGCAAAGATAAGCCAACATTTATCAGTTATAATAACTGTGTGGATGGCCTCAATCCACCATTCAAAGAAACAGACTGGCAGAGGGGATTAAGAAACAACATCTCACAATATGCTGTATGTAGGAAACACACTTTACTCAAAGGAAATCCATAGACTAAAAGTCAAAGGATGGAAAACAATTCTCCATGCAACAGGATCCCAGGAAAAGCAAGGGTCGTTATCATGTTTGCAGTCAATGTAAACTTCAAACCAAAAAAACTCAAAAGAGAAAAAGAAAGTCACTACATACTACTTAGGGAAAAACTGCAAGAGGAAGAGATAGCAATCATAAACATGTATGCTCCAAATATTGGAGCACCAAACTATATAAGAAAAATATTAACAGACATGAAAAACCAAATAATTAATAACACTTTTGTAATAGGGGACCTGAACACCCCTTTGACACAAGGAGATAGGTCAACTAGACAAAAAAATCAGCAAAGAAATACCAGACTTAAACCAAATCTGGTAACAAATGGACTTAGTAGATGAATACAGTGTTCCACCCCACAAAATCAGAATTCACATTTTTTTCAACTGCACATGGAATATTCTCTAAAATGGACCATATTCTAGCCCATAGAGCATACCTACGTAAATGCAAAAAATTGAAATCATCCCATGCGTTATTATATGAACACAGTGCAATGAAATTGGAAATTAATGACAAAAGGAACTCTAAAACTCAATAAACACTTGGAAATTAAATAACAACCTCCTAAACAACCAATAGGTCACAGAAGAAATAAAAAAAAAAACCTACAAACAAAGGAAAATGTAAATACAACTTAGTGGAATCTGTGGGATGCAGTCCTCAGAGGGAAATTTATAGCAGTAAACTCACACATAAGGAAAACAGAATGAGAACAAATAAATAGCCTAATGCTGCACCTCAAACTATATAAAAAAAAAAAGTCATGCTTAAAACCCAAAAAGGGAGGATCTGATAAAGATCAGGGCAGAAATTAATGCAACTGAGACAAAGAAAATACTATAAAAATAAATGAAGCAAAAAGTTGGTTCTTTGAAAGAATAAATAAAATTGATAAACCCCTAGACAACCATATCAAAAAAGAAAAGAAAAAAATTCGAATTCCTGCAGTATGGAATGAAAAGGGTGAAATCACTACAGATTCAATAGAAACTCAAAAGATCATTAATACCTAGTTTGAAAATCTTTACTCCCATAGGATAGCAAACTCATATGAAATGGACAGATTCCTAGATATGTATGAATTACCAAAGATGAATAAAGATAAAAAATCCTGAACAGCCCAATATCAATTAATGAGATTGAAAAGGTGACTAAAACCTTACTGACAAAGAAAAACGCAGGCCCTGACAGATTCACAGCAGAATTCTACAAAAAATTCAGGGAAGATTAAATGCCAACAGTCCTCAAACTTTTCAATGAAATTGAAAAGGAAGCAATTCTCCCTAACTCATTTCTGGAGGAAAATATTATACTGATAGCAAAACCAGAGAAAGACCCAACCAAGAAAGAGAACTACAGACCAATCTCCCTAGTGAACATAGCTGTAAAAATACTCAATAAAATACTAGCAAATAGAATGCAGCAAGACATAAAGAAAATAATAAACCATGACCAAGTAGAATTCATTCCAGGAATGCAGGGATGGTTCAATATTCACAAATCAATTAATGTAATACAGCATATCAATACAGCCAAAGACAAAAACCACTTGATCATCTCAATAGATGCAGAAAAAGCTTTCAAGAAAGTCCAAAACAGTTCATGGACCCTGGTCTTTACAATAAGCTTTGAATATGACCCCAAGGGAAGAGATAACAAGAACAAACATTACAGTGAGACTCCATTACACTCAGCAGCTCCGGCACAAAACAACCAGTGAAAAGCAAAGGCAAACAAGGAGTTGGTAGAGAATATTAATAAGTTCCATACCTGAAAAGGCTTAATATTAAATATATGAGGAATTTGTATATCTCAAGGCCTCATAAAAAGGAATGAAGAGAAGAAGTTAGGAAAAGAGGAGGGGAGGAGAGAAGCGAAGAGCAGGCTGAAAGGAGGAGGAATGGAAAAAGAAAGACAAATGAAAAGAAGGAAAGAAAAGAAAACAGAGGGAGGGGCTGGGGATTTAGCTCAGTGGCAAAGCGCCTGCCTGGCAAGCACAAGGTCGTGAGTTCCGTTCCAGGTACCAGAGAAAAACCAAAACCAAAAAAAACAAAAAAGCCAACATTGAGAGTCCATCTTACCCCAGTAAGAATGGCTAGCATTAAGAAATTAACCAATAAAAAATGCTGGTGAGGCTGTGGAGAAATAGAAGCCCTTCTCCACGGCTGGGGAGAATGCAGACTAGTGAAAACACTGTGGAAATCAGTTTGGAAATTCCTCAGCACACTAGGTCTCAGGTCCCATTCAACCCAGCTATTCCCCTTCTGGGTATTTTCCCAGAAGAGCTGAAAACATAATTTCACAGACATATATGTGCACCTATGTTTATAGCAGTGCAATTTGCAATTGCTAAATCATGGAAGCAACCTAAATATCCATCTACTAAGGATTGGATAAAAAAAATTGTGCATTTTTATATAATGGAACTCAGCTATAAAGAAAGATAAACTCAAGGCTCCTATAGGTAAATGGTCACAACTAGAGACCATACTCATAAGTGAAATAAATCAGACCTGCATATTTAAGCAACATTTTGTCTCACTAGTATAAGAACCTGAAAGAGTGAATAAAAATTAGGAGGTATGATAAACACTGTGAAATGAAAGGAAACTCCTCAAAAGTAAAGAGCAACAGGGATGAGGGAAAAGAGAAAAAAAAGAAGGGGAAAATTATATATATATGTATATGTGGGATAGCTAACATAGTTGTACTACTGACTTCTATACCTTTATTTTTTTTTGTTTTTTTGTTTTTTATTTCCGGTACCGGGAATCAAACTCACAACATCGTGCTTGCCAGGCAGGCGCTGTGCCACTGAGCTAAACCCCCAGCCCTCTATCACTTTATTTAAAGGAATAGTTAATGATTAATTATTTGATCAATCTTTCATGTCTATATTACTTTTCCTGAGTAAGCACTTTGAAATTATCAATATGTAATATAACAACCATTATTAATTCCCTGTCACCTGGTCTGTAATTCCATATTGCTTGTACTATTTGTTTTCCTTTTTTTTTTTTTTACCAGGAATTGAACTCATGACCTCGTGCTTGCTAGTCAGGCGCTGTGCCGCTGAATTAAATCCCCAGCCCCTGCATGCACTATTCTTGTGCTACTTTGAAAATGGTTGTTTATCTGTTAATATGTTTTTATTCTCTTACTTTTAAAATAAAAAAATAAAATATATATTAAGAGGCAGGTAATGCAGGTATTTACATAGAGTCCAACAGGACAGTTGAATATAAGATGGAAGTGAGTAGAAAAGTATGACAGAAGACAAGAGTCAAGGGTTTGAAAATCTGTACCTTTTGCAGAATGAAAGAAGAAGTCAACCAAAGAGCTAGAAAAACACAATGAAATGTGGCTGTGAACCCAGGGAGTGTGATCCTCAGCTATTAGGGCTTTAACAGTCAAAACAAGGGTTAAAGGAAGTGAGAAGATGACTGACCTTTTTTACTAGTTGTTTAAAATGAAAAACAGGAAAACACGTACTCAGTTCTAAGGAGCACTTTAAAGGAGGGAAATTAACAGAGTGAAGGGAGAATGAGAAACAATCCTATTTCTGAAGAAAAGTCTAAAATCATTAGAAAGGGTAAGAAAACCAGGAGAGTGACCAAAAATACAGAAAATACAAAGTATGACCCCAGATAGGAGAATGATCATAAATCAACAGGGACCTAATGAAAACCAAAGAGTGAAACTGTTTTCATCCAACAGCTTTTGTATGTCCAGTACTGTTACATATTCACTTAAAATTAATGATATTTATGTAAAAGATATGTTGTATAAAAACATTTACACATGGGGAAAAGTGTGTCAAAGTAGGTGATTAACTTTCCAGTGTTGTATAGAAAATGAACAAGAAAAATAATTCATGTAGCTCCATCTTTTTCTGACATGAAAGTTCATGTTCTTTTCATTTCTTATTGTAAGAGGAAGACAGATTTCATTTCACAAAATAAAAAGAATTTCCAATCTCAGAATGGACTAGGTAAATTGTGATATTAGCCTTCATAGATAAAGTAAAATTAAAGTTTTCCAAATATAACCAGTTAGAAGAAATTTAAAAATTTAATTGGGACTTAGATGAATGTCTCTATGTGGGTTCTTTTCATTACAGCAACTGTTATTTTATTTCAGTATACTAGAATTTCATGCAAGTAAAAGAAGAGAAGAGTTTGTTCATAAGAAAATAAAAGATTCCTAGTAAAACCAAGCAGAGAAAATTCAAGCATCTGACAAGGGCTAGAGCTATCAGACACCAATTTGAGTAAGAGACGTGTTCATAGATATATAAGTTACACGGCAGCAGCCAATAAGGGAGAGAACATGGATGATGAATAAACACAGCTCACTGTTCATCAGAGTGAAAGGGAAAGCTCACAGAGCCATGCCTTCCAAGAGGATAGACAGGAAAGGACCGAGGATACAATCAAAGGGCTTCTGCTACCATCGGGAGGTTGATACATCTTTTTGTAAACAGGAAAGGCATAAGGAAATGGGTGCTGGTGCAAGCAAATCTATTTTGAGGTAGAAGAGAGACATCTAAGGATTTCTCATTAGGAGACATCTATGTCAACATGGAAAAATGATTAATAGTTTCCTAAGTAAGAGAGTATTAGACAGAATGCAGAAGCATTTCATCCATCACTATGAGGGAGCTAAAAGTAAGACAAAAAGAAATAGTTTCAAACAGCAATGGGATTCTAATTATTTTGTTAGTTATGGAAGCACTAGCGTTGAGGCTTTTTCCAGACTTCTAGCAATAAAAGGAGAAAAACAAAGGTTGGTTAACAAGTGTTTCCCATTGTTGATGAGAAAATTAAAAGGCAAAACATCTTACTGAATATTATACAATAATATTTTTATTTCACTTCACTAATATATGAAGAAAATATGTTTAAGTATGACAGACTAGACATAGCTTGGAAATGTGCATCATTCACATTATACATATATTATTTTGTATCACTATAAACATGTCATACTTGTGGAAATCAAATCATCATGATCCAACAGTTATAATATTTAAGCTTCAATAAATCAGTGGGGCTCTTCCTGTAAGTGGCTGAGGTGACCCATGAAAATGGTTCACTACATTTTGACCCAGAAAACCCCACAAAATCCTGCAAATCAAGAGGCTCAAATCTTCATGTGCACTTTCAGAACACCCATGCAACTGCCCAGGGCCTCAAGGGTATGCATATCCTGAAGGCCACCAAGTATCTTCAGGATGTCACATTAAAGCAGCAGTGTATGCCATTCTGGCATTACAATGGTGGAGTTGGTAGCTATGCTGAGGCCAAACAGTGGGTCTGGACACTTGGTTGGTGGTCCAAAATGAGTACTGAATTTTTGCTGCACATGCTTAAAAATGCAGAGAACAATGGTGAACTTAAGGGTTTAGATGTAAATTCTCTGGTCATTGAACATATCCCAGTGAACAAAGCACCCAAGATGCGCCACCATCCTTACAGATCTCATGGCTGGATTAACCCACACATGAGTTGCCCCTGCCGTACCGAGATGACTTTTACTGACAAGGAGTAAATTGTTCCCAAGCCAGAGGAGGGAGCCGCACAGAAGGAAAAGATATCCCAGAAGAAACTGAAGATACAAAAACGTATGGCACAGGAATAAATTAAACACAAAATAAATGCAAAAAAAGTAAAAAAAAAAAAAAAAAAATCAACAGGAAGAGAGATGCCCAGGGTTACTGTGAAAATGATTCATCAAAGGCTGAGGGCCCCGAGTTGGAGATTGTGCTGCCCTTTCCCCCTGGAGAACATCCTCCATTGTCTTGCGTTTTCACCTCCCTCTATAATCCCAAGGACTAAAGCTCCAACTTCTGTCCAGGTCTCTGTAAGTCTGGGGAGTATGCTCTTGCATTGCACACTTAAAATTATAATAGTGCATCGGTGTAATGCTACTTGGGTGTGATAGAAATAAAGGTGGGAGTTCTTGTTTAAAACAGGTTTGCATTGCTCACCATTTTATTCCTGGAAACGATGTTGTGAGGGGATTGATACAGATGGGAGAGTATTTGCTAACTTTGTCCTTATCACGAAGCCCTCCCCATCCTGGGGGTCCATCTTGGGCTGGAGCAGTGCATAGCACCAACAGGAGAGACAGAATGAAATGTGCACAAAGATCAGATTTTTTTTAAGTAAAAACAGTGATACCTCGGTTGTCAAACAGCTCCAACCTTGAACTTCCCACTACCCCAACAATAAAGCTTGAAAAAAATCTGCTTGGTGTTCATAACTTTGTTCAACAGTTAACTGAAAATCTGGCTTGATAAAACCTGCCTGGGCCAAGAGTGAGTCATGCGTCATGTCAAACACTAAGAGGTGACGCTTCAATCTGAGTGCTGCTCTTCTTAGACAACATACAGAGCCTGTGTGAGTGCGTTCAAACATTTGTCTTGTGTGTGTGGCCTTTTTTTTTCTTTTGGACTTCATTTGCATAAAATATGGTAACCATCGTTCTGAACCAAGTTAGTGATACTGGCAATAATGCTACAAGGAAGACTGTGGGAACTGCAATAAAGTTAAGGGACCGTGGTGAAGTTTGTTAAGGTCTTGGAAAAATGAATTTATAAGTGTAGTTTTGGTGCCTCAGAATCAATTATTTGGTTTTCCATTATTTCTTATTAGAAGATATTTTCACTTCTTGAACTTTTCACTGTTCGATGAAAAGTGGGAATGAAGTGAGTTCCACAACCAAGCCATTTACTGCATTTTGGCCATTGATTAATTTTCTACTAAAACAGGGATGCTAAGTAGTTTTCCCCCTGTATTCCCAGGATTATAATTCAGCTTTAGGAACACACACACACACACACACACACACACACACACACGCTTTTTTTGTTTTTCTTTTTTTTCCAGTACCGGAAATTGAATTCACGACCTAGCGCTGGCCAGGCAGGCGCTGTGCCGCTGAGCTAAACCCCCAGCCCCACACACATGTTTTATATGTACATTTATATACAGTGGGTGGTTCAATGACGACAGATAAAATGGTGGTGAAAAGTAGTTAGTAGGGACATACTGTTATTCTTATCACACTTGATATTGTTATGTTGCCTGTAGTGTTTTTCCTCTTAGACAACACTTCTAAAGCAAATAGACATTATCCTAAAAAACCATTTTTGTTGTAAAGGCATCACTACAGCTTACAAAAGAAGAAAAAAATATCAAAATATTAACATCCAGAGAATGACATTAATAAGGTAAAAGAATAGATGGTCCCTGTCTTAGTTAATTTTCTTATTAACTAAGACAAAATATCTGACACCCAAAGTTAAAGAAGGAAAGGTTTATTTAGTTCACAGTTTGCAGATGTTTCAGTCCATTATTGGCTGGTTCCAAGGTAAGGTGGCAATGCAGACAGGCATCACAGAGGAGAAACAGTTCATGGTGGGCAGAAGACAGCAAAGCAAGCAAGGGACGACCACAACCCTCTCCATCACTTATATCTTATCCAGGCTACCTAGGGTGGGTGACACCCACACATTTAATACTAGTGCCCTTGATCCTAGCATTGCACCATAAATCAATTACAGTGTCATACACTCTAGGCTCAGCCACCTCTGCAAAATCTCCATCTGTAATTACACTAAGCTTTGGGGGACACCTAGACAAAAACCATAACAGTCCCTTATGTATACATTCCTAAAGGAAAACTCACTTGGCAAATGAGTTAGAGCTTCTAAACCTCAGAGGAGCTGACAAGTGAGAAGAGCTATTTTGGGAAATCAGGCTTATGCACATGGGCTGTAGTATCAGCTACAGCACAGGAAACAGCCACACCCTGCTGTGGATTTAGCCACACTGCCCCATTTGGCCTTGTCCTTGCCAACAGTACCATCTTCTAAGAAACCAGGAGGAACCATGCCCATGAATGTCTCATATCATAGACTGCCATCCTCAGGTCAGTGCACATCAAAGTGGACCATGACGCCTCACCAAACCCTCATCTGCTGTTCTGAGTTCTGCCTGCTAAAGGATGTTCAGAGATATATCCAGTCAGGCCCATCTATCTTACATAGGGAGCCCTGATGAAATAGGTCTGATTGTGGCTCTCATAGTGATCCTGCGGGTCAAATGTGCTGGGTCCAGCCCATTTCAGCCACAGTTCAGAAATAGTCCTGCCTGGCCAGAGACCCAGTTGGAGACAAATTCCTCCATGGTCCAAAGATAAGCTTGTCAATCACAATTAAACAATACATTCTGAAGGAGCTCTGTAACCCAGCTTAATACATATTTAGCTATGGCCCCTGGGAATGCGTCAGTGCTCAGGGACTAGGCAGGTGGCATTCTTGACCAGAACCCTGGAGATAGGTCTCTGGTCCTTGGTCTCATCTTGGACCTTAGAGGATCTTTTAACTGAGTTTTATCTTCTCTCAGTCGATGTTGAGTCAGTCCTCTCTACTTAGGTACCCATCCAGTAACTCAAGACAACCCTTTCAGGAACTTTTTGGGACTTACACATGTTTCCACACCTATTATAAGTCCTACTGTCTGAGCACCCAACTCTGAACCCTGAAACAGCCCTCCTGACCAAGGTTCCGAAGTAAAGTCTTATCCACTCACTGACCAGGCAGCACCTATACTCACCCAAGCCCCTGGAAAAAGGCTTTCCACCCTTACATCCCACTGAGGACCCATCAGTAGCCAGACAATCAGACTCCAACCCCATTTAACTGCAATTTTAGGCAATCTCATCAGTTCTGGATCAGGACTATGCACAAGGCCTTTAGGTATCAAAAACAGTTTGAAAAGACTGGGAGAATTAGTTTCCTTTTTCAAAGTCTTGCCTTCTCAACCAGTAAGAAAGAAGCAAAAATTTCATGTCTGAAAATCCATCATGTTTTTATGCTAAATAAATTTTTTGTTAAAAAATTTAAATCAATGCATTTAAATTTAGAGAATTGGTTATCATAAAGACTTGTTAATGGAGTGTCACATTAAAACAAACAAAATCAATGTTTTATTGGAAACATCTTCATCTGACTCAATCACTTTACATATTTAATAGCTGTATGTCTTAGAGCAAATGAGCTACCTAGTGCACCATAATTGCTAAAGTGCTTTGGTACATTGCTATAAATCTATTTGAACAATATGATATTTCCCTGTTAATGGCTTTAAGTGAATATATCCCCTAAAATGCCTGTGAGCTAAAAACAAAGAGACAGACAAAAAAATGTTCTATTTCCCATTAGGAAAATTCTCTAGGTTCCCTCATTAAAAGATACTGAAAATAACATGCAAAGTGTGTCCCTTTAGTAACATTATGAAGGAGAAAAAGAATCCTGCATTAGGGAGAAGTAGTTCTATAATATCCTATGCATGAAATAATAATCACTGTGACTTTAAGATAAGAAAATTGCCCCAAGATGTTAATGATAACCATAAGGAACAAAGTTGAAGTTTGTTTTTTCTTAGTAGGATGATCAGTGTGAAATAAGGACTGTTTAACTGCAGGTTATAACTTTCTATGCAACTATACAGTAGAAAACCTAATCAGGAAGCTGTAAATGAGTAAATTACCACCTGTCACAAAAATTGTTGTTGTCAAATTAAAGGAGCTTCCCTTAGGTAAGCTAGCATTACTTTTGCCTAAAGGCTAGTTCAGGACTGGGGATATAGCTCAGTGGCATAAGAGCCTGCCTGGCAAGCACAAGGTCCTGAGTTTGATTCCCGGTACCAAAAGAAAAAAAAAAAGGTTAGTTCAAAAATGAATCCTGAGAGTGACAATTCATATAAATACATTCTTTTTGTTTGTGTAGATTAATTTGAAAAATAAATCATGAAACTCATTTCTTAGTCTTGAAACAAGTAACTGAAATGATGATTGACTACGTTAGCCCAGATTAAGTACAATGCTACCTTGTTTCAGGAACTTAACTTGTTCCATGATTCTGGAAAAGGCGGCCATGTTCATCTTCATGCAAGAAAGATGGCTATGGTCATGTCCCTCACCTGATGTAGAGTTTGCAAACAAAAGTGAAATTTTGCCAAATGCTTCTATTTGTGATCAAAATTGTTTGCAAACAAAGGCATTCCTGAACCGAGATACCACTGTACTTCTCAATGGCTCCAGATTTCTCTTTCGGTGAGTATAAACGTAATTCTACAATGTCAAATAAGCTTATATGGTTTTCCGATAGGTTAAACTAAGGAGTGATTTCCATCATGAAATGGGAAAAGTGAAAGTAACTTGGTGATTTACATGTATTCACTGAGCTACAAGTCAGCGGTTTAGTGTTACTTGGGCTCTCAAAAAAAATTATTATTATTATTATTATTATTATTATTTTTTTTGGTTTTTCTCCGGTACCGGGAACCGAACTCACGACGTTGCGCTTGCCAGGCAGGCGCTTTTGCCGCTGAGCTAAATCCCCAGCCCCTCAAAAAAAAAATTATTAAAAATTTCCTTAGAAGCCATATCTAAAATATAGCCTCTGTATTTCATTCCAGTTGTTGATTTTATTTTGTCCTCTGTTTACACAGATGCATCCATAATAAAATTAAAAGTAACACATTGAAGACACTTCGTTGTGCTTCTCTTTCATCTGCTTATTTGTAGTATTTTAGAGCACTCCTCATCCAAAGACAGTAAAAGGAATGGGCTCAGAATTAGGAGCATCTGTGATAATTACGGAAAGAAAAGCAAAATGACATCATCTATGTATAATGAGGAACCGAATGCTTCCCAGTGTCTGTACCAGAATAAAAAGGTCAGGGGTTCTACAACATGGTTAAACACATTTAAAATTAGCCAATTTTGTCTCACTGAAAGCAGGAAAGTTACTGTACAACTACTTAATGAGATCAATATGAAGGCTATTTCACCATTTTCAGGAATTCTAGAGGTATTTTAGAAACAGAAATAACATTCTGATCATCTGAGGAGACTTCTTCAGTCCAACACCAGTGCCTGACCTTAGGGAGAAAGTTACTATATTGCAATTAACTGGTTCTCTGTTTTCTAGTAGTTGTGATGGACCTTTTTTTGACCTTTTCTTTAATTGGACATTTCATCTCACAACCTGTAAATCTCACTGAAGTAGTGGATGACAAGACACCAATGAAATCAATAGATTTTTAAATAGTAGGATGTCCATATCATTGTAATAGATGATGCACATTTTTCTATACTTCTGAGACAACATCACACACCTTCTAGCACATAAGGTCAGCCTCACCAAAGCCTGGGTGAGGAGATAAGCCCACTTATCAGCTGAGAACTGAACCTGTGTGTTTCAGCAGCTCATTAACCCAGCTATGACGGATTATAGAACTCAAGTCATAGATGCCCTATCTTTCCTCTTTATTACAGCAATCTGAAGAACATTATTTAGTTGTAAGAGTAATACTGATTTTATCAGGAAAATAATATACAGGGAGGCATGCAAGTAAAGAAGGTGAAAGAAAGAGGGAGAGGCAGATAATGACTATTTGGGGAATGCACTGAATTGTTGTTGTAGCTATGAACGTCATTATTCCAAAAATGAAAACACAAATAGCTGTTAAGTAAATCTTTTGGTTATTTGCTTGTAGTAATTGACAAAAGATTGCTATCATATGCATATTTAACTGCACAACACTGCACTATTACTCACTAGTCAATTTTCTTATATCAATTCTGAAAAAGTGACAGAACATTCCCGGATACATAGGGCCACCGAGAGCAATGCAGATCCATACTGTGCTCAAGCGACCTTGATGCGGCCTGGGATGCTAGAGGGACAGATGGGGTCAGGGACATGCAGGTACTGATGCTGCTGCTCCTGCTCCGTATGGCCCGTCCCTAGTGTAAGGAAGTATCTTTACTGAGGCAGAGTTGGACACAGGGATAGGCAAATTCAGCTCTTTAAAATTATTATCATAATATTATTATTATTATAATTATTATTATAATGAATTCCTTTCAAAGGCTTTGATAGTGTGAATTCCTTCAGAAAAGGGCTGCAGCCCGGAGTCAAATTATCCTGAGGTTCAATAGTATAGATTCATGATTCAACCCTCGGTTCAAAGACTTAGGCTTAATTCTCATTAATTTCCACTGTGCAGGTGTGTGTGTGTGTGTGTGTGTGTGTGTGTGCGCGCGCGCCCGTGTGCGCTCCTATATACATAACGCCATACTTCAGGTAAGATTTCAATTATTTTATTCAATTAAATCTCCAATGTAATTTAACTTTCTTGTGGGAGCACGACACGGGGGAGGGGGAGGGGTACGGGTGAGAGGCTGCTGCCCACACACACGTGTGCGTTTCCTTTTAAAATTTTCAGAGCCTTCCTGAGCAAACAGAGCCTATTCTTTGAGAGGCTGTGGAAATTTATCAGAATATTTCTCACTGATATAGCGACATTGAGACTCTCATGTTTATTATCCAGATTCAGAATAGCTAAAGTATACATCTTAATAAAAGTATAAAGGATATTCACTCTGCTTGTTATATGTTGTATGGGTCTTGTAGGAATCAAAAATACTGATATTAGTCACCACCTTGCACTTATAATCATCTTGCGGCCATTATTAAAGATTACCAACAATATCTGAAACTGACTTCTTTTTCATTTTAGTGATGAATTGGTTAGGTAACTAAATGGCCAATTCCATATAAATAACAATAAAGAAAACATTTCCATTTAAATATGCTCATAAGTTTTCGCTTATCACCTCCAAATATAAAAGGTATGTGCATGTGTGTATGTGTGTAAGTGTACATGATGTATGTACGCCTTCAATAAAAAATGAAAGCTAATTCAGATCTGTAACAGGAGTTTCAAATCATTCAGGTGTTTTGATAATAAATATCATCTTATCTACAGATTGGCCAACAGATGACTATGAAGTCACTATAACTGTAAATTTCTCACATAAACTTACTTGAAAACAGGCCTTATAACTAAAATAATCAACCATAAATGCTATCGCATCATCCATTTTTCTCCCTTTCTTTTTCTTTCTTAAATTGTAATTTTATTTTTAAAGATATTGTGGCTCATTGTTTTCTTAAATTTTAACTGAAATATATGCTCATGCTCATAGAAGTTAACTCACATATGTAAACAAAAACTGTGTCCTCAACCTACTTCCAAATGGATTATTAACTGGTGGCTTAAGTTTCTTTCAAAGCTATGTGATGCCTGATTAGAATTTAACCTAACAAACTACATTCCCTATGTTACTGTTTACTTGACAATTAATGGTAATTTTTTGTCACATTCATATACCTACGAAGCCTACTATTAATTGCTTAATGTTTTCATTGAATGCTTTATTATATTAATGCAGATTTATATTACTTCTAAGATAAAAAAACTAAAGCAGCCTTTAATTTTTATGATTTCATTTTTAACACAAATGCAGTAAAAATAAAACCATATTATTAATTCTCAGTTAATTTGTGAGAATGGGTGCTACTCTATTTTTATTAAGAACAAACTGACTGGAAAATATTTGAGTTATAGAAGAAATGGTAGTATCAGTGCATATTTTACTCATTAAGAATTAAAAGAATTGAAAATAACTTTCTCAATATGTGGTTCCAATTTACTCAGACAATTTTGCAATTTACAAATAGAAATGATATTGATAATCATTTAAAATCTTACTTAAGGGAATGGAGATGTAGCTCAGTGATATGACACTTGCCTAGCATGCACAAGGCATGCTAGTTCCTGAGTTCCTGAGTTTGAATTTCATTACTGCAAAAAAGTATACAAATACAATTTTGTTTGAAGATGCAAGGCTATCAGAAAACACAGACTGTTTTATACTAGTATTCAGGTTGTGGCATCAAAATGAAAGCCCCAAGTAAAACACTGAATTAAGGACAAGTAGTATTAAAGCAGTCTGGGGGACCAGATGATATGTATTTGAATGTGCAGGGTAGTCACCAGTTCTGAAAACATATAATTGAATAATCAATCCGAGTCTCACTTTCCTTATTTGTAGAAAACAGTGGATGTATTGCTGCTTGATTCTTAAATCCATTAGTTTGTAACTACAGAAAAGTGACAATCTAATTCTATCCTTTCTAATTTCTTATTTTTTTATATAAAAACACTTTTATGTTCTACTATTTTGATTCCCAGTAGTAGAGGCCATATTAAAAGAAAGCATGATAAATGCTTAACTCTATTATTTACTGCTTTTCAAGATAATTATTGTCTTTCATCCTCTATACATTTATGTTGTCTGGTGCACAGTTGCTATATACTTTCTGTCAAACAGCACTTAGCATTAGTTCCATGGATGACTAAATAGTAAGTGATCACTACCCATCTTTACCTGTATATATATTAACTGGAATGTTTAGAGTATCCTGTAGGTTCAATATTCTCAGGAAAGAGTTGAGGAAACAGTGGTGTGCTTTAGTGATGAGGACATTTTCTGTGCCCTTTACAATTCATGTTTTATTCTGGATATGACCTTCTTAGCTCATATCATATCATTTTCATTTTTTCCCCTTGTATCTTAAACACGTTACCACATTTTCCTGTAGAATTGAATTTCCATTTAAAAGTAATAATTATTTTCTTTCTCTTATTAATTTTTTTGTAGAGGTGTCCAAAGGACACATTTGTTCTTTTTTCTTTAAAGTACAATATTTCAATATATATTTTGATATTGATAATTCCAAGTTGATATCGTTAGATATATCCTTTAGTTCATTGCTTCAAATGTAAGCAGGAAAATTTTCTTCATTATATTTTGATATTTAGTGCTGATTTTCTTCTTCAGAGTCTCCTATCATGTATGTATGTTGCACCTTCCTTATGTACCTTCAATATTTATTGAATTGTCTCAAATTTCACTGTTTTTGTTTTAAGACAGAAACTCACTGTATAGCCCAAGATAGCCTTCAAACTCATGAGCTTACTGCATCAGCCTCCCAAATGGCTGGAATTACAGGTGTGTACCACCATGTGTAGCTTCTCTCTTTTATTTTTTCTTTTTTACCAGTCTATAGTAGCCTTTGTTTTAACTTAGTTTTTCTTTGTTATTTATCTATTAAGTATATATGAACTGTATTCTTTATTGTTTATTCTTCGTATTCAAAATAATTTTTTATCTGTATTTCTTTCCTGAATTCTATCATAGTATTTCAAAAATGTTCTAATATTCATTATTGTTGTTTGATGCCTTACATAGTTTTCAAAATCTCTTTTATAACATTTTGAAGTAATTATGTTCCAATTTTGTACCATTTTGAGGACATGTTTTCCTAGCGAGATTTTATTTTCTCTCAGAGTAATTTTGAGGAAAAAATTGTCTAATTCAGAGGTAATTTTATTCACAAAGTAATTTCTCAAATATAATATTGACATAGTTCCAAAATAGTCAATCATTGATTATAAAATGATGTGGAAATATATGCACAATTGCTACAGTAAAATTCTTGCAATATGTTATCTAATGATATTCTACTATAAAACTTTGGACAGAGTATATAATGTGCAAAACTTTTCTAAAGATGTTTGGCTGATTGATTTAGCAATTAAAACATAAGGTGAGAAGTTAGCCAGAAAATTTTGTTGTTGTGGGTGTGGTTTTCGTTGATGAGTACCTTCTCTTACCATTACAGTTTCCCATGACAATGGACCTAAGTAGTTGACCTAGGATTTACTCCATGAACTATTATCAAAACTAATTAGCACTTAGGAAATAAGCAACATGAAATGTACTTGATGATGCTCACTTCCATATATTTTCACCATTTTCCAATTCCATGTCATTGATAGTTTTGATGTAAAATGTTTACATAAATATGAATTTATGAGGAAATATCATCTTGCATATTTATTGTGTCTATGTTTTAATACATCTGAAACTATCAATAAAATTATTGGAGTCTTCCACTACTGTTGCTTTTTGATGTTCAAGAGATAAGATATGACGGAGAATATAATTTCTAAAAGTATTTTCCATTTATACATTAAAAGGCACACAAAAAATACCAAATATGCTCTACATTGTCTTGTATTAAAATTCAAGTCTATGGCCATACCACCCTGAAGGCACCCAATCTCATCTGTATTAAAAGTCAAAGAAAATCATTCTAAAAGGAAGTTTTACATTATTTCTACTTTTATAAATTGATAGCATTTACTTATATAAGAATATCAACAGTACTGTTCATTTTCATAATATTCATAGCTAATCTAAACAAATTACAATTCTGTGGTTTCTTTTAATTTATGAGGAAGAACTCATTAGTGCCAGGCATATGCAAAAAATCAAAACTAGCCAATGGGTATGAAGCATTGAATATAAAGTGTACAATAATTACATAAAAACCACAGCTTGTGTGAAATTCATTTCTGTGCTTTTAAGCCTCTGTTTCCTCTAGGTTTAACACGGACACATGTTGTTCCTAGAACAATCTCATTAAAATATCATTTGTAAATTGTGCACAATAAATATAATTTTAATATGAACAGCACTAACTGGAGGTATGATAACTAATACTTGGAAAATAAATTAGCAGATAATATTTTTTCCAAATACATGAGAACACTAAACAGACCAAGAGTATTAAATGAGTCTCTGTGAAGCAGAGATGAAGAATTTTAGTTACAGATATAGTTACTTTATTTATCCTTCAGTATTTTAGCTTAAGAAGTAGGCCAGGTACATACCAGACTTGGAAATTAAATCAATCCTAGGAAGTTACACTAACATTACCCTAATTATTATTTTTGTTATTGTTTTTCCTTTAAAGAGACTTCTTATTCTAAAAAGTTATTGTGTTACCAAGTATTTGTTACTATTCCAACTATACTTTAAAATTATGAGTTTCTAAAATAAAGTTATTTACAGGGCACACACACTTTCACTTTAGCAAATATATAGACTCTGCTGCTGCTGCACAGCCATCTACTAAAATACACAGTTTTGTTAATACATACATATGACACCATTCAGAAGCATTCGATGTGTTTTCCTACATTTGGTCTCCATCTTTTACTAGTATGATGTAAAAGTAATATCCAGGTTTACATTTAGACTTTACAAACACATATGTAATTCCTTTGTTTAAAGCTTTAAAAAAATTTCAAATGGCTTTTGTGAACCCACAGTAAAAAATGAAGAAAATCAAAGTTTTCAAAGAAGTTACTTTACTACCAATAAGGTTTACATTTCACATATATGCTTAACATGTTATTTCTTGTTCGTGATCTCATTTTCTTATTATTTGCCTTTCTCTTCATTTATTGGCTTATAGTTTATTTAAGAAGCGGTTATACAGATCACAATCAATATTGGAGATAATGTGATATTTGTTACAAGTTGAATAGGAGCCGTTTATAAAAAGCTACAAAACATATGATCTTACTCTACATAGGTGAACACATAAAAATATTTCTATGGCTACTAACTTTCTAACGTCTATATGATAAAAATTTCTTAATCTTTTTCATCCACAGAGAAACAGTGTATTTCCATGTATGGAAGTCAAAGGAAACAGAACTAGTAGGAGGGATACAGCTTCTCTTCCTGTGTTCCGGTGGTGAGGATATGCAGTGCTAACCAGAATCAGGTACCCTAACAATCTCTGAGTCCTAGGAGACTGCCAGAAACAAATCAGGAGCAGACAGTATTAAGAAATTGGCCTTGGAAATGAGTGAAATCCTGTGATATGCTGTTGGTAGAGCATTCTAAACCAGACTTTTGAGGTCTGTGCTTCATGGGGTCTGTATTATCAACTCAATTAGTTGGACTATCAAAATCTGTCCAAACATTCCTTTTCTATTTAACTTAATTTCGTACCTTTTTTTACTGTTGTTTGCAACCCAAATTACCTAACATAAAATGGGTTGTAAATAACACATATGTAAGAATTGTGGCAATTATTAGCTAACTATTAGGAGAGAAGACAGTAGTTATTGTTAACATTTAAGAAGGAATCTTAAGTTACATGCACTTTAGCAACAGAGGTGAAATATCATATTCATTACTGTCTGTGCTCACCTATTGAAGGCTAAGCTTCAGGACACTGCACTGCTGTGGTCATTAAGTATTATGAAGGTTAAGAGGAATTCAATAACTGCACAGTGATGGCTGTAAAACTCATTAGATAGCATAAACAAAGTGAATCACACAAACTCACTTTTTGAAATTCTCAGCTAAGGGAACACAAATCTAGATACATTTTATAATATTATTAAAGTATTATCTATTTCTTGTGGCCCAGGTTGAGGTAGCAAACAGAGAAAGAGCAAAGTTCAGTCCTGTGATTGAGATGTCCAAAGTTTGCTGAATTCATAGGATCACAATGTGTTTAAAATAAGAGTTAGAAAATTATCCTCCAACCTGTTATTCCCCAGCAATTATAATGTGACTATCCTCATAATATAAAGTTTTTGATCCCCTGTGTTTTACAAGTAACTCTTCATAATTTATTGGATAGGGGTGTTCATTTCGTGGTTGAAGATAATATTACCCTTTTAACCTACAAGAGTTGACTTGGAAGACAAAATCAATGATCTACATGGTGCTTAACCAATAACCTTTCAATATTTCCTGTGTTATCAATTTCCAGCATAGCCTAAAAAGCTGAATAAAGGATGTAATAGTTCATCCATGGACAAAGTGCATAAATTTCCTAAATTATACAAATGTTGAGGAAAAATGTAAATCGTTAGTTTTGATATTGCTCCAACAAAAGGAGACATGTTTTTGAGATCATACTAAATTTATCTATATGGATACACTTGCCAGTGTTTCTATATTTGTTATGCTAATTTGAAACCCTAGGTGATACCAATAATTTTTGTGGCTGACTGACAAAAATGAGCCAACCAAGACCCTCGTTAAATAACATAACAAGGCCAGAAAATATTTAGCGTATATCATAAAGCAAAGATTCCCCAAACATGGAATAAAGAGAAAAGTTGCAGATAACTTTTGAAACATTTCACACTCTACCATTAAGTCTCAAGTACATAGCAATAACCATTTGGACAAATTCTTGCAAAATGCAAAAGTGACCAGCACCCATGCTGCATCATGTGCTGCTTTGAACAGTATGGCAGTATGAAGATAAAGATGCGGGAACTGAAATAAACATCTGGTTTGAATGCGTGTGAGTAGATTTTGGAGTAGTAAAGACAAGTGACAACCATGAATTACCAAAGCAAAACAGATATGCATAAGAGGTGACAGACCCTGCTAAGATAAGGAAACTTCTCTCTGCGGTGATGTTCAAGGTACGGAACTAATTGTACATTCTTTATCACCAAAATATAGAACTCATCCATTAATATCAATAAATATCAGGTGCTCTTGGTAGACTATGTCACAGACATTCATTTACTATTTCATATTAATAGGACCCGAACTTCTTCAAGTTACACGATGCTCATAAAAATTAATCACTATGTGTGACTCAGGCACAAGTAATGGTATTTAAGTGAATTATCATTATCGCATTCATATTGTTAGTGACTGAGGCCTGAGAGTCTGTGATAAAGCTACGAAACATGAGGAAAGGTCTCTAGGGACTTCCTCAAAAGGCTTCCTCTTTAAAAAAGAAATACAGAAAGATGGGCCCACTCGCCTTCACTGGAATGTAACATGTCTGGACGGTGTCTGGAAATGTCCAGCCATCTGGTAAAACAACTAGCCTATTGACCAAAAAAACAATCAAACAGAAATAACTTCAAGAATCCTCAAAGAGTATTGTTTACATTCAGGTTTTTTGTTTGGTGGTTGCATTATGTTTTGTTAAAGTGATTGAATTCTTTCTCTGGATTCCTTATTGTTTAAGGAATTTACAGATGTTGCTTTATACTTTAGAGAACAATAATCTCCAGACTGTGGAATAGAAGCATGACTTCAATGGAGACAAGCTGAAGGAGAGTCTCGGTTCCTCACATAAACCCTGACGAAAAGAACTTCTCTGATAAGAAGTCAAGTCCATATAATGTAGATAGACCTGTAATACGAGTCATTCCTTAGGGTACCACCAAAAGATGTGTAATTTTTATTTATAATCTTTGTGCTGCGAGAGGACAAAGCCCAGTCTTTGTGCGGATTATTAGTCAGTGGCTCTGAGTGGGTTAACATTAAATGTTGAGGTCCCAAACACCGTAAGTTCAACAATGAATCCAAAGGCTTATTGGCTGATAAAGGGGGTGAAAAATGAATTCATCATCAGACTGTGAAATCTCCAATCCATCTTGTGTTTATTCTAGTATGCATTTGAATAAGTAAGTCAGCAACCAACAGAATCCTTTCACTTACTGACTGGATTTTCATGTTAAGTACTGTGTTGGCAAGAAGAACTAGCAAGAAGCTTCTGAGCCCATTTCATAATATCCCATTAATAAAAATGAATATAATGTCATCAGTGTAGCACAAAACTAGCAGAGTGATTCAAGATTTTTAAAGTAGAGGGCAATGACTCCTACTGTATACTTATTTAATTCGTCGGTTTGGTTAATGGAGAAATGCCTAGGACTTGGAAAGGAACTCTGGATTCACATACATTTAATTTATTAATAGTAATGTCCTCAGTTATCCCCAAAGCCATAATATGTTCTGTTATTTGATGTCATCAGATTGCTAGGGAGAAAGTATCAGGGAATTAAAGGAATCCTGGATATCTCAGGATAATAAACATAATGTGTCACAGCAAAATATTAGTACATGAAGTTTCTGAGGATCCAGTGATCTTGGCCCCATTTGGGTAATATATTCCAACAAGAATGATAGTGTGCCTCTTGCTGTTATAAAAGAGGTACAAAGTTTGAAACTTTTTGGTCTTTTGGATGAAATAACCCTTAAATTTAGTCGGGATGTTTGTCCCATTAGTCAGTTACCTGACAGAATGTCTCTTTCAAGTGAGGCTCAGTGCAAAAGGAGGCCTTCTTGCTATGAAAGCACCACTGCAGGAATCGCTGCTACAGAGATCATACAGCTTGATGCACAGTATCTTTGCGCCACTGAGATATAAGAGGAAGAATGCAAAATTAAAGAGCAAAGTAAATAAGATAACAAGAAACACAGAGGGACAGAGACAGAGACAGAGACAGAGACAGAAAAACAGAGAGACAGAGATGGACACACACACACACACAGAAAGAGAGAGAGAGAGAGAGAGAGAGAGAGAGAGAGAGAGAGAGAGAGAGAGAGAGAGATTGATTGATTGACTGATTGATCTTCTAAAAGGTAGGGAGACCAAGAGCTGGAGGAAGGAGGAGGGAGATAAGGGGAAGGGGACATAAAAAAATAACATGTGTTAGGCACATATATCAATGATAAATGTATAATGATAAATGTAGTCATTATGCATTGCAAACACGGACTAATAGAAAGAATGCAGCAAACTCCAAAGCGAGAATGATTTTGGAGAACACTGGAAACTTCAATTAAATGTATGTCTTCTTCAAGTAACACATCTTTTGACAAATAGCTCTTGGCTTGCATTATAGTTTGATAGAATCTGAATACCTAAACCTAGAACAGAGGTGGATTCTATCACCTTAATTACGTATCATCTGATCTGACTCATTCAAAGTTCAGACTGATGATCACTGAATTCTATGATCCCACAGAAAAGAAATAACGGAAGGAAATGTGAAAGTACATAGTAGACATATTCTGTTACTATCCTGCCAGGAGAGTAATCAATGACCGTACAGTGAAGATTAAAATCCCGGTGCCAGTTTTACAGTAAGGGCTGAAAGATATTTTACTACTAGCTAGAAATGACTCCTACAAAATTATACTTGAATTTTAGTTGTTCTTAAAAGACCAAAAACTTAGAAGTCATTCTCTTTTTGAAGTATATATTCCAGTGTTTACAGGTGAAGAGGTTTGCCTGAGATTTTGCTCAAAGTAATCCAGCAGAAAGAACTGAATAGGAGTGAAACCAGATAGGTCCTGAGTTGATCAGTATTGAGCTGGAGAATGAGTAAATGAAACTTTATTACTCTATTCTCAATGTCCTGGGATGTTTTTTAAATTTTCCATTATAAAAAATAAAAGTGCAGTTAGAAGTATGGCTCAGTGTCCAGGACTTGCCTACTAAATGAAGGCTCTGTGTCCAATATTCAGCATATCACAACTACAACAAAAAAGGCTATAAAAGAAGCCAATCCATCTGCTGTGTTGAGGAATTTTCTTGGTGGGTGTTTCTCTCCCCATCTCTCTGGAAGCTGGGATGGCTTGAAGTAAAAATCTATATGAAATTACAGATGGAATCTACATGATTGGATGAATGTTGGGGGGAATGAAAATAGCAAGGATTAGCACCAAGCATATACAAAGATCTCCTGGCACAGCCCTAGAATGTATGGGTATATATGGTCCATATGAATGTTAACTGGGGGTTCATTTGAATGCTTCCAGAATGGAGAAAATTCTGAATAATTAAGTAGACACAGATGACTTGCTCAATAGATTCATTCTCTAGTTCATTAGGCCTGCTAAATGGGCTCATTAACTATTTGTGCACAGCAGCAATAGTAGAGGCTATGCAGACCCTCAATAACAAATTTTCTCTCATCCAAGTACAGCTGACCACTTGTCATGCCAAAGCTGCCAACATTGTAGCATGCTGGGTGACTGAATGTAATCCAGGGAGGTAACTTTGGTCTTAAAAGGGTTTAGGAAGTAGATAGTTTTAGATATGGGTAAGACCCAGGCATTTTTATAAGGTATTCTTTCACAAAATATAGACTACCTATATTAAATCAGTATCTTGGTTCTATTACTGACTCTATGTGTAAATTTGAAAAAGATGTAACTGTTGTCTCCTTAATTGTAAAATAAAGGGCAAAATCTTGGTCCCAAGGTTGTTTTAGGATTAAATGTCTTATTATATGTAAAACATTTAGAACAATGATACATAGTGATTACCTTATAAATGATTAAATAGATAACAGCAAATGAATATATCTAGAATTAGGTAAATTATTGAAAGATTATGAAAAGTGATGATTACATTTATTTCAGGATTGAAAATGTGGGCCATAGCAGTTGTTGGAGAACCTCATATATGTGGTATTAGTTAAAGATAAGAAAATATAAATAATTAGTATTTGGAAGAAAGCATGAACAATACTTATATCTTCATGACAGTTTGAAGAAATGAGGTGTATAGTATATCTACTTATACTCTCTTCCCTAGTTGTTTTGTGTTTAAAATTAAATATTGTTTTCCTTTACTTTCTCTTGTAATTATTCACCTTTCCTGGATTAATATGTGGCTAGTGGTTAACTTTTTAATGTTGTCTGGTTTTCAAGATAACAAGATGGATCAGATGACAAAGGAAATGGACATCACCCAGAGACACCACAGTTGATGAAACTTTGGTTTATTTCTAATTTTGATGGTTTAATGAAAAATAGTAACTCAGGAGCAATGATAAGAACAAGGGACAGAGCAGTTATACAATCAGTGTTAGAATGTGGTCAACACCCAACTTTTAGTTTTCCATTCCCTTTGTGAAGAATCTCCCATTCTGTATGTTTTGGTTGAAAGCAGGTCCACCGTCCCCCACTGCAGCCAAAAGGGGCAGTGCACCTAAGTATGCAGATTAGCTTTAAGAGGTCTTCGACTTAGTCTGGAGACCCAGATTCATTGGGAAGTTTATCAAGGAAGATATGAAAATGTCAAAAGTCCCAAATGTCAGTGACATTAGGATGGTGGCAGTGATACCAGGGGCAGCGTCCTAATCAGACCAGTATGGTGGCTGTACCCTCTTGTCCCTGTCATTGCTTCCTTTTCTTAGAAGCCCAAATAACCAGTATCTAATATCTTTCTGTTTCTGACAGGACAAATCATCTAACTGCTACTTAGATAGATATGACTCTCCATCTTTAAACATATATACATGATAACATTTAGGTATACACACATTATATATTTCTATAAAATTGTGGAAAGCTATATAAAACCAATATGAATGCAAGTTAACAATACAGTAGATTGTTTTGTTTGATTTTCATTTGTTTGTAGTTTCTTATTTTTCAAATATTCCATATTATATTCAGAAAAAAATCAAATTTATAAAATAGATTTGGATTTTTTTTCTTAGTGGTAGGAATTTTATCTTTCAGTTTACAAGTTTAACTTTTTCCGAAGGTATGCCACACAAGTTGGATATTTCAGTATGATTCCCTTCATAATAGGGTGCTTAAATGTGTTTTTACATTATGTTATCTCATTTTGTTGGAAACAGGGAGCTAAAAATATCATGAATACTAGGAAACACCGTAAACTGGAAAGGTACAATAGGAGCAATATAGTGGGTGATGAAGTGTTTGTTTACTTATACTTTTTCCCACTTCACTGAAAAACAAATCAAGAGCTTTGTTTCAGCAGTTCCTGAGAACTAGACTATTCTCTAGTATGCTGTGAACGTTGGCAAGTACAGAGCCACTGTACTCGATCCAAATGCCACTCTCTGGCAAGAAGTTTTCACAAGTGAGCCTCAAACTACAATAGAGTTAGAAAAGATGTTGCACACAGTGAGTGTTTTGTCTATTTTTTTTTGCTGGGGAAATTGGAGTTACATATATTTAAAGAGATTAGTCTAAAATATATCCTAGCACAAGCATCCAAAGTATTTGCACCTCAAGAATCATACCGTTATAGGGGGACTGTGCAGGTGGCAGTGAAGTTGGCATAAATGATCAGAAGGCATCATAATTGATGAGTATGTGCAGGCACAGTTCGAGTATTCTGAAAAAAGCTGGAGCACAGTAGCCTTATGCATCACTGAATCTTGAGTTTCCTTATGAAATTTGCTTACTGGCTATGTGGCTGAGAAACCTATGAAGAGTATGTATCCCAGTTCCTGCATGGAGGGCATTTACTCTGGTCCTGGCACAAAGTGAGTGCCCAATAAATTTTAGTTAAGGTTATTATTTTTGTATGCTGCTCTTACTATTAGAATATATCCACTGGAAGTTGGATTTAATGGTTGAATGCTCCTTAGCAAGCATTTGTTATATGTGCAAACTCTGCTTACACATGAACAGCTGCGATCAGAAAAATAAGGTCACTGGTTTTTAGTTGGAAAAGTTAGAATTCCATTTCCATGAAACTTAGCTCAACTTTCTTGGCATCTGGTATATCTCTGCTTATTAAACCTGCAAACAACTACCTACTAAACACACATTTAATGCATGTAACTTAGGTTAAGCACTCACACAAATACTTAGACTGTATTTTTAAAAAAATTGCAGGAGAGCTATTAGATTCTTCTTTCAGTATTTATTGCTTGCTTACATGTGTTGGAAACTACATGTAAGTACTCATATTAAAAACTTTTATTGTTTACATTTTTTGGATAATGAACAGGATAAATTTGTAATTGTTTATGAAATATTCTGCTTTTAGTATTGGAAATTTTTTGCTTATACTTTCTCTTAAATAGCTAAGACAGGATATTATTTTTCATGGTCATATATGCTAACCTCTAAATAGTGAATATAATTTTTAAAAGGATATTGAGATTTCATTTAAAGGAATTTTAAATGAGCTGCCTTTTTCTAAATCTGTATTTCTTTTAGACTGACATATCTGTGATTGCCTGTTTGAAGTAATTTTAAAGGACAATAACTGAAAACACAAAAGTTCAAAGTCTAAAATCAATTGAAAGAGCTCTTTTGTTATAGAAATAAGAGACACAAATATAGTATAGTTCTCTGTTTTAACATTTAAGGTTTTTAAAATTCTATTTGGCCTTTCTAAGAAGGAGAATTAAATCCACAATAAAGTTAACAGTTATTTAATAAAAGCTGCAATTCAAATGGTGTTTGTTTATGTGTAGTGCTAGGAATCAAACTAAAGCCTCACACATTGTAGTGGTTGATTCATTGTGTCAATTTAAGTTTAGAAGCTTAACTAAGTGACTCAGCAGTCCTACATCTTAGGGTGTAGAGGACCCAACCTAGGCCTGCTTAAAATATAAGGGAGGAAAAGAGGTTTTCTCTCTCCCCCAAATTTGTGCTCTTGTTGCTTTTGTACCTTGTGCATCCATGAACCTTTGCCCCTCTGCCATGCCATCTTGCCTTGGAGCAAGCTGTTTATGGACTGAAACTTCTGCAAACTGTGAGCTGAATATACCTTTCCTTCTTTAATGTTGGACTTCAGGTATTTTGTCTCAGCAGTGAGAGAAATATAACCAAGACAGTACTGGATCAAAGAATTATTAAGAGCCAAGTGTGGCAGCATATGCCTATAACCTACTTGCTTGGAAGGCTGAGGCAGGAGAACCACAAATTCAAGGCCAGCATGGGCAATTTAGAGAGATGGCCTCAGTGGTAGTGTGCTTGCTTAAGCATAATCAAGTCACTGGTTTCAATCCCCAATAAAATTGAAAGAAAGAAGGTAGGAAAATAGAGCAAGAGGAAAGGAAGTAGGAAGGAGAGGGGAGGGGAAGGGAAAAGGAAAAAGGGATAAAAATGGAAATGGAAACGGCAGGGGAAACAGATAGAGAGGAGGAAAGGGAAGGGTAAACAGGAAAGGGGAGAGAAGGCAAAGGCGAAGGGAATTGGAAAGGGAAAAGGAATGTGGAAGGGAAAGGGGAGGCAATTGAAGGGAAGGGAAGGGAAGAGAAGGAAAGGGAAGGAAAGGAAAGGAAAGGAAATGAAAGAAAAGGAAAGGAAAGGAAAGGAAAGGAAAGGAAAGGAAAGGAAAGGAAAGGAAAGGAAAGGAAAGGAAAGGAAAGGAAAAACAGAGGGAAA
>NW_004955434.1:13449228-13639489 GCF_000276665.1 Chinchilla lanigera
GAAAGGAAGGGAAAGGAAGGGAAAGGAAGGGAAAGGAAGGGAAAGGAAGGGAAGGGAAGGGAAAGGAAGCGAAAGGAAGGGAAGGGAAGGGAAAGAATGGGAAGCGAAGGAATGGGAAGGAAAGACAAGGAGTTTTAAGGAAATAATTGAGGAAGGAAAAATAAGGCTCAAAAATAAAATAGAACAGACATAAATATTAATCCTAAAATGATTATGCTTGGGGGAAACTGACACCCTCATTGTGAAAGAAAACAATCCTCTTAAGTAACAGATCACACTACTCTACCACCCAAATTTATTTTTCTCTTTGCATATCACCGTCTCATTGGCTATGTCTAGGTGGCATTTTTTGGTGCAATATTTTACATACCAGGTCATGGGCAGGGAGGTTCACACGATCTGGAGCAAGACTGAATTTGAACTTACATATTTTCAAAGATTCTTAATATTCCTGTGGATATTTCATAGTGAACATAAAATAATAGTAGTACCTGTGATAGCCCGTAGATGAGTACAGTCGTGCATCAGGAGTAGGGATGAAAGGAATGTTTGCACTATTGTACGAGCAATCAAAACTGAAGAGCACTAGACCCTCAAGCAAGGTTAGTTAACCCTGGCCCTCAGGGCAATTGTAGCCTGACTATATTTATAAATAAAGTTTTGTTAAAGCTGTGCTTGCAGATTTGCTATAGCCCTAGGTTTACTCACCAGTACTGAGAAAAACAGCCAAATTAAATTGTAACAGAAACGTTATAACTTGTAAACCCTAAGATAGTTACTCTATAGGTGGTTACAGGAAATATTTACTAATCTCTGCTCTAGAGAGATAAAATTTCAGGTCAAAATTGTTGCAGAAAGGGAAAAAATGTTAATATCTTTTAGAGACTTGGTTCTAAAGTTTATAAATAATTGTTACACCTTCAAATTTTCTCAGCTAACAGTAAAAGGTGCCAGTGTATCACATTTTTAAATCTCAAATGCTAAGTACACTTTATATCTATTTATTTTCAAATTAGGCCTTTTCTCTATTGCTAAAAATGGTGAATGACTTTGGCTAATTTAATTAAAGTTCTTAGCTTCAATTTATTTATATGAGAAAATAAAAAACTGTAATATCCTATATGGTTTGGTAATGATTATACTACTTGCATAGTTTTCATGTTTGGCAAATAAATGATTATTACTTTGCTATCCACATATTTTGAAAAGATATATATCAGGTAGGTTTGACTATAAAGTAACAGCAGAACAGGAGAATTTATATATATTTTTATATAGTGTATGTTTATTCCATCTTATTTTAGTCCTGAGGATCCGATGTAGTATCTCATACCTGCTAAATTTGCACTTTACATGTAAGCTATATTCCCCCTAATTGTATATTCTTAAGGAGAACAAGGGATTTTATTTTATTTCCTGCCATGCCTTATTTTTTTTAATTTTTGTTGTCCCTTTTTGTTGAACTGTCTTTTAAAAATTTGACAAGATTACACATGCTATACATGTGATGATTATGTGTGCGTATAATTATGTAATAAATATCACAGTCAATCTAATTTAATCCATCAGCACTCATGCATACATTAGATTACCACAACTGTTCATCTCCCTGACTCTTTCCTGTCTTCCTGTTGTCTTCATAACCACCTGGCATTTGTAGAAGTATGGACAAAACCAAAAGATATATGCTGATTCAAATAAGAATGACAGACTTTGTATGGTATAATTTCATTTACATGTGAAATCTAAAAACTCAAAGTTAGAGGCTGTGTAAAATGGTGGCTGTAAGCCTCTGGGCATTGTGGGATATAGGGAGATGTTGATTAAAGTGATTCCTGGATTTTTATTTTAAAGTCTTAATATCTAAGGTATTTGCTTAGAAATTAATTAGGTTCTTCATCAACATTTACAGGATAAATTAAAAATAAAAAAAATTTCTATTCTTCCTGGTAATTGGAAGGAATAGATGAGAAAAATCAAAATAAATCCCACATAATTAGGACAAATGATTATAATTGACAGTTATTTTATATGGGTAATTTTATGTAGCATTTATCTTTCAAATGTGATATGCATACAAGTATATTTCAACAACTGAAATTTATTTAAGACAAAAGTTCCTTGGAGAGAAGTCTTATTTTTAGAATACTCAAGAACTATATTTGAAATGAGCATCTGGAATGTTGAAGGTAAGAAGAAATTTTCAGAGCTTGAGACATTTCAATTTATAAATTAAAACGATAAAAGAAAAGGAACCAGGTTTGTTAGCACAGAAAGCCTATGTGGTAGATATTATAGCTTGAAAAATCTATTTTAAGAGAGTCACATGTTATCAGTCTCAAAAAATATTTTGATACACAACTAAAATATTGGTCCTTTTCTGTCTATACTCAAATTTACATTTAATAATGTATCCCAAATTTATATTTAAATATTTATTCCAGGACTGCTGAGAGTAAAGACAGAGATGCATTATCAGGTGAAAAGCTTTTATCTGCCATAATTTGAATAATCTTGTCCACAAGATGCTTCGGTGGTGGCCCTGAGGCGGATGCTATGGTGATGTCCAGAGATAAACTTTTCCACCTAGGAAGGGTCTCCTCAAGGGATATTACACAATTTGATAAATGTGTACGTGGGAGAAGGATTGATTCCAGTTAAGTGTGAGCTCCTTTCAGTCTCTGATACCTCTAGTGTAACTTATGGGTCCAAAAAATAAGATCATTCAGTCCATGATTATATTTAAAATCATTCTATTGTCTGTGGCATGCTGGATTAAGGCATGTCCAAGTAATGAACTTAAGAATCTACCCATGCTTGGAAAAAAATCTCTCAGCAAGTGAACACTGCAATCAATCAAGAGAAATCTAAACTGCTAAGGAAAGACAGGGTAAAGCATAATGTCAATCAAATGGGTGACTGTGTAAATGTTACAAGCCTATACAGAAGCCTGCAATTAAATGGGTAACTAGGTTGTCAGCTACAAAATTATTCTCAGCTCCTGCGCACAAAGTGTATCACACATACTTGGAAGCAGAAAGGGGCAAGGGAAGGAGAGATAAGAGCCTTGGTCTGACTCCTTTCCATACTAGCAGACTGGACAGGACCGACCAGGCAGGAAATTAATCTATTTGTGTTGTGAAAACGATTAATTCACAGTGTGGTGAAAAGTTATATAGCTAGGCACAGATAGTAACCTATTTTTAATATTCGCTATTTGAAAACTGGGAAAGAGATCATACACAGCCCCCTTCTCCATGAAGACATTTCATGGCTCAATTTAATAACATTTTGTTGTTCTCAACAAAATCACCCCCACATTGCAGATATGCATACCTATGCAGAAAGCACTGCATACGGAGGATGTTTCAAAGTCTATGCATCCAACAGCATTTACAGTCAAAAGTTCTAGTCTTCTTCAATGCTCTAACATGTTTTCACAAATTTACCCAAAAATAAGGAATCAAACTATGATACAGGATTTGAGCAACATTAGGGCAATGTTATAGAACATACACATAGTTTTTCTCTTAAAACTTCCCTTTTATAGAAATGAAACCCCTAACATTACCTAAATAACTGTTGCTACTTTATTCAAGATTTTATAAAGTGATTTTTTTCAAGTAATTTGGCTCAAGATAGCAAAATTATTTCAAAATGAAGGATAACGGGTCTCAAAAGTTAGTATAATAGACACGTATCAGAGGAGTTGGCAGGTTCCTATGTCTCACTCATGTCAAGGAGTTCTGATGGTGTAGCTCACAGACAGAACTTGGAAACTTATTTTTCAACCAACCGCAAAGATCATCTGGCAAACACCAAAACAACAAGAGATGAGAGAAAAAGAAATCTGAAAGGTGCCAGTGCTGACACTGCTTGGATAGTAGAAATGGAATACTGAGTGTTGAGGGAGAGATTTCTTTTTGATTGACTAAAAACTGCCAAACTCATCTCTGATGGAAACCATGTTTTGTACCCACAGGAGAATTAGAGAGAGTAGGGGATTATGATAAATCCTTTATCTTGGGCAAAACCGATGGAGTGACAGTGCTGTGGTGTGTGAAACTGACACACAGAATAACATGCCATAAAATAGAACATTTCTTGACAATTCCAGAAAAAAAGGCATGCAGACACTCAAATAATTAGGTTATTTTTCTAAACAGTCTTGGTTTTAATATATTATTAAACTGCCGAATAAAAATTACTTTTCACTTAGCTCTTAGAAAGAAAGAATAAAATGCAAACCATACTTCTAATTGCTCATCCGGAGTACTTAAAATGAAGCCTCGTTTTTCTCTGTCCCCATTCTAAGTTAAAAATAAATAAACAAAACAAAATCACATTGGACTACATGTCCTAAAAGTGATTACTTTGTCATTTTCACTTCAGTGGGACACATATGCCATCCACAGAAAATTACTAATGGGTTCAAAAATATTTCGCAAACAAATACAATGTATTTTTACTTATGAGTACCATCTGCAGGATTTCAAGCATGCAAAATATTTTGATGCTTCAGGGAATTTTATATAATTGATGCTATACTTTTTCTGAGAATGGTTCAAATGACTGACTAAAACGTCTGCCCAGTTTAACTTGTATTACTTCTTTAAAAATAACATCCCAATGAACTCATAGAAATTAGTAGCTTTTTGATTATATATACATATCTCTTTTTTCCCAAACTGTTAGTTCTTATATTGTTTGATCAGTCTCACATGCCTGTATCTGGTAATCTGAGCAACTACTTTGAAGATAACAATATGCAGTATAATAACCATTGTTTATTTCCTATCATCTTGTTTTGAAATTCTCTAACATTTTGGGTTTTCTTTGTCTTTTTTGTCTCTAAAATAAAAAAAAAATAACATCCCATCCCTAACCTTACTCTATAACCTTCTACGCCACCATTGCTCCCACGGTCGGTTTCCACATATCCACTTGATAGCAAAAGAAAATCAGAACTCTCCCTACAGTCAATATAAGCATGGAATGGAGTTTCAGTCTAGAAGAATGTGGTCATTTCTCATTAAACATAAATACAGAGGTGAAGCTAGATACTCAGTGGCTAGATACTCTGAAATGACACTACCCCATTCTTTCTGTTGGCATGGGAGCTACCTAGGCATGGCCAGGCTCTCGTTCCAGGCTGCTACCCCTTGACCAGGAAGCTACCTCATCACCCCGGACTTACCAGAACCCTCTGGCAGATTTGAAGTTATCTTGGAGCATTGAAAGAGGAGCGTGTGTGGCTGTCTGTGGAGCTGAGCCCTCAGACCTAGAAACGAAAATGCTTTGTCTTTTCACTGAACCAGCTGAAATACCTGCTTGTAGGTGATATACATCACACTTTTAAAAGAGGCAGCTCCATGTGATGAAGCTACATCCTGCTGGAGCAGCCCCCAGCAAGAAGTGCCAGAAAATGAAAATCACACAAGGGTAGCAACAGCCCACGTGATTCACAATCAGCACTGAGGACTTTTCTCATATGGAAGGACTTGTGAAAAGTCAGATGAGCTGGGAAGCCAAATGCAGAGCAGTGGAAGGGAGGAAATCTTCAAAAGGGATTTTGATAAGCTCCACCCCACTTGAGAACATTTTCTCTACTATCTATATTCTGATCTCTCTATTAACCTGGTGACTTAAATCATGAGTTTACAATTTTCAAAGGCAATCACTGTAACTCCTGAAACTGTTCAGTGCCTTTTCTGTGATATTCATTTATATTGACACATGTTCCACTAACTTTATAACTGGGCTTGGGGGGCATAATGAATACACAGACTTATGACTACTAGTCCATTACGTTGCCTGAGAGCCTGAATCACACCTCAGAAGTAGAGTGCAACTTGTCTAAGAGATTATGGTAAATGTTCCTCTGTGTATAGAACTAAACAAATAGGAATCACATTTATCACATTTAAAAATATTTACATGGCTTGTCTCACTTAATCAAAACAATTGAAGAGGCAAGAGATAGCAAAATTGAGGATTGGAGCATTAATATCTTTTCCAATATGACACAGCCTATAAGTAGTAGATCTCAGAGCTAAGCTTCGGTTTTTGTGTTCCTACCACAGAGATCTATGCCTTCAATCAGAATATTCTCTTTCATAAAATATGCAAGAGAGACTAAGAAGAAAATTTATTGCACAAAACAATATATTAAATAATTATACCCTTATATTTTCACCAATTTCAACTGAAAAAATATTTCTCAAAGTGGTGCTCAGATAGACAAAACTGGTATGTGTACACATTTACCTTTCTTGTAATAGATAGCTATTTGTTGTCAAAATTCCTAAACACTACATACAAACAATTGTTTTGATAACCTTTTTGACTATGTCTTTGAAAGTCAACTAATCAAAAATGATAATTTTTGATCAACTTTTGGTACTTTCTAATCAATAATCTATTGAATGGCAAATGTAAGATATTTTCTAAGTTGAAATCGAAATGTCTGAGATTGACCAGTTACCTGAAAAAATTCCAATAATTAAAGACAGTTACTGTTGAACTCTGGGAAATTTTCAGTGGAAGTGGTCTCTATATTTATTAATGAAACTGATTTTCCTACAAGGAGTTCCCCTTCTGTAGCCAAATGCATGACTTTTTAAATAAGGAAAGAAGCATACACATATGTATCCATTAAAGAAAGTATACTTGTATTATAATAGATATGTACATGAAAGGGAAGATAAAATAACCCAGGTATAAACAAAAAATAATTAGCAGTATTCCTATTCAGTTATTACATCAAAGTTGTTAATTACTTTTACATGTATCATTTCACCAAATTAGAAGATACTAATATTTTTTCAAATTTATGTATGGGAATCTAATTGTAATGTTCTTGTCCATTCTGATTTTTGGAAAGAATGATGATAAGACAGGATAGAAAGAGAATTTTCAAACTTAACATAGTGAACCATTGAGAATCATTATAGATTTCAAGAAATACAATTGCCTCAGGTGTGATTCCCAAAGTCTTGACTGACTTTTAATATTTTAGCTCATGATATTCAGAAGTCAGTCCCCAGTAACAGAGCTAAAGTAACACCAGCCATGTGCTAATTTAAGAGCTGACTTTTGTATCCAGCTGATGTTCCATTCAAAGTCAGCAAGCCTCTAAGAACTGAATCAAAATTTCCAAATTCTTTTTCTGACCACAGTAATATATTGGAACTGGGGGTAGTTAGTTACCTGTTAGAGCTTAATGTAGTAAAGTCAGAGAAAAACATGGTCTCACAAATCTGTATATCATTCAGTCCCAGGCAAAATGAGGCATTAATATAATGTAAAAATAAATGCACAATCACACAGCACTGATACAGAGGTACAAAAGCCAGAACCTGCACATGTTGTGAACTCTTACTGACAGAGAACTTATCCAGATAATATAATCAGCAAAGATTGCTCCGGCACATCCCAACCCCACCCCCAAGCCACTTGGACTTAACTCTTTACATAAAGCTTATTTTTAATTTTGAAAAATGTTAAAGGCTTGTTCTTCATGTTTTCATTTAAAAAAAGATCTTTCTATTGATGCTCTGTGTAATCAATGGTATTAGAAGTCTTGAGACTTCAATGTTCAGAAATATTGGAGGTGGGAGAGTATCCCGGCCCATCTCATAAAGAAATAGAATTAACATATAAATAGAAATTTTGTTGCTAGTAGTATTGTTTTCATCTTCATCTTCTACTAACTCACTGAATGGTAGATGACTGTGGTAGATTTAATAGTGGTCAATTTGTAACACCAGCTGAACTGAATCATATGGCTCTGGGGTGGAAGGCCCACCTGATGATTGTACCCAACAGCATGAAAGGAGAACTGGAGGGGAAGATGGTGTGCTGTTGATTCTCCTGGAGAAGCTTGTCACACTGGTTTCCTGAACTTTCCTGAACTCACCTGGTCTTGTCATTGGAGGAGCTTGTGCAGGTCCTCACCATCACTGAGGATGGCTGAGGTTCTCTTCAGGGGATCTATGGTCCTTACCTTGAACATCGCTTCCTGGCTCTGATGCAGATCCCTCAACCTGCTGGCACACATCCTTCATCCCACTGGCACAGACTTTCAAGCTCCCACCACTGACTTTTCCCATGCTTACCAGGCAGGCACTGAGCTATGTCCCCAGACCCCCAGTCCAGATTCTTGAAAGAGACTTGCATGAGACATTGTCATGGGCTCTAGTCCTCCAGCTGGACTCATGGAAGACATTGTCATGGGTCTTTGTCTTCAGCTGGACTCATGTAGGACACTGCTGTGGGATCCAGGCCCTAAGCTGGATTCTTTGGGTCTCTAGTGTGGGGACAGATCTCCTGCATTCTTCTGCATTGACTCTTTGGGTAAATATTATAAAATAGTCCCGCAAATTGTGTGTCTTTTTCCTCTTAAACCCTGACTACAATGACTTAAACATACAGGGTTTAGTAGCACTTTTTACAGTAAAGTGATGCATTTGAGATCATCTGTAATCTAATAATAATTCAATGATTTTATTTGAGAAAATCATATTTTATTTTTGTTTAAATTGACAGCTATAAAAATTTACGGTATAGAATGTTTTGAAATATGTATATATTATAACGAGCTAATATATGCATTAACTCACAGAGAATACTTGAAATATATTTCCATCGTAATTGTCAAGTGCATAGCATATTGTTACGAGTAGCAGCCATGACATTCTATAATCAATCTCCTGTCTAGCTGGAAAGCAGTGTCCTTTGCCCAGTGTCTCCCTGTGTCCTTCCCCTCTATCTCTAACCCTTGGTAAACATTCTGCTTTTACTCACTCAACCTCTTTTGATTAAAAGGAAATTTAATCTTAAGTAAAATCCTTTGAAGATTTAAATAAACAAAGATACGAAGATTTAAAAACTTGCCTTTGAAATCAGAAATATCTTACATGCCACATGGTAGCTGTGTGATTTCAGAGAAAATCATTTAACCTAACTTCAGATTCTTTATCTGTAAATTGGTGATCACAATAACTAGCTCATAAGCTTATTTTATGATGAAATGAAATGATGTAGTTAAAACAGAGTACTTAGCATATAAATGTTCCCTAGCTGGTTTTAGTCTGAGGGCGTACCACCTTGAGTGTTCCCAGTCTCATTTGATGTCAGACACTAAGGGGGATCAGCCCTGGTTAATACTTAGATCGTGGAAAATAATTAGTCATACCGCTTATTTTGCTTGAAACAATGTAAGTGGAATTAGTATCACAGACACTGCCAAGCACCTTTGAATGAAATTTGTCTTCTGTGAGGTTGCCGCAGTTTCGTACTGCTGACCAAAAGAATACATGTTCAGGATGAAGTACGCTGACCAAGGCAGCTTTGCCTTGCTGCTCCTATTTAGAGATACAGCCTTTATAGGTGCTCCAAAGAATCAATAAGGGATCACTCATATCTTTTAAAATATGTACACTAAATACATGAATGTTATTCCTTTTTAGTTCGGTTGAAATTATACTAGGTACAGAACAAAGCATTCCTACCCTTCCAGCAACTAACTTCGTGTTTTTCATTTCTTTACTTTTTTTGTGGTATCAAGAATCTAACTCAGGACCTTGCACTTGCCAGGAAGGCACTTGTTCCACTGAGCTGTATCCCTGGGCCACAACTACCTTTGTAATGCTGTAAAATTTAGTTAGAATCTTTACAAAAAGTGTGATGATAAGGTTAGTCCAGGCACTGCTGAAAGGATGTATCTGTCATATGTGTTCACTGATACTTTATAGTTTACTGAATATAAACAAATTATATTGTAACATGCACCATGATTCCTTAATATCAACATTGGCCACAATTATTCTTATTATCATAAAAAACTAAATCATAAAAATCCATAACCTTACAGCCAATGAAAATATTAATAGATTTTTCAAATTAAATTCTGTGAGTCCTTAATTTCAGATTCAATCTAGAAATATCTTTTCCCAGAAAAGAAATTAAGTATATGTCTTCCCCTTCATACAGCCTTAAACTAAAGATATAAAATAAAGGAAAATGGATGTATATGAAAACCTCAGAAATAGAGACAGAAAGATAAAAATCTTAAGGCCAAGTCAATAGATAAAACATACCTGCAAAAGTATACAGATGAAACAAAAAAGAATCTTTCTTAGGAAAGGGTGGATGAAAATGGTGTTATAAAGTCAGAATTTTGAATCATTCTAGGCCAATATACTGAAATACAATTTTGAGTACAAATTATTCTCATCAATAAAGAAGCCACTCAAGCATAAAGGAACATGAAACCAGGTTAAGTGGCAATAGCTGATAAAGATGATAGAGATGATAAACACTGAGGTAAACACTGAGATACAAAGATAGTAGAGAAATATTGAGAAAAGAGAAAATTGGAAGTAAAAATAGTTTTTTTTCCTTTTAACAAACACTTAATACAAAGAAAATTAAATTTAAAATCAGAAACCTATAATGAATGGTTATATAGAAATGTGATTCGGTTAATTGTGTAAAAAGTAGGTATAATTATTACCACTTCATTAGATTTGATAATTTGCATGCAATTCTTATATTATTTTAATAAACTAATAAGCTAAGGACTCCATTCATATACTTTTAGCTATTTAGAATTCTGATAATATTCATCATCGAATTTTATCAAAAACGTATGTATCAAATATGTGCTAAATGGAGGAATGTTTCTTTAATCATTTATACTACTACTTTATCTTAGTTCATTAAACACAAAGATTGATGTTATCTGCTTCTCTTTCTTTTTGTTTTTGTTTTGTTTTGTTTTGTTTTTTTCTGGTACCAGGAATTGAACTCATGACCTTGTGCTTGCCAGGCAGGCACTGTGCCGCTGAGCTAAATCCCCAGCCACCTCGGTTTTTTCTTTATACTAAACTTCTTAGTGTATGTCTTGTACTCAGTAGCTACTTTGAAGTTAATGACACATAGTGTATTAACTATCATTATCATTTTGTTATGATAATTCATTTTTCATCAACTAAAGAAATGATGAACCTCTGAGAGAGTATTGTGTTCTTAATTTTCAAGTAAATGACAAAAATTTGGAGACATTTAGTGATTTCTCTAATTATACAACACAAAGATCTACAGAGTATCATACCAAAGCAGGCTCTTGGTGGTTATGATTTAGCTGATGGAATCAGATGTATATCAAATAGAGGTCTACAGACAAGATTTTAGCACTCAGAAAATAGCACATTAAATAGGCACCACTGTATGGCATTGTACGTGTCACTTCATATAGTTTAATCCTACATAATGAGTAGAAGTAACATACATTATTCAAGTCACATATCATTTCAGTGCAGCTTATGAGCTCAGACCCTAGTCTTGGTGGGAGAGTATGGCAAACATTCTTCATGAAGAGCTAAACAGAAAATATCTACTACAGCTACCCAAACTCTACTGCTAAAGCACAAAATGAGCCATAAACTGCAAAGAAACAAATGAGATGGTTGTATTCCAATAACGTTGTATTTATGGACAATAAATTCAAATTTGATATAATTTTCCATCAGTGAAACACTCTTTTTATTGTTTCCAACCATTTAAAACTATAAAAAAAAAATCCTCTCTTAGCCTGCAACCACACGAACATAGGTAAAAGGCCTCGTTTCACCCTGAGGCTCCAGTTGGCTAACTACAGCTCTGCAGTGTGCTAGTACACACTGGGAGTAGCTCGCGGTCCTCATCATCCATAAAATCTTGTATTACTTTATCTTGCTAGGTATAGTAAAGGCTAAGTCCCAATGTACTATTTAGCACAGCTTTTTGAACAACTTTGACATAATATTTTCAATTACTCCCAGTCTGCATAAACAGCCCATGGTCACTCAAGAACAAGGTATGGCTTGTTTGATCCTAAAACTAAGTAATATTTGCCTAGCTTAAATTTTAATTATAGAAAATAAAATCAGGAGGAAAATCCTGGGAAGTTTCTTCCACATTGGGCACAGTAAAGGTTTGGAAAAATTTATTCCAGTAAATCATGGAAATTTTATCAAAAAAATTGTCTCCAATATTCTTAAGCAATAAAATATGAATCTTTTCCAAAGCTTTCTATTGGGACAATAGAAATTTAAGTGTCACAATTATATGTATATGTTTGTTTTGGCTAATACTGATAAATGATGTTCATCATATTTCTTTTTATCTCTTCTGTAAATTACTCTGGGTTATATGAATTATAATACAAATTTCAAAAGCTATTTCCAACCTCACATTTTCTGTAAGGCCAAAAACCCAGAAAAACAAAAGTAGAAATATCTGACCTGTTGCCCATTTTGACAGAAGACACTGAACAACAAATCTCACATGTAATTACACCTTTTGGTATCTAGAGTTAATACTTAAAACTCCTAGAAGCTACCAGTAGTATCAACTCTATTTCCCTCCAACAACTGCATTATAAAATTAAAAATCTAAGATACTTTGATGGTAATGCTTAATGGACAAAACTAACGTATATTTCTTTTGCATGTCAAATAACCACAAATCAAAAAGATGAAAAGAATCCACCAGTAGCACAATTTTCCTTAATGCTAATGATTTGAGTGATCCCAGTAACACAATACAGCCATCATTCATGTATGAAGGCTTTATGTCCAAACCAAGACAGTCATGCTTTTACAGAAGCGAGGTGTACCGTATGTCCAATCATTAACATTAGAGAAACTAATGTTAAGCACTGCTGGAAAATAAAAAATAAATAAAGTTAGAAAGAATATGACTTGTTTATATGAAGATTATAACACGTCCACTGTATTCACAATTGCTTATCTTTTTTTGTTTGTTTGTTTGTTTTTTGTTGTTGTTTTTTCTCTGGTACTGGGAATTGAACTCACAATCTTGCACTTGCCAGGCAGGCACTGTGCCACTGAGCTAAATCCCCATCCCCCACAATTGCTTATCAATTGAACATCACAGTAATACTCAGAAAAATGAAGAAGAGGTCTTTCTGAGATAGCACACACTCTTTCTATTTGGCCACCTTGTATCTGATAAGAAACAAACAAAAATCCCGAACTGCCCAAAGGAAATATTCACTGAAGCACTAGAAAATAAATCCTAGAAAGTCCAGTAATACAAATGGCAACCAGTGTATAAAACAAAGGGATGAGCTGGACGTGGTGCTGCACAAGTACAATCTGAGCATCCTGGGAGGCTGAGGCAGGACAAATGCAAGTTCTAGACCAGCCTAGGCAACTTAGCAACTTTGTGAGATAGATAGATGAATGGATAGATGATGATGATGATGATAATGATGATGATGATGATGATAGACAGATAGATGATAGATAGATAGGTATGTAGAGAGAGAAAGAACAGGAAAGGGAATAGAAAAGTAAAGGAAATATGAAAGGAAAGGAGAAGAGATGGGAGGGGAAGGGGGAGTAGGGGAATGGTGGGGAGGGGAGCTAGTGAATTAGCTCAGTGTGAAAGCCCTGGGTTCAAACTTCAGCAGCGCCCACACACAACAAAAAATGAAAGAAAGAAAGAAAGAAAGAAAGAAAGAAAGAAAGAAAGAAAGAAAGAAAGAAAGAAAGAAAAGCAAGCAAAGAAATGCAATCTTCTTCCCTAAGAGTGGAAGAATCTGTTGGCCAGGCTTGGAGATGCACACCTGTAATCCCAGAACTTGAGAGGCCGAAGCAGGAGACAACTCTAAGACAAGGCATCTCAAAAGAAGAAACAGAATCAGTGGCAATTTGCAGACAGCCTGAAGGAAATTAACTGTATGAAGAAGAAGATTTAAAGAAAAAAAAAATCACAAATTCTTCAAAACCCTAGTTGGGAAAATGGATATGAAATTCATTCAGGGCCACCCCCAGCTTCTCATGGAGGCCCTCTAGCAGGGGTGCCTTTCTCAGCTGTGCTTTTATTCAGTTTGCTGCGTTGTCTGATCTTCGTTGGGTGGGTCTCCCCACGGCCAAGGGTATTGCATAATAGGACTGGAGAATCTTTATGGATAAATGAGCTCCAGAGGGTAGAAAGGAACAATTCAAGGCTGGAAAATGTAAGAAAAGAGAATTTGGGAGAAATAAGCTAGAATAACTTTGAAATACAGTAGTCTACTTGAAAATATATAGGTAGCAATAACTTTAAAACCTGTGCATTCTTATTTCATTCCTTGCCAGCAGCTATGAACCTTCCTGGTAGAACTTTGGTTGTCGCTCTCAAAATCACCACCCCTTAATTATCAGCTTTGTGGAAAATGTGCTGAGCTTCAATCCATGGGTCTCACCTTCCTTCTTTTTGTTGCAGTTTTAAATGCTTTGCCCTCAGTGTCCAGTACTGGAAACGGAATAAAGGACACTTTTGTATCTTTGTTTTTCCTCCAATGGCTGCTGTCTAAAGTCTTCAAAATTCTCTACTTTTGTCTCCAGGGTGTGAAACACCATTCTGCCCCTTCCCGTTTGACTTGGCATATAGTAGGAAAAATGGAAAAGAAAATAACTCATTGAAATGGAGCCCCGAGTAAGTTAAATGCCTCCTGAATAAATGTGCGGTATCGCTTTCCCAGGCCTAGGTAATTGCTTTTTTATTTATCTCAAATCATTTTCATCTTCTCCCATAGCCTAATAGAGTCACTCCCTGCAAAGTGCATTTCGATCACAGAAGTCGCAGGATGCAGGCTTTGCTGATAATAAAAAAATAAATAAAATCAGGGAGTCTATATTACAGCTAGTGGAAGCTGAAGTTTTACATGTATATATTAAATTAAAATTGCCTTCTGCCCATATTATACAAAATGTAAATGGTAGTTCAGTCAGGCAGCAGACAGAAATGGGCTACTTTTAGAGCAGAGATGTCTGAAATTTCTATTTCAGAACAAATACCTCTCATGGGCCATGCAGACATTTATTAAGAAACTGATGTGACACAATTCACTCTAATTATGTTTAGCATCTCTTTTGAGCAATAAAAAAAAGTAAGCAAAGAAAGAAAACATTAATATCTTTTAAATGGGCATGGCTGATGAATATTCTACTTAAAGTGAATGAAAAACTTCACGTGGAAATAAATCATTTGAAGAAAATGAAAAGAAAGAAATGAAGATTGTGTTACAATCGTACACAGAACAATATCTATGTCACAAGATTCACGTTTTAACACCAATCAGAACCTCATACTACTTGCCTTAACCAGACATTCAGGGAAGTTTGTAATATAAAATCTGTGCAGTTGTTTTAGTGAGTACAGAGCCATGGGCCCTAAGCTATAAAATATAAACATTTCAGTAATGAGAAGTCTTTTTCATCATTAAAATAGAGACTATTTCATGATACTCTGGAGGCTCTATAATGAAGAGACATTTGCTACAATTAGATGCATATGGATAATAAATATGATAACAAAAAACAGTTATGCTTTGTCTGCACTTAGCCAGCATATTGTGAATATGTCTAATTTTACAGAGGGAGCCATTTTCTAGGAAATAATACCTGTGATTTCAAACTTGCTTCAGCTTTTTCTGTTCTCAGACTTGATATAGTGAAACAAATACATGAGATAGTAATTAATCTATAAATGAATAATGGCAAATACCTGGTAAATACGACAACACCCTCAACTCTACTCTCAGAGCAAACATAACTAATGTCTTCAGGCATTATTTACTATCAATGCAATATTTTGATTCAGATGATTTAAAAGAAAACACAAGGCAGTGAATAACCACTGATTTACTTCATTTCTGAATCATTTTTATGGGTAGACAAAATTTCTGGCTTACAGAGTTTTAGATAAACAAGAATGATATACAATAATGTGAACCTATTTTAAACTATTTAGTCTAACTTCATTTGATAGATACAGAAAGTAAGAACAGTTGTGATATCATCTAATGAAATCAATAGTTATTTGAGGATCAGAAGAAGATCTTGAGGGAAAAATTAATCCAACTCATAAGGATAAAGGAACTCAGAGCAGAAGACCTACCCAAGACAGTTGTTGTTATAGCTGGGATCTAAAATGTCCTGTAATCAGTTGTGCTGAAGGCACTGTCGTCAGGTGATGAGCTTTCAGGAAGTGATTATACCATGAGGCCTCTAATTTCATCAAGTGAATCAATCCACTGAAAAGTTCATTAGTTCAGTGGGCTCAGAAAGTGGAGCTTAAGTGATCAACCAGGTCACTGGGGGTGTAGCATTGAGGAGTATTTTGCCCTTCTTCCATTTCCCTGGCTCTCCACACAAAACAATGGAGCCAAGTGACCATGAATTTAACCCTATGGAATCATAAGCTAAACTTTATGTCACCTTTTGAGTTGTACATCTGAATGATTTCGTTACAGTTATGGAAAGCTAGCAAAGCTGTCAATATTCATATCAACTCCAATCAATTGAATTGGCTTCCTAGACCGCTGTGTTGATAAGCATTCCAAAATTCAACCTAAAGCTAATGGAAAAGAGTACCTTGATTAATTAGTAATGTCTCTATACTTTTAGAGTTGGAAGATACAGAGAAAAAATACAATATCTGTTATGTGTTGTGTCTGGATGACCCCCCAAAGCCTCATGTGGTAATGGAGTACAGGTTTTTCAGAGGCAGCTGAATCTAGAGTTTGTGATTGATTCTTGGTCCAATGCAAGGATTAAGGGTGTGAGTCCTATACATACTCCAGGGCAGGTAGATTACATACAATATAGCGGACAGAAAGAGGCTTGCTCTCTCTCTCCCTCTCTGTTCTGGTTGCTTTTGCTATTTTTCACTGCCATGAACCACTGTCCCTCTGCCATGTGGCAGCCTGCTTTAGAGTCAGCTGACTATGAACTGAAACCTCTACAAACTGTAAACTAAAGACATCCCCTTGGATGTCAGGTATTTTGTCTCAGCAAGGAGAGAAAAGTAACTAACACAATACCATACATTCCCTGTTATTTTAGTTCAATCACAATGAAGCAACTTTATTATAATGATTTGGATTCCTGCATAACATGCTATACTTCCAACAGGAGAATGCTTTCACGTTTTTATAAATATTCTAGCTATGTAAAGAAATATCTTTCAACAGCTATAAATAAGCTAGAATCCTTAATTAATACAACAATTCTGTGAACTTTGTTAATGTTCCTGAGATCACTCTGACAATGCTGAGAAACTCGAATTTCCAAGTCCATAAATTTTCAGGTCAGATACTGGTATATGTAGCATCATCAAAGCAATATAAGGCCATTTGGCCATTTGAAGACTTTCTCCTTATAACAAACCTCTGCTTTGTTAAGTGTCACACTCTGTTCCCTCCAAACATTTATCCAATATATTTACACCTAATTTCAGTGCAGAAGTCACAATTTAAAAGATAAATTAGAATATTTCACTTCAAGTGTTTATCACAAGATTCCTAATAATAACACACTCCCCTGGTACATTTAAAATAAGATTTTATTCACTCAACCTGTTTAAAAATAATTTTTAGTAACATAGATGATCTGCATAAAGTTCATATGTTCCTAAGCAATATCTATTTGAATCCAAGAGTGAAATAACAGATAATATTGTATGTCATACAGCATCCGGTGTTTCATAAGATCTGCTTTTAAACAATCTCATGATTATGACTGCATTATGGAGCAACTCTTTTTCATTTCACTAAAGGGAACAGAGATACAGAAAAGGAATTACATATTTAACAAGGAAATATGTCAAGGATTAATAATTTGTTCTTGAAAACTCAAGTAATGGCCAGTATTCTTTCTTGGACATTTACTTAATTATCTGTGGAAGTAGGCATACTTGTCTTATGTGGACTAAGAACAGATATAGCATAACTTTTAGTGGTGACATTTACAGTTCATGTGCATTTACAAAAAGACAGAGATATTAAATTATGTTTAACTGATCTGTTGGAGCAGATGCTATTTTCTATTGTTCCCTGAAGGCACTGATTTCTATTGCTTTCCTTACACCTAGTCCCTGACAATGACGAATATACTCCTATTTCACACTCTGTAGAAGTGAAAAACGTGGCAAATAGATTAAAATGGGAAACTGAAAGCAGAAGTGGAGGCATATGCCTATAACCACAGAATTCCGAATGATCAAAGCAGAAGATTACAAGTTTGAGCTAACCCTGGGAAACTAAATGACTTACCAAGACCTGATTTCACAATAACAAACAGAAAAAGATTGGTGAGGGTAGCTCAGTGCAAAAATCCTGGGTTTGATCCCCAGTACTAGAAAATAAAAAGTAAACTTCAGGCTGAATGTGTTAATGTCCCTTTGATTATCATATTTTGGAAATATGTATGTGACCAGTAAAAATTTCTCTATGACCACTAAAAATTCTTGTTGTCTTTCTATTCTACAATGGCATTTTATCCAAGGTATTTCTTAGTCAAAGGTCAAAGCTGTGTGTGTGTGGTTCTGACAAACATAGTAGAAAAGAGAGTTGTTAGTTTTACTGTAGTTTTCATTAACATCACAGAATTTCTGCACTTGTAATGTCGATCTGAACACTGACATCTCTTCTTGCAGGAAAGTGCAGGATTGGAAAAATATTTAACATATATTAGAATATTGAGAAATAATAGAAGACTTGGCAAAATAGACACAACAGTTCAAAGTTTTTGTCATCGAGTAATGAATTAAGATATTTATCATTATTTCAAAGTAATAGAAATCTCAGGTGGTCTTTTGTTAGTCTCTGCTAATTTATATTAACTAATGACACTTTGTGACCCTGTTTAAATTGTATTATTTCAAATCTAGCCAGTGGAAGAAGTAGAGATACAGCAAAAAAGTAAAGCAAGAAAGAAAGGGAGACATTTTCATACAGAATTATTCCTAAAATTCAAACTGTGTTAGTGTATTGGGAAAAATAAATTTTGTGCACAGTGAGACTCAGTTACTACAGTGAGAATCTCACAATGTGACAATAAATAAAACTGAGATAGTTACCTTTCATTTCCAAAGCTCAGGGACAGAGTGTCAGAGTTTTTTCCAACTACTGACACACTACACATTTTGTCCGTAATGATAATCCCATTTATATCTTTGTAGTAAATTAAGTATACTGAATTTATATATAGAAATACTTATTCAAAGGAGTAAAGGAATTAATAAATTATCTACAAAATATTAAGTTGTAAACACAATCAAGAAGAATTAAGAACTTGCAATTGTCATGAGTAAATGTATCTATCTACCTGTTTGTATGTGTGTGTGTGTGTGGGGGGGTGTATGTGAGCCCTACCTCAATATTTTGATTGTTTATTTTGATGGTAATGCATATATACTGGATTTAAAAAATTGTCCTGTAAAATCTGGAAACATTTTTGGCCATTTGTAATTTTTTTCATGACTATAAAAACCAATTATATATAAGTTATCTTTGAAATAGGATATCAAGATGTAATTCAGGCTGGTCCTGAACTTGGTAGGTAGTCCAGGCAGGATTCGAACACTTGTGATCCGGGAGAATAACAACATGAAGAGCATTCTCTCTAGGGAGCATTTCATCCGAATAGCTAAACACTGTTGCCAGATAAAAACTGACAGCCAAAATATTGAGAAATGAAATATAGCAATTTAACATTTGTCATAAGAAGACAAATGTACTCTAAATAACAGTAGTATAAATCAACTGGAAATAAAAAGTGATTCAATGTAGACAGAAATTAGTCAAAATAGGGAAACAAAAGGATAAACATGTAGATCATAGCACTTCCACAAGAGTGTTTCCACAATTAGCACTATTTCTGAGAAGTTTCATTTTATCTAACTTTGTATCTTTCATAAGACAATCTTTCTTTTTCATCTTAACTATTTTTGGACTCTTTTAATCCACATATTTTTTGGCTTAGTATATAAAAATACAAGTGAAATAATCAGAAGCTATTCAGAGTCGATAGAACTGCTGTGCTTCTCAAAAGAAAAAGAAATATTATAACCCAGCACAATTTATCTAAAAGTGTACCTTGTCTTAGCACAATTGTCCTACAAATTTTATATATTTTTTTAGTCTATTAGTTTGATTTTCAATCTGTATATATATATAGTAATTAACTTTGGAGGGTCTTACAAAATAAATGAATCTGATGCTATAAAAATAAAGGCGGGTGGAGAGAAGAGGAAAAAAGTATTGAAATGTGTTATGTACATATACCAATTTCCTGTAGTGAATGTAATCAGTGCATATTGCAAACATGTACTAATGAAAGTTTTAAACAGTGCTGTGCTTCTAAATCCAGAGCTTCAAATACACTGAGGGAAGACAGCAAGCAACTTAACCTCACTGCGCTCCTTTCTAAAGGGCCAACTTGTCCTTTAAGGTCCTATTACTACAGATAGCACATTTGGAGCTGATGGACCACTGGTCTCTGCTGAGCTGAACCTGGGTTTCACCCCAGGCCCAACCCCACGACCTCTGTCCTAAAGCTTCCTACTCAGAGGCAGACATATGAAGAGAAAAGATCCCCGAGCCTGCCCTGGAAAATTCTGAAATCCCAAACTAGTATGTACATGCGCCACACCTCCTGGCAGGACCTGCAGTCATCTCTCTTTGCTTGGAGCTCACTGAAAGTTCCTGCATGTGGAATACATCTCAGGCATCCAATTACAACACAGTAAACACCGGGAAAGGATGCGAACAGCAGACACAGCTGACATGACTCAAACCATGTCAATCACATCATCAGCCATGCTCCTGCACACCCAAGCGGAGGCGCCCCGGACGCAGTGCAACATTTTGAATTCTTAAACCCAGTGCTCTCAGCCCTCGTGCCATTTTCCTTCGGCCCACATGAGTCCACTCATTCTAGCATACTACTGCTTGATTAAACAGGCTACATGTATGACCTCATTTAATCCTCGCTATAAACTCATGAATGTGATTCTCTTCCAGCTTAGGGCCCTCCTGCGGGTGGTAAGTGGAGTCACCATTGCTCCCTCTACGGCCACATGCAGTGTAACTGCCCATCTGTTTCACCATACTCATAGGCTGTCAGCTCTATGCTCCTATAAATGAAGCAGGACTACCTGACCGTGTTTAAGAGGGTAGGTGCTGAAATCATCCAGCCTGCAATTTAAATTCCAGTATATTACTTACTAGCTGTGTGATCTTTGACAACCGGCCTTCTCTCACCATTCCCAATTTCTTCAAGGTTGCAGGACTGTATGAGACAGGTGGGTGCCCTGAAAGGGCCGAGCACTGTGCCTGCTACCTTGAAAATATCCACCGAATGCTGCATTATTATTAGAGGGGGCATTTCTCACTGTAGCAGCTTTAACTGGTTTTGAAAAATGTCATTAAGCATTTTCCAAATGAAGACTTTAACAGAGATGGAGACAGGAACAAACTGAACCTAGTGATGTTAATCAGTGAAGAACCTATATTTTGAGTCTGGCCTAATTCATTCAACATGTTCCACCCATTGTCCTGCAAATGACACCATTTCATTCTCCTTTACAGCTGAATAATATTCCACTGCATATAAATACCACATTTTCTTATCCATTCATCCACTGAAGGGCACGTAGATTCCACATCTTGGCTAGGAGATTATCATGTTACAAAATAAGCCAAACTCAGAAAAACAAGTATCATACGTGTTCTGTTAAATGCGGAGTGTAGGAAGGAAAAAAGGGATAAAAAAAATCGAATGAAGACTATTACAGAAGAGAAACGACCTGAGCAGTGTGACACATCAAACATATTACATGTATGTATGAAAATATAATAATGAACCCCATCATTTATATAATTAATATGCACCAAAAGAATAATTTTATAAAGAATCTATATTTAATTACAACCTCAAAATGCTCACTTGATATGAATGATAGTCTTATTAAACATTTGTCAAATAACTGAGTTTAACAATCAATATCTAAGCACTTCATAACAGAGAAGTTTATAGGATCAATATTTTATTCATTCTAAAAAATAATAAGACCAACATATGAAGTGCGGAGAGTTTAAATTAGAATTTACTAATTCAAAATAAAGCTTCAAGTTCATTCCTAATAGCAAGTTTATCTCACCACAAAGAGGGAAGATCAAAGAAGAAAAATTTATTACCAAATAAAGGGGCTGGGCATATAGCTCAGTGGCACAGGGCCTGCCTGGCAAGCGTGAGGTTGTGAGCTTGATTCCTGGTACCAGAAACAAAACAAAACAAATAAACTGTTGTGGACTGAAAACTGGTGGTCCATATACTGCCCAGCTGAACTGAATCAGCGTGGTCCTGGGTGTGGGGGGCCCACCTGAGGGTTGCTGCCAGCAGGGTAACAGGCACAACTGGAGAAGTTGAGAGACTGTTGGGAGCTGGTACAAGCTGTTGGGTGGAAGTTGTTGGCAGTTGCTGGTTCTCTAGGAAGAGCGCCTCATGCTGGCTTTCCTGATGAACTCAGCTGTTCTCATCAGAGGAGGAGCTCGGGACCTCATTGTTACTGAGAATAGCTTCGGTTCACTTTACGGGAGCTCTGGGCCTCACCTTGAGCATTGCTTCCTGGCTCCGGAGGGGAAGATGGTGCACTGCTCAGTCTCCTGGAGAAGCTTGCTGCATTGGCTTTCCTTATGGGAATTCGGCTTTTCTCATCAGAGGAGCTCGGGACCTCACTGTTGCTGAGGATGGCTGTGGTAACTTTCAGAGAGCTCTGGTTCTTACTTTGAGTGTCACTTCCTGGCTCCAGTTCAGATCCCTCAGCCTGCTAGCACAGATCCTTCATCCTGCTGGCACAGATTTTCTAGCTTCCACCACTGACCTTTGGGCCTTCCCAGCACAGATCCCTTGAAACAGGCCTGCATGAGAAGTTGTTCTGAGCTCTGGGCCTCCAGCTGGACTTGTGGGAGGCGTTGTTATGGGCTCTAGGTCTTCAGCTGGACTCATGCAGGACATTAGTTTGGATCCAGACCCTCAGCTGGATTCTTTGGTCTTTAGTGAATGGACAGATTTCCTGTACTCTTTTTGTATATGATTCTTTGGGTAAACATTATGAATAATCTTATAAAATAGATCTCCTGAATTATATTGTTCCCCTTCAAAACCCCAAACTAAAACATAAAGATTCATCACAGGTGTATAAGCCATATTCACCACTGCCTATTTAACCTGAAAAAATAAACTGTTCTAACTTTTCATGTAAAGAAAAACCTGTTTGTTTTCAAGCTTTTTGCTGTGTATGTTGGAAACATTAGAGTTCAGTGGCTTCTTTGCACTTCTCCTTTCTATTTTCTTTCAAAAGTATAATTAGAGAATGAAACATTCTCTAATGCACAAAACATGGTCAATATATTTCTCATCTACTTCAAAGAAAGTAGTTATCCAGAAAGTCAGGCGCTCCAGCTAATACCTGGATTTTACTATTACTTTTTAATTTATAAGGAAAGACAAAAGTAACAGTGACTCTCTGGGTAATTTACCACAGACTGTAAGCAGAAGAGTGCAGAATTTAAGGTGACAGAAATACTGCTCTTGTCTTGCATGTCACATATCCATCAATGTCACGTCTAGGGTTACCTAAGAATCTAAAATACTGAAGCAATAGAATACAGTTACACATTTTAAAAATTATATGAACACCAAAGTTTGGAGAGAAGCGATCACATTACATTCTTTTTAACCACAGTATGTTCTGGCTAACCTTTGACATATCTTTCTGAGTAGCCCCATGGTAAAATGATTTGCAGGAATGGATCTTAGCATTCTGTGCAGAGCTGGTGTTTAGGCACAAAATCATGTTTGAATGTAGTAAATACTATCAATAGGTGTAACAATTATTACAATGCAATAATTGTTGACATGTACTAAAATAGAGGTGCATAGTGTTATATATAAGAGGAAAATGAAATATGAGCAAGACAGACTTCTCAGGGAAGATAACTTTTTTCTGTTCAAAGAATTTAAAGAAACTTGACTTGTGGAATACTCAGGACATGGTCTAGATGAGGAAGAATAGAAAGGAAAGTAAATTTCTGTGTGGGATAAACAAGCAGGAATCTTCCAAGTGGGAATGTCAAGGGGTTGTGGTGTGTGAGGCAGGAAGAGACAATGAACTGTGAGCTTTATCTTGGGCAAGGAATGATGGACACTCCATTTGGAAGGGTGTTTATTATTAATTTTAAAATGATATACTCTTTGGTATATAATTCCTAGCTATGCATGTAATTCCTAGCCGTGACTTGCAGATCTTCACCAAAATTTGCCTCAAAACAAGTACCTTTCAAGACTACTGCTTTATGCCTGGTGCTTTGGGTCAGAAATATAGGGACAGTCACAACAGAGGAAAGATAAATTGGTGACAAAAGGAAACTGCTTCTTAGAGTGAAATGTAAGCATTTTTTTCACCCAATTCAGAGAAACATTGAAGAATGATGGATGGGGATTCTCAGTGAAAGAGGATGAGTCCAACTCATATCATCCCAATTCCTCAATTTCCTGTTTCTCTCAATTTAAACAACAAAGTTTGGCATAAGTTTTGCTTTTTGTTGCACAGTATGTCTGCAGCAGGCTTCCGTCCAAACAGTCAGTCACTTCCTCTTAATGGCTTGGAGAAATAACGTCTCCTTAAATCATGTAATTGATGCTAAACTCACATTATACCTGTAAAACTACTGAACACTTTGAAAGTTATATGGGATAAATTTGAACCCTAATGCAGTGTCCTGGGATCTGGAGATAGTGAAACTTATATTATGGTGCAAATTATAGACTAGAAATGTAAAATATTTTCAGGTAGAAAATCTTATGATTCCAAATTTTAGACTACATTATTTTATTTATTATTTATTTATAATAGATTATTTTAAACTTCCTAAGGTTTAATTATTTGATAAAAAGGATTATCCTTTGATTTCCCCTGCAAAGAGTTCTGAAAATCATTACATTATCCAAGTGAAAAACATAATTATTGTATATATGTATTATTTACAGTAGCCATGATATGGAATTTGCCAAGATGTACACAGATATATGAACAGATAAAGAAAATTCAGTACCTAAAAAGTAATGAAATATTATTCGACCATTTAAAAAGAATGAACCTGTCATCTTCAGCAAATGAATGACACTGAAGGTAATTCTTTTTTCATCTTTTGCAGTGTTGGCGGTTAAACCTATAGCCTGGCACAAAGCACTCTACCACTGAGCTGTACCCTCAGCCCTAAAAGAAACTCAAGGCTTTTTGACCAAGCTATACTGTCTTCTCTTTATACTTTGCATTTACTTATATCCAGGCTGCCAAAATTAGAAAATCGTCATTAATATTAATGAAGACTGTACCTAGAGCTCGGAAATAATCTGAAAGCTAACATCGGTGGATACATAGGTTCTATGGATCCATACACTAGAGTCTAGAGCAGAGGTTTGAACCGACGGCAGTTGGCGTGCATAGCCCTCTCGGCTGGCATGAGCCCAGCTGCGACAGCCAAGACCTGAGAAATGACCAGCGTGCATACAACAGCAAAGATCACGTTAGTTGTGCCAAAGTTCGCCAAATGCAAACTTTTACCATTCAATAAAAAGCTATTTGTATCATTGAGGCCTCCATTATTGCGGTTTTCTAAGATAAAAGATATTAAACTTTGAGTTACTTTTTCCAAACTAAAACCTCAGCATTCAGGTTATCTGCAAAGATGGGGGTTTTGGGTTGCAGTTTGAGCACTCAACTGACCTACAAGCAGAACTTTCAGAATATTAATGTTTTATACATTGAAAATGTCTTAGTGTAAGCTAAAATAATAGTCCACAATACTAGTTAACCTGAATTTAAAGGACAAAAATTAATTTAGTTGCTTAACTTTGAAATAGTTATGAATATATATTGTTTGATCGATTTTTCATGTCTATCTCTTGTAAAATGAGCAGCTACTTTGAAGATAGCATTTTGCATTCTACTAATCATTGTTACTCTCCTGCAGTCTTGTTTTGAATTTATATACCACTGGTTTTTATTATTTTTTTTTTTCTTCTCTTTAAAATAAAAAAGACTATACAAAAAGGAATCCTGGGATTAATGAATGTAACACACAGGTACTGATTTTTCACAGTGTGTGAAACCAAGGAGTAGGATAAAGAAGACATATGACTAAATTAGGATTACCTGGAGATCCTGGCTTCACTTTACACGGTGGATTTGCAGGTACTCATTTCATTATTATGAGTGAAAAAATAATGAAGGCACATGGACACACTAATAATGATTACATTCTGAACTGAAAAGCATGACTCATAATTCTGGGCCCCTGAATTCCAAAGGTGAGTATATCTTTGATATAAATTTTAGGAAGCATGGTCTTACACAAACTGTTTTTTCTTTATTAAAATGAACATTTTTTTCTTCAAATGAAGAACATTATTAAATGAAAGAGAATCAATGAACAGATCTTGAGAAAGTAATTCGAAAATTTGTTCTTAAAGTAGGACTTTAGAAGTAAGCATTTAGAAATTGTGCCTAACATCTGTGAAATTTCACTTATATTTAACTAGAGCTGTGAATTTCTCCCCAGGGCACTTACCATTCTATTTTAATTATACCACTTTCTGGGGAAAAAAAAGAAGGAAAAAAACAGTTTTAGCATCTAACAAAGCACACATGATGTGGAAATACTTGTTAAAGCACGTACACATTTTTAACAATCAGACAAATATGAGGTCATTTCATTTTTTAAGGCTCATTAGATGAGAATTAGTACAGTGGCACTATTTTTGGAAAACATTTGTCCTTTGTAATATCTCCTTTTTACATATACAGTATTTGCCATTTTGAGAGTACTTTTCTTTATGCAAATATTATAGCAGAACTATGAGATATTACAAAATAATACTGTATTATGTTAGGTCATCTTTTGTAACAGCTGTCAGTCTAAGAAAATAAATTACAGGTTTTTTTTGCTCATTTGTATCACTTCAAATATATCATTTATGTATTCTTCTTTAAGGTAAAAAACCACTGGTTGTATGCACAAATAAGTTAAAATGCTCCTTGGTAAAGTTTAAGGTCATGTTTATATTGCTCAAGCCACTGGTTCCAGCTGTATCTGATTCTACACATAGAAATTTCTACAGAAGATAATCATGTATATTTACCAATCAATAAATCTGATTAAAACACAGAAAGATAGTCTATCATTTGAAATTTCTCATATTAATTTTAAGGATGCAGTGATAACACAACATAAACTTGTTTACCTAGGGGAAAGACGCATGTCCCAAGTGATAAGGAAACGGAAGATTTTACATTTCATTTTGAAAATGTATAGATTGGAGAATTACTCCCCTGGGAAAAATAAATAAATACAGAATGAGCTTCATGTAAAAGAAGAAAATTTAAGACAAATACTTTGAGTCCTTGAATCTAGTCTAGGAGGAAGAGATTTGATCTGAGATATGGGTTAATGATGAAATCAGAGATTCTTGGGGAACATGTTCGGACTGATGTCTACAGGTAGCGATTCTTCTTTATGATTCTTTCATAAAGAAGCAAAGTAAGAATTCTTACTTTTCAAGCAAAGTAAGAATAAATGCCAAGGGAGAAGGTCAATGATATTTTGTATTCTGCATTTCATAGTTAAAGATAAAAATTCTGGTATATTCCACTGGGCATACTCTGTATTTCCAAGGCAGAAAACAGATTTGGATTAAGAGCAGGAACTCTTGAAGGAATGCATGATTGCTTTACCTCTGGTACCCACTAGAATTTACGAATAACACCACTGGTGTTTGGAAAAGACAAAGCACACTATCAACTATTTTTAAGGTGAAGCATTCCAAACCTTTGTTAGGATGCCCAGCTACAGAAAAATAATGGCTTCATGAATGGGTATTGGTGTTTTCATAAAATATATTTACAGTATATACACTTCAAAATACAAGGGAAAATTTCATGCGTCAATTCTCTTATTTATTCGTATAAGAACATTATATGCCAAAAACCAATTAGTGAGAGTACAAGTAATTAAGAGCTACGGAAGTGTGATGAATCCACAGAACCACGCCCATGAGAACCGCAAAGAGATGGGGCCACAGTTGGGCATTTTGGAATCAGGAAGGCTTACAGGACGAAAAGTCATCTAAGTGGTAACCTAAAGGATGGATAGGTATTACTCAGGAAGAGGTAGGTGTGGTGGGAGGAAATATTACTGTAGACAATTAATCTGAATGTAAAAGGCTTAGTAAATTAGAAGGTAGAGAGACAGGCTGCAGGGAGGGCAAACCTGGGCTTTCAATGACACAAACCGCCACACAAGCCTCAGGATCACCACCACTGGAAGAACTTTGAGAACAGAGTCTATCTCTCCAAACTATGGTTGGTTCCCTGAATGAACACATAGCTTCTTTTGACTTTGTTTCCTCATTTTTAACTAGTATTATCTGAAGGTTGATAGTGATGTTATGTGTAATCTGCCAAAAAAAACAATAGTTTTCTCATCATTGTCAGATTCTTTCTGCCTTTATATTTCTCCATTCACATTTCTATCTTTATAGGTTTTATCATATATTGCATATTAGCATTGCCGCAGAGAGAAAGGAAGAAATATTTTTCCTTTCTCTTTATCCTCCCCTTCATAATCAACCATAAGCTATTGATGTCTTAATAATAAGGGAGTCACCCTTGTGTCGACCCCAGCACTTCAATCTGGACCCTACTGTGAGTTCCAGTTTGAATGAATGAATGACTAGTAGGAGAAGGTGGTTAGTTATTCTAATCATCCTTAAAAGGCATTACTGTACCTATTCCCTCTCTTGTCTGTTGATTTGTTTGTTTGTTCGTGTTTCTCTACTGGGGGTTGAATCCAGGGCATTACACATGCTAGAAAAGCATCCTGGCTCTGATGTACTGTCTCCTTTAGTTTTGAGAAAGCATGTTACTAAATTGTCCAGGCTGGCCTCAAGCTTCCAATCCTCCTGCCTCAGCCTCCCTAGTAGCTGGGATTATAGGTATGCACAATCACACCTATTTCCACTGATCATTTTCTCTGCTGCTTTCCAGTTCCATGATCACTAATAGATGATATTTCTGTATGTAAGCTAGTCTGATTATTAACCTATATGTATCATAACTAAATTTATAATGACCTATAAAATAAATAAATGAATCAGATGCTGGCAAAATAAGAAAGGGAGTGGAGGGAAGGGAAAAAAGAAGTGTGTTGTGTACATGTACCAGTTCCCTGCAGTGAACGCAATCACTACATACTGCCAACATATACTCTTAAAATTGATAATTAAAACAAAGAGACAGACATTGATACTAGCAATTTACCTTTCAAAATCTTTCTGTTTTTTTTTTTTTTTTTTTATGAAGGAGTTTCCCAACTTTCTAAGCATTAATATGTGATACAACACTTCTGTGTTGTGAGATTAGTGTTTGGTCAGCAGAATATCTGGCGTCTATCCACTATATATTATGTTTGTTACCTTACTTCATCCTATTGTTGACAATGAAAACTGTCCCCAAAAACAGCCCAATGTGCCTGGGGCAAACCCCCCTCCTCAGTTGAGAAACAAAAGTATACAGTGAATAACATGCAATTCAAAATTATTTGCATCGTTAGAGGAGGCAATTAATTTATTTTGAAAGCACACAAATAGTAAATATCTAGGTTTGAAGAGCCAATTAAAATCTGAGCTTAAGGGTATTTGTCACTGCATAAAATTATACAATTTTGCCAATAAAAAACAATTCTCCACTCTGAGCCTTCACACAAGGAAACTGCAGGGGAGAGGTGCCTAAGTAAAGCCATAAATTTTCTGATTGAAAGAACAAAGCCTCCAGATCAAGGAATAAGATATCTCTGAGATAAAAGAATCCTCAGAGAGAAGAATCTTGAAAGGATAGAAAATTCCTCCCTTCTCGGTCTGCTCTGATCACTTTAATATTGAAGAACAGCTCCAGTTTCCAGTTCTTGCTGCTTCAGACACCCTGAAGATAAAGAATAATCGCTGACAGTCTGGCTGATATTGACAAGAAAATTATATTGGAAGCTTGAAGCTGTCTCTATATTTTGTGTTTGAGTTAAAAAAAAAAAGTTTGAAATTCTCAGAGTACCTAAAAGAAGACTGTATGGTTAATTGCTGGCTGGTGTCTAAGGGAAAACATTATAATCTTCTTAGCTATTAATTAATTTACTTTTCAGACACTCAAAATTCGAATTTATTTTACCAGTTGCATGGAGTATAATTCTAAATGGCACTAGAATTTATATTCTAATTAGCACACATACGATTTCTGTGATGTTAAACTGTTTGTTTTGATTTTTTTTTCCGTGTTGTCTTTGTTTTGTTTTTGGACATGAGCTGATATTTACCTTTGCCTCAACATACTGTAGAATTTAATTTATTTATTAAATGAGGGAGAACAAGGAGGGGAGAGGGGGAGAAAAGAGATACAGACAGACAGACAGACAGAGAGACACAGCATATGTGCTGCTTCTGCGAAACAACCAGTGGTTTATACATAGTCAGCAATGATTATTTCTACAGTGCACTGGTTTTCTATAAGTGTAATAGATCTTTTAAAAAAGATGTTATTTAGTGCTCAGACTATTAAAGTCAACCAGTTACATAGTATTAGTTACATACTAAAGTCAACCAGTTACAGACTATTAAAGTCAACCAGTTATACACAGTGTCTCTGTGGATCTCTTAGCCTGAAGAGAGCTCCTCAGATTGATGCTACTGTGACCTTTGCTACTTAGCTCTGTTTCTGTAATCCAAAATTGACCTGTGGATGGATGGATTTATTCATGGATTTACTTATTTATTTAGTCACTTACCTAGTTGTTGAGAGAGGGAGAGAAAGACAGACAGGCACGTAGGCAGGCAGAGACAGAGAAGGAGAGAGAGACAGAGAAAGAACACAAGTCCTGGCTTTTCAGTGTGTTCTCTTGACCTTGAACTGCTGTCTCAGGTACAGTTCTTGCTTCAGCCTCCTGACTAACTGGGACAAAGACAGGGATGGGCTGGTTGTTTCTTTCTAAGGAGTAGTCAGATATTTTTATGTGTTAAAAATCATCTAAGTGAATCACAATCCTTAATTTTACTAGTACTCATGTGTAGCCATAAAAAATTTCCTTTAGCACATTTGGAAACCCTATTTCATACAAAAGAATAGGAAAGTTTGGCAAATTGTACTTAGCTATTTTGCAATGCTGCATGGAATTCTTTGAGCAAGAAAATGAAACATAACTTGATATACTTTTTAAAATTCTGTATGAGATAAATCTGTAGTGGGTATTTTAAAATCAGCACAGACTAAAGAATTTGGACATTTAATAAAAAATCAGGGTTTGAGACTTTCAGTCCACTTGTGAGTTTATTAACAAAGCAAGGATGTGGTTCGCTATTATAACACTACACTCACTCCATCCACTTCTTTATTTTACTACTAATGTTTCCATTATTCTTATTTTGTCAATCAGAAACTGTGAATAATCACCACTTCCACAGTTTTCTGCTTTTGTTATTAGATGAACAGATTTGTATTTTGACTTAGGGTTGAATTCAAGTCCGTTAAGTAATATGACTTCTGTTTGTTGGCTTCTGCATCTTCTATAAATAGAAAATATCTACAAGTATACAAAATCCCCTGGAGACATCTAAGACTTTCTGATCTTTCTGGGAGCTCTGGGGGTGCCAAAAATTGATCAAACCATCTGTAGTTGATCAGTCATATTTAAGATCACATTTTATTTATTTATTTATTTATTTATTTAAAATTATTGCCGATTTCAGTATTTTACCCTCTGACACTTCAGGGATCTGTAACTCTAAGAATGGTCATGCAACTTGCTTTAAGCTAATGGAATAGCAAAAGTGAGAAACATGAAAGATGCTTCAATGACTGTGTTTATAGGCTGTTCCACCTTGACACCCTCTATAGGAACATGCCCTGGCCAGCTTTCTGGAGAAATGTGAAGAAAACACTGGAGAAGAAAGCAATTCCTGGCCACATGAAACCTCATGCAACACCCACTGCTCACTCCTACTGCCACTGACTCCATCATAGGGTCCACATGGATCCTCCCCACATCCTTTAGTCTCTGGTATTGAAAGAAGAACACAGACAAATCAAATATAAATTCTGTCCAATAGCATTTAATAACATTATATACAGTACCCAGTACTAGTTTACAGGTAAGTATTTATTTCTCCTTCTGTGAAATGAATACTCCTGCTTTTTAAGTCTTCAGGGAGGAAAGCACAGATAGATATCTTTTCCATGAACAGATGGCTTCTAAATAAGAACTTCTGAGCATACAATTGTTATTTCACCTAAATTAAATAATGTTTCTGAAAAAGAGAATGAAATGTCTGTTTATGGAATTTCAGCTTCTGAGAACAGCTTTAAGTCTACCGCAAGGTGCATGGCAACTAATGAATTCTCCACTTAGAATGGTGTGCATAATATCTTTTTGCATCTGTTGTCATGCTGGGGGCTTTGGTCACATGCACACTCATGTACATGCACACAAAGAAGAGGTCAGGTGTCATCCTTAAATTAACTTATGCATTCACAGATAATACACAGGAAAAATAGGCCCATGATGAGTTCATTTTACAGTCTTGCCTTGTTGCTACAAATATTGGAACACAAATTGTCTCCTTGGTGTGGGTTTATTTTGGTCATGGCCATTTGGAGTTTCATATGCTTCATTTATTTGTATGTCAAATTCCTTATCCTTGTTTGGGAAGTTTTCTGCCGTTATTTCAGTGAAGAGGTTTTTAATTGTTTTAGGGATGTCTTCAGCCTTCTCACTTATTCCAATCAGTCTTATATTGTTTTTCCTTGATTTTTACGGTAGCTGTTGGATTGACATTTGATTTTCTCTTGTGACTCTTAAGATATCTTTCTTTTCCTGGTCTCTAGTTGCATCACTGTGTTCTAGATCTGATATTCTATCCCCTCTTGCATTCAATCTACTTTGTGAACTTTAAATGGAGTTTTAATCTAGTGCATTTCTGTTTGTATCTGCTTCATTAATTCCATTCCTTGTCTATGATTTTCATTCATGGTGTCTACCATTTTCCAGAGTTCCTTTGTTTGTTTATCTGTGTCTGCTTCAATGTCTTTTACTTTGATAGTGATTTAACCACCTAATCTTTTTTTAACCACCTAATCCTTGACAAAGGAGCCAAATATGTTCATTGAAAGAAAGACAGTCTCTTTAATAAATAGTTCTACAAAAACTGGCTTTCCACATGCTAAAGACTAGAACTATACAAATACCTACCATATCTATAATGTGCCAAAGTTTATCACCATGCAATAAACTAAAATCAAACTGGATTCAGGATCTAAATACTAAAATAGAAACACTAAATGTGCTAGAAGAGAAAGTAGGTAGAAGTCTTGAAGACCTAGATGTAGGCAGAGACTTCATGGATAAAACCAGACCACAAGAGAAATAGTAAAATCAACAAATGGGAACCTCACCTTAATAAAAAGTTTTTGCACAACAAAAGAAATCACCAACAAAGTGAAAAGACAACCCACACAGTGGGAAAATTTATAGCTAGTTGTCCCACAAAGAACTTATATCCAGAACATACAAAGAGTTGAAAAAATCAGACCCCCCCCAATTCAAGACTCAATCCAAAAGTGGGCATCAGAGATGACTAGGCACTTCTCAGATAAAGAACTATAAATGGCAAATAAATGTATGAAAAAATGTTCAACATCATTGGTCATTCGAGAGATACAAATTAAAACAAAGCTGGGATTCCATTTCACCCCAGAAAGGATGCCTATTATAAAAAAATCAACTGATAACAAATGTTGGAGGGGCTGTGTGGAAAAAGGAACCCTTCCCCAATATTGGTGGGAATGTAGACTGCTGCAGCCACTATGGAAATCAGTGTGCAAATTCCTCAACAAACTGGAGGTCCCATTTGACCCAGCTACTTCCCTTATGGGTGTCTTCCCAGAAGAATTAAAATCATCATACCACAGTGATATATGTGCATCCATGTTTGGAGCAGCACAATTTGTAATAGATAAATCCTAGAAACAGTCCAGATGTCTATCTTCTGAAGAATGGATAAAAAATGATGTTTTTTTTTTATATAATGGAGTACTTCTCAGCCATAAAAATTATAAAATGGAGTCTTTTATAGGTAAATGGATGCAATTAGAGACTATACTCATAAGGGAAATAAATCAGACCCATATGTGTAAACATCATATTGTCTTACTAGTATGAAAAGATGAACAAGTAACTAAGATCTGAAATGTACACCAGATATTGTGAATTTGGAAGAAATTGTTCAAAAGAAAAGACAAACTGTGATGGGGAAAGGGAAGCTGAAGAATGGAAAAGGGGAAAAAATATGTATATATTGGTAAGACTGTCATACAGCTAATTCTGGTAGCTCATTAAAAAGATAGTTTTGTGCTAATATTGTATAGAAGAGATATCATGCCTATATCTTCTACTCTGAATAACCACTAGAAAGACAACATTATGCAATGTATCAACTATTGTAACTGTCCTAATAACTTAGTTTGAAACTTGTTTTCATTGTTATGTTTATCTTTTTTTTTAAAAGGAAAGAACAGGCATGGGGAAGAGGAGAAAAGAAGGAAGGGAAATATATATATATATATATATATATATATATAATGTATATACACACACACATATACACGCACAAGATAGCTAAGATAGGTGTACTACTAATTTATATTGGTTTCTTGCAAGAAACAGTTAGTGCTGATTGTTTGGTCAATTTTGTATACCTATATCTGGTAATCTAAGCAATTACTTTGGAGATAACAATATGCAATATAATAACCACTGTTAATTTCCTGTCATCTTAGTTTGAAATTCTGTGTCATTTTTATTGTTTTTATTCTCTTTACAACAAAAAAACAAAAACAAACAAAAAACAAAAAAAAGAATTGTCTGCTATTTTTTGATGACCACTGATTTTTTTTTTATTCTAAGAGAAAAGATTTATATATACTTGTAAGAATAACAGGCTTTAAAAGATATATCATGGTTTGTTTTTTGTTTTTTGTTTTTTGTTTTTTTTCTGGTACCAGAAATCAAACTCACAACCTTGAACTTGCCAGGCAGGCGCTGTGCCACTGAGCTAAATCCCCAGCCCCTAAAAGATATATCATGTACAGATACAAATTCCCTGTAATTACTGTGGTCATACTGTGTACTTAAATTGTATCAATAAAGTTAAATTTTAAAAAAAATGGGGGGTTGAGTTCAGTCCTGGGTTCAGTCCCCAGTACTGAAAAACAAAGCTGTTATTTTTGTTTCCAATTATCCTTTCAACTGCTCAAGTGAAAGTGAAAACCTTTCTCTTGAGTGCCTATACTCCATTTTCTTGATTGTGTACTTTTATCTTTTAAATAAATCTTTTCCATACCTCTTTAAAAAAAACAGGCTTTGGTGTGAAAAAGAAATCTTTAATAGCTGTTATTCAAAGAATAGAGGAAAAGATCTGAAGAGGAGGGTAGCCAGGAGAACAGGAAATGCCGAGGATGCCTGGGAAACCTAAGATCTATAACATGCAAGGATGTTTTAGGTACTTCCTGGATTTCGCCCTCAGAACTCGCAGGTCTCTTGATCAGTTATGAATTTTAAGAATAGATCAACTTGTACCCAAATCAGACAATCATATATCGGCTATTTTACAAATAAAGCAATCACCAACAATTCTGAAAATATTGTGGTGAGAAAACCACTGTCTCACATGCACTCTGTCTGACCTCTCCTTTAGACGGTATTACCAGCATTAAAATAAATATATTTATCAGTCGGCCACACACTGTGAAATTTTCCCATCACTTGATTTTCTCATTCTCTAGAGCAAACTTTTCAATACCCATGCTAATGCACTTGAAGTAGAAGAGTGAATTTCCAGTGCAGTAGAAATAATGTTCAATGAAATTTTTCTGTTAGTGGGGCCTGGGAAGTCAAGCTGAATACTCCGTTTTTAGTAGATATCTGACAATTTTCTTTTCAATACTGGAACCACCACATTTGTTTTGTTTTATTCTTTAGCACATTATTGGAAAATGAACATTGTCTAGAATTATTTCATGCTGTCTATAGTGAGCATTCAGTGCACTCGGAAGACCACAGGTGGCTCCCGTGAAAGCGGCGCTGTGGATGAGGTTAATTTTGGTAGCAGTCGGCCCGACCATCATCCACCAGACTCTGACGGTGACTCAGTTCCAGCACCACATGGGACTTTGGTCAGTGGAAAGAGGGATGAGATTTACAGTTCAGTCTTTTCGCTTTCAATCCTTTCCCTTCCCCCCAGAATTCCGATGTGTTGTGGTTCTGACATTCGTGGCTCTTTTCCTACCCCTCAGAACAACAAAATGATAACAACGATTCTGTCAACCTCAGTGCCAGCCCAGTATGGCAGCCCAGGGATTGACCCTTCTCAAATTTTACCTTTGCAAGGAAACTTCACCTGGATGTTATAGCAGAGCTCATCACTTATTTTTCTTGCTTACACAAATTTGCCACCTCCAGACACGCACCATTTCCTTATCTTTCCAAACATATGGCCTACGTTCTGGGACCAAACGGCAGGTGGAAGCTGGAAGAGCCTTGAGGAGGCTATTTCTGCAGGCTGGGAAGCCTCTAGAAGGCTGTCAGGAAAGGGGGAAATGTCTTTGGCATCTGGAAGAGAGGTACAACCTTGGTGGAAAGTTTTTCCAAACAGGCGCCTGTGGTAAGATGGAATGTAAGAAAATAGCTCTACAAATTCATTGACAGAGCTCAGTAAGTAGACTTTCAGGAATAAGGTTGAAGGCACTGCAAGGAATCTGCTAACTGTCTGTGACAAAACAGGAGAAGAAAGAGATAAACCAAAGAACTAAGTGTTCGGTTAGTGTGAACAGAAATTAGAGAAATTGCTGAATTTAAATGGGAGGACCCAGAACACTCTCTTCAGCCTGGAAAAGATTCTCAAAGCAAGAAAGGGACACGAGGAGAAAAATCCTGCATTCATCCTTAAGGCAGATCTAAGCTGGTACCTTGCAGAAACTCACACATATAAAGTATCCTTTTAGCACTGCACAAGCCTCTGTCACAGATCTCTGCCACTGCACAACAAGGCCTCTTAGAATACTTAAGATTTTCTCTGTGATTCGCAAGGGCTCCTGTGGACAGCAATACAAGTCAGGATCAAAATACACAGTGAATGTTAAAATTGAAAAATTTGTGACAGTGAAAGACAGTGTTATGAATGCCCTCAAAATACTTGAAATACACCTGTGTAATAATTCCTGCCACTTTCTAAAGCTTTGGAAGTCTGTTTTCATGAGTGTCTTTCTGCGGTGAGCATAAGTTTGGTGAATGCAGTTGCCAAACGCCATCCAACAACAGGGCAGGGTTCTAAAAACATGCTGTGTCCCCAGCCAACCTGTTCTCTCGATCTGCTACTACGCAACTTCCTGCTTTTCCCTGATGTCAAAGTAACAATGAAAGTTAAATGTTTTGACTTAACAGGACACTGAGGTAATTGCAACAGTGCAACTAATGACATGGAAAGGAACTTCCACAACTGCTTCAGAGAGCAGCAAGAACAGTGAGCTAAGTGTGTCCAGAGTGAGGGAGAGTTTTTTGAGGAGGATTAATTTAGGTTATCTGGCTTTTACTATAGTAAAGTTTTTTAGGCATTCACTCTATGTTCCCATAATAACTTGTATTATGTACAGAGCAAAGGGATTATGCAGTTCTGATTAATTTAAGGATTTTGGGATAGGAAGGTAATTCTGAATTATATGAATGATGCCAGTGTAACCTCAAGGGAAAGAGAAGGCAGAGGAGCCAGAGGTGGAGAAGCAGGCATGCTAATGTTAGCAAAGTTTAGATTCATGGTGCCACAAGCCAAGGAATGTGGGCAGAATTGGCAAAAGGCAAGAACATGTTATTATTCAGGGCACCAGAAAAGATGTGCCCTGCTGACCCATTTTTTGACTTCTGACCAGCAGAACTCTAAAACAAATGCTGTGTATTCTTTCAGTCATTAAATTTGCAGCAAATTTATTACAGTCACAATGAAAAATGAATGCATGGCCCAGTAAAAGAAGGGGCTATCTCAAAGAGATTTGTGGGTACAGATTTTGCCTGATGTAGTAGATTGCAAATGCATGTCTTACAAGAGCCCACTTTCTAAAAATAATGATGCCAAGCTGAATTGAAAAGGACAAGCAGTATAAAATGAACTCTAGACTTCTGACTTACTACAGAAAACCAATATGCTGAGAAAATTTTCTCTCTTATGTGGACCAGTCCCCTTTTATGGAAAAACAGTGACACTCAGGGATCTATCCAAGAGACAGAGGGCAGCACCAAAGAGAAAGATGGACCTTCATGAAGGAGTGGGCAGCATATTGCCAGATGGGTAACAGAACTGCTATGTACTAAGGACTGCTGTTTGTCTCCTGCTTTTTATTTTGTTTTGCAGCACTAGAGATCAAATCCAGAGGCTGACACATGCCAGGCAGACATGGGTCTCCTATTTTATCTATTTCAATATTTGTGTTGGCAATCTTCAGTCTATGCAATCTATGCATGATATAAATAAAAGGTCTTAGAACATGAGCCTGAAACTGTTGCTTAAAACAAGTGGCAGGGAAGCAGGAGTCCTGGGAAGGGAGAGCGTTTTGCCCATGGGAAGGATATGAATGATAGCCATAGGGCGCACAGTACTCAGAAGTGCAATCCGCCGCACTGAAGTGTAACTTTTAAAATAGCTTCCATCCCAGAAGAAATTGTACAACGTGAATGACCTTGACAGTTCTCCCACTGAAGAGTCTAAGTCCTGATAAAGAAAACTTCTGAGGGGGCTGGGGATTTAGCTCAGCGGCAAAAGCGCCTGCCTGGCAAGCGCAAGGTCGTGAGTTCGGTTCCCGGTACCGGAGAAAAAAAAAAAAAAAAAAAAAAAAGAAAACTTCTGAGATGTTCTAAATTTAATTATAATACTGGAGGATGGAGGGAATAATACAGAAATGGCAAACTTGTTAGAGCTTTGAATGATACCAATAGCCCATGGCGGCGCACGTGCTTTAGGTTTGGTCCCAGTGGAGTAAGAAATAAGAGAAGATAATCAATTAACAACTACAGTGAAACAAACAAAACCCTGGTTTACTTTCCCGAGGATATTGAACCTTAGACCAAAATCCTCACATGGCTAATCACCAAGGCCATTGTGTCCAATTTACGTGTAAACTTTCTAGACTGTTAAGTCATACCAACCCAAAAGCAGCAGTTACTGTTTCATAGGGCTTCACTTCTACCCCAAATCTTCCTCCACTTTGCATTATCTCAGCTCTCTTATCTCCAGCCAATGCAGGATCGATGTAAATAACCTATGATTTCTTTCTACAGCTTATATTATGAGAAAGCTCTTAGCTTTAGGTCTAGACCCTTTTCTTTTTTTCAGTTGCTACATAGCTTTGCTGCTGCTTTCTGCAGAAACTTGACCCCAAACCTAGCTAGCATCTGTTCTTTTTCTAGCTAGCATCTGTCATGACTCAAACCTTTCACATCAGAGAACCCTGTGTCTCAGGGTGTTGGTTTAACACAGTGGTGGCAAACCTATGGCATCCATATTATTATGTTTTTTTTTTATGATAAAAGACTTTAATGTAGAGTTGTCTTTTCTAAACTAAAACTTCAGTATTTAGGTTTAATTGCCATGTTGGCATTTTGTGATAAACAAGTGGGTTTTGGGTTGTAGTTTGGCATTGTCTCTAAAAGGGTTGCCACCATTGTTAACAGTTCCTGCTCTTTATAGGTGGGTGGGATTGAGACCCCTTTCATCAGCAGAATGAGGAGAAATGGCATGGCACGACTTTCTACAGTTCAGTTAGAGAAGTCAGTGCAACCCCTACCTTGCTTGCTGGAATCCTCACTGCTAACCTCAGTTACCATGGATTTTGCCCAGCAGTCTCAGGCTGCAATGCTTTGAGCAAGCCCAACTAGCCCATGTGTAGCAACCTCCTGGGAAATGCCTTTGACTACACAAGAACCTGCCCGAAGTCCAGCCCCTCTGACTTTCCATCACTCCCAAGCATATCCCACATTTCTAAATCCTGACCCACAAAAATCCGTGAGAGGAAATGTCCTTATTTATTTTTAAGCTACTAACTTAGGAGGAAAAATTTTAATGCATCAATAGATAATGTAGTAAATATCTTCTCCCATGCCCTCAAAACACTAGATTCCACTTCTCATACTGCTACCTACACCAGGGAGCCTTCCCTGAATATCTGAGCAGAGCTGTGCTGCATCTTACTTACCTCCACCAAACCAGTTCATATTTTCCTTGAGACTGGGTTACTGTAGTGGATATTTATTTACACAGGTCTGTTGTCTTTTTTTCTCACTGAAATACAAAATTCTCAAGTTCGTGTATCCTGGAGTGAAATGCACAAAAAATTGCAAATAATTGGTGCTAACTGTAAGCTTGCTATATAAATAGATGAATTTGTTATTTTAATCACTTCTTTGTTGCAGAAGAAAAAGCAAAAGGTTTTGTTCCCTTTAGGTATTTTAATCCTTGTGATACAAGTGAAAATGATTTACTTTTTGGAAACACTTTAAGATTTTCTTAACAGTCTTCACTACCATGGAATGAATCAGTTTCATCAAATCACTTCTAAGGAGTGAAATGCATATGATAAAGACAAATGGGATTACTACCTCCCATTTGGAAGGAACAAGAGCTTATATAAACTCAGCAGTCAAGGCCTAGGAGCAGGAGAAGGTGAGATATTAAGCTTCCTGAAGAATTCTTACTGAGAATATCAATTAGTATCTTTGAGTAAAAACAAACACCAACACCAAAAAATAAATAAATAATGCAGGCCAAAATGGAGTCACTATGAGGGTCCAACGCAAAGCTGGAACTAAGCTGTGTAACTAATCTTTCAAAGAATCAGAACAAGAGTAGTTAACAGCCTAATTTCCTAAACAGATCAGTTTCAATTAACAGGATAATGAAGTGTTTTGTGCCTACTCCTTAAATAGAAGTACAGTAAGACCCACTTACTGACACTTGAGTTGTGAACTTTGAGAAACAGGAATGGGCCCTGCATTATAGATGCAAATAAATTGCTCAAGTAGCTCATGCATGTGCCGGACATTGCCACAGTTGTGCTTCTGTGTATTTACTGTGTAATGTGATAATGCACAGTATAGTACAGATGGGAACTTATTGTATGTCTGTGTGCTTAGTTTTTTATGCTGAACATTGTGTATTTGCACCAAAGGTACCTAAGGCTCACTTTGTCTGACTTGGAATGTTCTCTGGGAACCAAACTCTGTCAGAAGTCAGGGACTGACTGTAACCTACAATAGCCTGATGACAACCAGTTATTTTACCATGGTCCTGTCTCCATGTTCCAACCCTACAAGGTGAGTAACATGAGCAATCTCTTTTGAGGTTTTTATTTTTTGTCATTTGGTTTGTTGTTGCTGATGTGTTTGATGCTCTTGATGGTTCTGATTTTGGCTCTGGTTTTTGCAGCTGGGCTTCAGCTGAGCCTATCAGAGAACACTCATTCTGTTTTTATGGAATGAAGCCTTTTAATTTGAGAAATGAAAATAAAGTCAATTAAGATCTCTAAATAGATTTTTTGCAGATTTTACCTTCAACAATACTGTGTAACACAGTTCATTCAAACTTGGAGTTCCAGCTGATGGTATGAGGGGTAGTAAGAAAATAGACAAAGATTTAGCGTTTACCTTCATGCATATATTTCTTGGGAAAGAGGGAAATTAGAGAAGGTTAAGCACAATTTTCAGGACTAGAATGTTTTAAAAGTTAGCAAATATAGAAGTGATGATTATTTTTATTATTCCTTGCTACGAGCATTCAGCCAACAAATATTTATGGAATATCTCTTTCATTATCTTAAGACCAAATCAGATAGATATATTCTGCTATTTAGGGAGGTTTAATTCTAGAAGATTGAGATGATAGTTAATAAATGCAAATAATTAACTAAATAAGATAAATTTTTAAAATCATACTGAAAAAAATTGACAAGGGGAGAGGCAATGGCCTTGGGGGAACCTGCAGGGGTCGCTCTATTTGGTGACTCATACATGAGTCTTTGCTTGCCCGATGTTCACTGCCTTCCCTGGGTCCTAATGCAAAAACTAATATCTTACCAGTTTTCCCATCCTCACACACAGTAAAGGTAGGGGAACAGGAACACAATTCTGAAACACCATGGAGAAAAACAGTAGGGGTGGAATATCAATACTTCCAAGAAAAATCCCCCTCTCTGATGAGGAAGGAGAATATGTTGAGGATAGTCACTACTTGATTTCCGACTGAGCGCTTTGCCCTGTGAGGGTGAGATCCTGTGCGCGGCTGCCATCACCCTGAGCTGGGATGGCAGGGAACAATGCAGAGAAGCTAATCTAGGATCTTCTTTTGCTTGAGCCAGAATCAAATGTTAGATCATCTACTCCAGTATTTCCACTGTATGAGAAAAGCAAAGTCAGCTTCTTACACAAATTTATGGTTCTGGCAGCTAACATCATGTTAACAAATACAGACATCATAGGCCTTTGTGTTAAGGGAAAGGCGCCAAGCTCTGAAAGACAAACATCACCCATTCTCATGGATCTGTGGAATCTGTAACACACTGACTTTACAGATTGCAGGCTGCTGGTCGCCAGAGGCTGGAGTGGTGAGTGGAGGTAAGGGAAGGTGTTGGTCAAGGATACAAAATTAGAGTTAGGTGGCATGAATCCAAGAGATCTCTTGTATGATACAGTGACTGTAGTTAAAATATAATGTGTTCCTAAAAAGTACTGAGACAGTGATGCTGTGCTCTCTCCACCAAAACTGTAAGTATGTGAAATATATATGTACATTAATTAGCTATATTTATCATCTACAATGTATGTATATTTCAAAACATTTTGATATTTACAATAAAGATGTATATCCATCATCAGTTAAAAATAAATTTTAAAAAAGATGAAGGGAAGGAAGCCATCACTGTCAAAGTGGCTCCTACACTTACAGATGTGGAATGCAAAGAAGGGAGTACATACAGATTTGGGCAAAAAATATATATAATCAGTCTGGAGAACTGTAAGTGCTAAACCTGTCATTACCTATTTTGGGATCAAGGAATGGGCACTGTAAACATTTCTCCTCTTTTCCATTTATCTCTGTACTCTGCCCACGTGGTATCTCAGCCTCAAACCCTAGGGAGGAGGTTCTTGTTTTATATCAGGCCATTTTCTGAGTGCTCGATTTTAGGCTGCCTTGTGTATTCCATTCCTGAATTCTTTAAAGATCCTCTTACTTCTTATTAAACTATCACCATTACTATGGTGGCCTGCTATAGTTATAATTCTTAATACTAAACTTTGCCTGTTCAAATTACTAAGCATCCTGAAGGGAGCTTACTTCTGCAACTTGCCAGAAATTATTCTATAGTATGATCACAAAAGTGGAAGAGCAAGCTCCAGCATAGGGTGTAAGCAATGACTCCTAGAACAGTTCTACAGAACTGGCCTGCAGAGAAGTTCCCATCTCTGCAGAGTCAGGAGGCTGCTGGTATAGTTGCCACCGAGATTAGTCCTTAGATTTGATCCATGGGAAGGGAAGTAGGTGGTAACTCTGAAATAAACTATGTCCTCAGGACTGCTCCAAAATACAATGCACAGCTCAGGCCCTCGTGCACGGTTGAACCTTTTCCCTCCTGTTCTGTTACACTCCATATTTAAGTTTTGGGAGAGAACATCTGTGTAATTGAATCTAAATTATACCCTGTGTAAAAGATTTGAATGTAATTTCTGATTTGAGGTAGCATATCTATATTGTAGGGAAAAGAAAGGGAAAAATGGAAAAATGAAAACACCAGCTGATTTCTTTCCTGTCTTTAAAACTTTTCTGAAAGCTATGGCTTGAGTCCTACCTCTTTGACAAGACAGGTCGTATGGCTATGTCTTGGACAACTATTAGAAAATGCCTTGGAATGCAAAGGAGGTTCAGAAGGGACAGCAGTCAGCCAATCAACTGCATATCATTTTTTAGCATAGGCACATGTCTTGGTTACTTTTCTGTCTTTGCTGAGATGAAATACCTGATGCCCAGAATTAAGGAAGGAAAGGTTTATTTAGCTCATAGCCTGTGGAGGTTTCAGTCCATACCCAGCTGGCTCCGAGGCAGGGTGGCACATTGCAGAGGGCAACTGTTCATGGTGGCAGAACACAGCAAAAGCAACAAGAACAAAAGGGGAAGAGTGGGGCAAGCATCCTCTTTCCCTCCCTTACAATGGTATGCAAACTACCCACCCCAGGGAAGTGTAGCATTCACACTCGTGAATCAATCCTAAACTCTAAAAGCCCACCCCATGACTGCATGTGGCTTGGGGGAGCGGGGAACACCCAGACACAAATCATAACAGCACATCATTCAGTGAGCAATTTGTAATTTAACATCTAGAGAAAGCCATTAATAATTATTATTTTGTCTTTTATATAAATACTACATATATTAATCTGCATTCTTTTACTTTAAAATATACCTATAAGCCTATTTTTTTGAAGGCACTTTCAGATTTGCATAATTATTCAAGTTGGCCTTAGATCTACTGTATCTAACCAATTAGATTTTAGTGGTAATTGAGGAATGGAAGTCAGGGCCTCATGCAAGCCGGGCAAGTAATCTACAGCTGGGCTAAGGATCTACAGCCCCATCCCAGAATTATAACATCCTTTTCAGAGTTAAACATAGCTTACACAGGTGAGTATTTAATAAGTCAAGACAAGACAGATTTTTCAAGAATGGTATATTTGGGCTTTGTGTAGATAGGTACATAAATTGTACTAAGTATGAGCTACACATTGCTCTATACGAACTGATGACTGGGTAGTTACCTTATTCAAACATCAACAACAGGGAGCAGATAATTTTTATAGTGGGAAGAGGATACGTATCTTCGAATCTCAGCAAGGTGTGGATTAACTGCCCAAAAGCCATGAAGAGATTAATGGCGGAGGGCCTCAAAAAAGAAAAGAGATGAGAGACCACCCGTTCCCCCGACTCTCCCCTCTATGGAGCTGCTGGCACGCTCATTGCCAAAACTTCACCACAGTGCATCAGAAGCCTCTTTAAATCACTCTGGTTTCCAAACAGAGGATTTTAGGCTCTATGCTTGTGCTTCTCCAAAAACACCCATCCAGGCAGGGGAATATGGAGAATTTACGTCCTTCAAGTAGCCACACCGTCACGGCAGCATCTACTCTCTTTTCTTAACTCTTGCATTCATACAGTTCGTTAACATCAAAACACAGTTCTTTTCCTCAAATCTTTTTTTTAAAGATATAAAATTCTTAATGTGTAAGCTGGTATGGAATGGAATGGAATTTCCTATCCATCAAAAGAGGAAGAATGTCTTAGGAACCAGAATTCTTTGCTGCCAATGTTTCTTCTTCAACACAAACACCATGTGCATACAAGTCTGCCCGCTCCCGGGAAGAAAGAGGAGAGACCCTGAGTTCTGACCTTGCATGGTTAGGTGTGATAGAAAGAAACTGCTGCTACAGCTTGGGAGATTTGCTATGGAAAGTCTGCCAGTCAAGCTGGTCCTTCTAACCGCCAGATCAGTCTGTGGCTGATCATCCAGTGGGGCAGTTTCAATCACCAGGCACCATTCTGTTTGCTGTTCTGGGATGTTGTCTGTGGAGCTCCCTCCCCTAGCCGCCACTTAATTAATTTCTGAGGGATGGAGCCAAAGTGCAGCGTACCCATTCTGCCTGGCACGTGGTTAGCCCCTGACAGATTTTTCTCACAGTGCAGTTCTCTTATTTAAAAAGGGTGAGGGGCGAGGAGCATGTGGGCCAGAGGACAAGCGAATGCTGCACTTCCTTCCTGACCTCCCTGGTCTCTGGCCTCTGGTTGCCTTGTTCCCTGGGTTCTGCCTAACCATGCAGGCTAGACAGTGCTGGCATACATCACCTTCTTTTCTCACTGGGTCCACCAATAAAGATGAGGGTTGGGGACTTGTTTCCTCTACTACGTAGCAGATTCTCAGGAAAATACAGTCGAAATCTTCTCTGAGCTCTTCCAGTCACCAAGTACTTACATGACTACTTTGTCCAGGGCACCAAATGCTATGGATAGTATTGAATTGAAAGCCTACAAAACTGCTTAATAATAGCTTTGAATGTGAGAAAATTCTGTAACTTAAATGTAAGCTACAGGTTTTCATTTCTGAGTTTTTTCTATTATATTTTTACTAAAATAAAAATAATTTCAGATTGAATTGAATTGGAATACAACAATACCTCCCACTAGAATTATATATCCTTAAAATTGTATCTTTGTTATATAATCAACATTTAAAGAAAGATTATTACCCTTTTCTCTATATAAATATGGGGAGTCTTAGCATAATGACAAATATTTATAATTTTTAAATTAATGGTACTTGCTGGATACATACTAACATCTTTGCTAATAATCTCATTGCTTTTTCCAACTTATCCTTACACTATATACTACCTCTTCTTTCCAGTCTTTTATCTAGAATATGCAACCTAAAATAAAAACAGTGGTATCTCAAAAAAAAAAAAAAATATGAGCTACACATCCTGGGAAGGGTTCAGAGCTTTTATGTCATTGTATTTACATTTTGTCAATGTATCTTGTGCATAATTTCAGCTTTAAGCAGGATTTAATGAGCCTATAAATTTAGTTTAAAAGTTAAAAGGTCATAATTTTATTGTTCATTACTACTTCCATGGCTGAGCCTAGAAAACTGATATAGTCCTTTTTTCACTCTGTTTTATCAGATGAAATAAAAGTTAAGCAGATACAAAACTGAAATTTACTTTTAATGACTTCTATTTACACATTCATTCATATAATGAGCATTTATTGAGTACTTATCATGTTTTACTTCCAGTAAATAAATAAGTAAGCAAAATGTACTTGAATGCTGATAAGTTACAGGAAGAGAAATTAATCAACAAAGGAATATTCAGTAAGGGAAGAGGTGAAGAAGGAAAGGGATGAATATTTCAGTAAAACACCCAGAGATGGCTTCACAGAGATAGCCTTAGAGCACAGGCATGAGAGGTTTATCCATGCAGGAGGTCAGTGTGAAGTGATAGAGGAAGTGTTGTTGGACAGCAAATACAAAATCCTCAAGGAAATGTCTGTGCTTCCTCTAGTCAGGGAACAGAAAGCAAGTTGAAGGCATTGTCTTAGTTAGCTTTTCTCCTTGCTAAGACAAAATACCTGACATGCAAACTTAAACAAAGAAAGGTTTATTTTAGTTCACAGTTTGTAGAGATTTCCGTCCATAGTTGGCTGGCTCCAAAGCACGGTGACATGGCAGAGGGATATCGCAGAGGAGAAATAGTTCATGGTATGGCAGGAGGAAGAAACAAGCAGCAAGACCAGCAGCAGCAGCCTGCCTCTCCCTTTTATCCTTTTCATCCCTTTTATCCTACCCACCTTCTGTGTGATGGCACCAACACACACCTTTCCTATTTGGCAAACACAAAACTATGCTAAACCAAGCAGCAGACTAACTTAGTAATCTCCCACCATTAACTCCAGCATCACATACTTAATCACAGCATCACATGGTAGATCCTGCCACTTCTGAAAACCTCCACTCGTGACTTCATGAGGCTTTGGGTGAACATCTAGGCACAAATCATAACAGGCACAATAAGCCAGAAGGAAACCAGAGAAAGTAAAAAAAATATCTAGCATAGAAATAAAATCATGCAGAACATTGAGGGCACTAGGATGATGTTAGCTTTTACAGAGTGAGAGGGAAAGGCACAACTATTTTAAGCAGAGCAGAATTGTGCCATGGTCTTACTCTACATTTTAAAGGATTCCACCTCTACTGTTCAAACATAGCTTTTGGTGACAAGCAGGGATGGGTAAGAGCAAGTGAAGAGGCACAACTTTGGAAGCTGTTATCATAGCTAAATGTAAAGTAATGGTTATTTCTCCAGAGAAATAGCATTGGCAAGGTCAAATAGTAACATGGATATACTCATTATTGCTAATTTTGTGTTAATTTATACAAAGAACAGAGTTAGAAAAGGGTATTAGGTCATCGGGATGGTTTGGGCCACAATAAATTCGAACTGTTCTACAGTCACCCAAGTAGATGTGTGGATTAGGTTGCTGGATATTAGGATGTAAACTTCAGGAGGTCATTTCAAATTAGATACAATTTGGAAACTAGCATATAGACTATATTTAGAGCTATGAGACTGCATGAGTCACTGTAGATAGTGTTAATGTCTATTATGGGTCAGTCATTCTGCTATGTTCTTCTATATTTAATATTCACACCAATTTTGCACTTGCACAAAATATTAAACTAAGCCTCAGAATTGCTTAGTAAGTTTCCACAGTTACACAAATAGTATATGCGAAGTGGAGTCTTTAGTTCAAAGCCTACTTAAAACAAAAATCTCCTTTTCCATGTACTGCGTACAGACTAAATTCCTTGTTCTAAGTGTGGTGACCGTTATCGCTAACCTGGCTATAAAAAGGTCAGTTGTATTTAGATCTAGAAATCATCAATCAGCCACTGCTGATTGTCCTGCTTTCTGCCATCCTGACTCACCAAAGTTGCCTCTAATTTTAGGAAATGCGAGCATCCTATCTCTGTTATCCACCAAACCTTGCTATTCTTGCTCAGAGATAATTAGAAATAATTACCTTTTGCAACACGGGGAAAACATCAGTAATCTAGATACAGATCTTAGTGCCCAGGCAGCAATTTTTGGAAATTTATTGTACCGAACAGCAATTTCAAACAGAATAAGTTCATTGCATGGTGCACTATCAGGCCATTGCTACAGCTTTTACCATACTGGTACTAGAGCTTGTACCATAGTGGCAAAACTCGATTTATTTCCATTTATGTACTGCTTATGTCTGTTGTTTATACAGACATAAATGTAGACGTGTGCTCCCTTAATAAATGCACTCATGAAATCAATTGCTACTTTGCAGTTTTATGACTGTTATAAGTCTGTACATTTTCAAGTGTCACAATTCTTGATTCATGCAATGAAAATATGTTGGTAATATGTCACAAAAAATTGGTCATAAGCTTCTGGAAATTTAATTTTCTAGGAAGAAATGGAAGCATTATTTAAAGATTGACTGAAAATATATCCGGCTATAAAAATCACTTCAAATATAAACTTGTTTTTGAACTGCTTTTTAAAATTCTGATCATTTTATTCTTCTAAATCTACTAAGAAAACCAAAGAAATGTACACATCATTTTAAGTAACTCTGCTCAAACTAGAGATTAACTCTCTGTAATATTATGTTCTTCCATTGTAACATACCCTTAGCCAAAGTTCTGAGGTTGTTAACCTAAAGAAGGCTGAACAGAGAAAACAATTACCAAATAATTAAGACTTGCAAGTCACAATCAAAGAAAACTTAAAATAATATTTAGCATCTTATTTATCCAATTGATTTTTTATGATCCAATAAGCATAACCTAGGTTCTAAGTTTATACATTTAAGTATTTTATTATTATAGCATTAGATTTTACATAGATACACAAAATAAATTTCCTCATTACTTTTTTTTTTTGTCTTTTTGAGGCAAGGTCTTGCTATGTAGTTCAGGCTGGTCTTGAGCTCACTTTGTAGCCAAGGCTGGCCTTGAATTCCCAACGATCCTCTTGCCTGAGCCTCCTGAGTGTTGGGATTACAGGTGTGCACCACCACACCTGGCTAAAGTAAATTTCTTTAATTCCAAAATTAATTCCAAAATATGTTTATTTAGAAAACGACCCAGTGAAATACATCACACAAAGCATGTTTGTCAGTTGTAGATACCTGTAACTATACCAATTACCAACCCCTGATTTTGTCTAAGATATCAGTGCCCCTGTCTCAGGTCCATTTCGATTCCCATGGACGCTTGCAGCAGATAAAATCATGTGACACAGTTTTAGCCAATCCCATGCAAACAGAAATTGTCTAGTGAAGGTACAAAATATAGTCAGCATATGCCTTTGTAAGCTCTACCCTTTGTTTCTTCCCTTCTGCCTCTCTGGAAAGAGGATGTAAGCAGAATGAGTGTCAGACTTCTTACAAGACAAGGAGTAAAATGACAATCAGACTAAGGATGAGAAACAACGGAGAGACCACGGCCCCTGGGGACACCATGCAGCTGTCACTCAGCCCAAATGACCTATCTCTAGAAGGATTTTTAAAGGGCTAAAAGTGACCTTTCACTTTTGGTCACTATTCTACTCGTTTGGTTTACTGCTTCCACCTCTGTTCTACCTACCTGACACAGTATGCATAAGGGGCATGTGTCCCTAGCTCCACAAGAAGATTGAGCAAGAATATTCTAAGTCATTTTATCCTGAGTGTTTTATGTTCCTTACATTCAACTTCTTTGTTGATGTATATGGTTTATCTAGATTTGTGCATAATTGTGATTTAAGAACTAGAGGATACTCTGAGCATGGTGCCATATGCCTGTAATCCCAGCACCCTGGGAAGCTGAGGCATAGAAACGTAGCTAAGTACAAAGGTCTCAGGTTAAATTCCCAGTGTTGAAAAATAAAAAGGAAGATATGTGACTAATAAGTGAGTAAATAATCAACAGTTTCTAAGGGTTTTAAGAAAAATATTTCATGCCTTGAAAGCATGAGGTCATGAGTTCAATTCCTGGTACCAAAAAAGAAAAATATTTCAACATCAAAAATGTTATGCTGAACTGTTTGCAACACATAGAATTCTTTCTGTTCTTATTGATGAAATATATCAAATTCCTAGAATATCTGTGTGTAGAAATTCTAACTTTGTATATATAAGACATACAATGATTAGCAGAATTGAATCTCTGCATTGAATAACAAAGATTCTTTCATGGTTTTTGAAAAGAGAGAATTGAACATGCTTAAAATGTATTGAGACAAGTACAGTTAAGTGAGAAAGGGGAATTTGAAATGTTCTTTGGATCTGTCTCAGTGATTTTTTACACATAAATTAGTCCCCATGTATTAAAAACAACAACATAATTTTGGTTGTTCAACAGAGCTACCTCCTCTGCCAACAACCTTGCCTTCTTGTTCCTTTTACTTTTCTATACTTAATGTAACCCTCTCTACCTCCAGGGTAACATCTGTCCTCAAAACTCCTACAGTTTATGTTCTCTTGGCTGGTCCTATAGTTCTCCCAAAATTTGTTCTGTACCCTGCCTCAGAAAAAGTTTTGAACTTTTGCAGAGAGCAATTCAGACCATGTTAAATCCTTATACTTAAAAATCTTATCCCTGTGTGCTTTGAGACAAACGCGTGATCTTTCTGATCATTCTCTCTCTCTCTCTCTCTCTCTCTCTCTCTTCCTCTCTCTCTCTCTTTCTCTATCTCTCCAGTGTTCCCATTCACCAATTGCTCTTAGATCTGTGCTTTAGTCAACTAACACTGTTTCCTTTACCTTGCATTTAACGTGTGTGTTCTTTCCTGGCATGGTGTCCATTTTCCCATATTAGCCTAAGCAACTTCTACAGACCCTCAACATTGTGGCTGAGCAGCACTGTTTTATCTTTTATCCTGAGATCCTTGGGGGACTCACTGAGCCCCCGGGACATTCTCTGTGCACCCACATCACACTGCCTGCCTTTCTAGTAGTCTCAGCAGTTTCCACTTCAGACCTACTTGGCACGAGCCCACACCGACTTTATTTCCCTCTCCCTCTCCCTGTTCCTCTCTCACCCCCACCCCAGTTCCCTTCTCATCTCCACAAAATCCGCCTGTTTCCTACCATCTCTCTTTCATTTCTCATATAAGAGAAACCATGTGACATTTGCCCTTCTGCTTATGATAGCATATATTCCATGTGTTTATTTTATTTTATTTATTTATTTATTTATTTTGGGTTTTTTTTTCTGGTACCAGGAATCGAACTCACGACCTGGCACTTGTCAGGCAGGCACTGTGCTGCTGAGCTAAATCCCCAAGACCTTATTCTATGTGTTTAAAGTCTTAATTTTTGCCCTATCTTGCAATTCCAGTAGCACCACACACTTGGTATAACGTGGCGATAAATACCAGTCAAATAATTTGTCCCTATACTTTACTCCAACATTCATGTTTCCTTTTTAAGATGTTTCTTTTTTTTTTTTTTTTTGGTTTTTCTCCGGTACCAGGAACCGAACTCACGACCTTACGCTTGCCAGGCAGGCGCTTTTGCCGCTGAGCTAAATCCCCAGCCCTCCTTTTTAAGATGTTTCTGTGGTTTTAATTTAAAACACAAGGAAAAGCAGAAAGCACCAAAAGACACTGCAAGGTTTTTCTTGATCTTTAATCTCCTTTTTGTTTTGCTTCTTTCTCTTTATATCCAGTCTAGGTGGTGCATACCTAAAATATCAGCATTCAAGAGGCTGAGGCAGGAGGATTGCTGAGGGCTCAAGGCCAACCTGTGATACATAGTGAGTTTAAGGCCAGTTTGAACTATAAAAAGATGGTTGTAGTTTATTCTCCTTATCTTATCCCTGTGTCTTATCTTGTGTTTATCTAGTGGTGTATCTTTTTCAGAGCATTTCTTACATGCATATTTTTACATGTAACCCTTTGCAGGGAATTGAGAAGAGAATATATTAATTTTATATATGAATAAAATTTAATTTACTTGTGGCTGTTTTGGTGGGGCAGTTGACAGTGTAAACCTCACAGTAACCTTTGAGGCAATTACATTGTGAGAATTAATGAAAATAGTGGGTAACCTTTAAACATCTCAGTTATAAAACAGGCATAGCAGAGGCATTAAACGTGCTTGAATATTGGAGTCCAACATCCCCCTTCTCAAAATAATCACCATCATACTTAGTCAGGGCCTGAGGAGCTTAGAGAAGTGACTCATCTCATCTCAGCCAGCACCTGACTTCCATGGGTCATTCCATCTTGTAGCTCGTCAAAGATGTAGTCCGAAAACACACTCAAGACTTAGAAAAGAAACACGTGGAGGCTTCAGATGCAGACACACTGTCTCATCATGTTTGTCTGACACAGAGCAGAGCTCGGTGAGAGGATGGAAGGAGCAGGCTGTGTTTCAGGACGCCGTCTGTCACTGTCGTTAGTGCACCTGAAGGTCTGCACGACACTGGGGTGACTTAACAAGACCAAGCACCCCAAAAGTGAAGGCAAGGACTTTGACCAGAGACAGAGGCTAGTGTCGCCTCTAAAGTCTTTAGGTTAGAAGCTGATGATCCTACCGTTGTTTCACAAAGTTTGAAAACCACGCTTTTTGCTCTGAACAGATATAACTTAGCTCACACTTGTTCTGACACAGATTTCGGTGAGATGCACAGTCATATGGCGCTGCATGTTAATTGGGTAGGAAGGGTTAGAAGGTGAGAAAATTAAATGAAAAGTTTCAAGTATTTAAAAACTTCCTCGCATCCCTGAGCCTAGGAAGAGAAGGAGAAAAGGAGGAAAGGATATTTTTAAACACTTGAACATTTGCAGAGACAAGCCACACGGATTTATTTAATTAAATCTGACTTTTCTTTTATTTTTAAAAGTGTGCTCCTTAATGATTTTTTCAACCAGTATGTATTGAGATTCTCTGTCCCAAGGGCAGCAGTATATACTGGACACATGAAGTGAACAAGACAGAAATAATGTATGTACCATAAGAGAAATGGCTATTTATTACATGTCTGATCTGAAGTTCTAAGTGGTGTGTGAATTCTTTCCCATAAGCTTATGAAAATAATTCTGTGATTATATCCATTTATTGATGAGGCATCAGGAAAACAGAGGGGGATGTGAGATGGAATTTCAATCCAGACTTTAATTAGATATGTTTGTTGGGAAGAGCCTAACCAACTGACACGTGACAGGTACTAAAGAATAAGAACGAAAGTTAACATAAAAAGTTTAATTTGACAAGGTGATGGATTGCTGGCCTCATTTTCCAAAATTCTTTACACTACAATAAATTCATGCAATTGGGATTCAGAATCTCAATATTTTGTAGATTTGTGACTTGTGCAAGATGCAGAACTGCCTCCGGATACAGGTTTTTAATCATAAAGGAATCACAGGGAATACGCGGGGTCATTCTGAAGAACACGCATAGCTGCTGTGGACAGCGTTGCATAGGCAATGTCACAAGTAAATGCTGGCTATTTTGCTTACTAGGTGGCTTTCATAATCAACTTGTTGAATTTGATGAGGCCTGAACTCACACCTGAAATCAGTCTTTCACTCCAATGTACTCGTTTCCTTTTTAATGTGCCTTCTCCTTTTTATTTAAATAGAGCCATTAGGAAGATGTGGTCAGTAATTTTCATATTAAAGCCTTTATTCCCCATAATATATGTACTGTTTGAAATTAGCTTTCTTAAAATTTGGATAATATTCACGGCATGTGTCTATCAGCCCCTTGAGATAACTGTTACCAACTAGATCTTTTCTCTTGTGGTTCCCTGTTTTTATATCACTTGTATTTTGCTTCCACCTCATTCTTCTTTTTTGTCTTTTTGAGACACGGTCTCTCTATGAAGTTCAGACTGGCACTGAGCTCACTTTGTAGTCCATTCTGGTCTCAGACTCGCAAAGATCCTCCTGCCTTAGCCTTTCTGCTTCTTTCTTAATTCCATTGTATAGCACTGCTTGTGTATGGGCACATCTGTGTTAACATGTTAATTCTTTCTCATCTACTTTTAACTTACTGTGTTTTAGTTTCTGTATTTTTGTAAGCTGCTTAAATTACTTTTGGAGGAAGCGAAGGAAATAACATTTTGTTCTCTATATAATAAATTATTTTCATTTTTCTAAGTGAGAATCTTTGGTTGTTGCATTCAATGTTATAATTTTGTTTTAGTTTTCTTACACTTCTGGGAATCAAATCCAGAGCCTAGAGCATACTAGGCAAGTACCCTACTCCTTCGCCATACTCCTTCCTACCCTTGCTTTAGCTTCAAATCAATAATCATGCATTTCAAAGCCATGTATTTTGGTTTGACAACAATAGCATAGAAATTTAGTCTTAAATAAACCATAGTATTTAAATCTAAAATAAATAAATACCATATTTAGAAAGATCCTATTCAACTTTGGTCACTTGGGTTACTTGACTAACATCACTTTTATGTTTATTTACAGTCTGGTTTGTGAAGGTACTGTTGATTATATATTTAAAATAGTGAAGTAATGATAGCTTCAGATGTAACTAGGTAAGTAGGAAATAGATGGATGCAAGGTCATGAATCTGGTGTACTTAGACATTTAAAGAAGAGCTAGAGACCCTTTTATGAAATTCGTCTTAAGCACATGGCAGTGAGTGTGGAATACATTTGGAAAATTAAGTGGTAGGAATTTTTTCAACACACAGGGGAAATAGTTTCTAAATTCTTCAGCTTATATAGAAATCCAAAGTGTGACTCTGGTTGCCAGTAAGAATATGACGATAGCTAATTATACCAAAATATCCTATTTCATTCCAGAAGTAGGACAGTTTCTCATCCAACTTTTCTTCCCTAAGGAAAATTTATCATGACCTCAATTTGTACCATCGATGTTCTAGTCTAAGGGAGTTTTGCCTGAGTGCAGAATATCTAAGTTTTCAGAAAAAAATCAGTTTTTAAATATGTATTTGAGCAGAGGATATATATATATATACTTGTTTAACCTCTTGTGACATAAAAATAAGTCATCAAATGGGGAAGAAGCAAGTAATTTGCTAAATCAAACCATTTTCTTCCAATGATTACATATTTTACATAGCACAAAGATTGCATGCATATGAATGAATGTATACACCTCACTTTATGCTCCCTTGCAATTTAAATTTGCATGTTTTAATAGATTTTTTCCTAATAGTTTATTATCCTTTTCTGAATATTTTATATACTTCATTACTTTTAAAGTTTTTATTTTAAGTGTCATGGTAAAACCATTACTATTTGAACAAAAATTATGTTCTACGTTTAACAATATGAGTACTATTTTCAAAGATTTATATTGTGCCAAACCAGCTAGAAGTCAAATTGTATCACATGATGTTGAAAATAGATGTTACAAAAATACTATGTTCAGCAAATAAAATGTGTTTGAACATCAAGCCATTGGCAGGCCTCATGTTCACTATAATGACTCCCTTATCCTATTTTCAGTCTATCCATCCTGAGTTGGTTAAGAACTCAAGTACAGGAAATCTGGCTAAGCTTAATGAGTATAAATTTGATTTAGGTAGCTGGTGGCCAGGAATACTTTCAGCATCATGAAAATTCTTTATGGACTGATCATGAGTATTTTAGAGACAGCTCTGCTTCCTTTTTGTTAAGTATTCATTTGAGTTTTGAGACACTTCAAATTTTAATGTTATCCACAATCAACTTTTTAACTTTTAATATCTTAATATATTTAATCAGAAATCACTGCCTTATTAACGTAGCATCATCTTTTAATAAAACCATAATGGAAAAATCTTCACTGAAGTGCATTTCTTAAAACTTGACCTCATTCATAAATATGAAAATTTGTTTGATGAATTACCATTTAAGGTTAAGCACTGCTCTAGAAATTTGTACACTGAAGGTCCAACAGTGTTAAAGAAAATACTAATGAATGGTTCTGAGAATGATTTTAATAGTAGCATATTAATATTTTTTGCAATATTTTAAGCTAACCTAAAAGAGTGATTTCCAATTTCTATTTAGAGAAATGTCATTGAGTGCATATATCAGAAAATCTCTCAAAATAAGGACCTATGTGAATTTTGGATCACTCTCAATAAAGATATTAATCTAAAGGTTTCAGGAGAAGACCAAGGTATTTCTTTTTAAATCCCCTAAGAGTCCTCAACAAAGAGAATGAAAAGACCAAACTGATAAAATTTGAATGGTGGAATATATTGCATGAATTCATAAGCTACATGTTTAAAGACCTCGGACCTCTGTGCCAAGAGTCACAATCCACTCTTGCTGTTTGTATAGAAGGTATGGGACAGTGTCACCGCCAACATTTGAAGGCAGTAACCACGTGAGAATTCCTGGTGTGACTTCCTCTTTGTAAGATCTGGGGCTCCTCAAGTTGTAATGAGATGTAAATCAAGAGGGTCATCTGGTGTGAAGTGCAGTGAAGTGTGCTTTATGGGGTGTTTTCCCCATTACGTAAAATGCCAATAAAATACTCTCCCCGGAGAAAGAAAGGCCATCACAGCAGAGCTTTCAGTGGGAATGAGGGGAGCATGGATCCTGCTTTTATTGGTATTTAAATGATATTATTTTAAGGCATTATCAGTATGTGCCATGACATCTAATTAAAATTCAGTTCCTTCATTAACTGGGCTACGATACCATTAAGTGAAGAAATCACTAAACCAGACCTAGGCTAAAATGATTATTTTTTCATTTGTTAATATTTTAAGTGTCATATGACATAGAAAGCTACTCCCATTGGGTCACCCATTAGTATTAATATGACTTCATTTGTTTATCATTGAAACACATTAAACACGGTAGAAGTTTTACACATTCTCATGGAAAAAAATCAAAGCAATAGAAAGGGTGCTTTCCTTCTATAGTTTATCTAATTATTGAAAATACTGTTGCGTCATGTTTAGATCAGAGTTTGGCAAACTACAACCTGTTTACCAAAGTTACTTGGCTTGTAAATGATCTCTTTTATCTGGATGCTTTTACACTAAAATGACCTAGTTTAGTGATCACAACAGAGACTCTTTCACCTTCAGGCTGGAGTACTCTATCAGGCTTTTATAGGGAAAAGTTTGCTTACCCTTAATTAGACAGCTAACAGCTAACAGGCATAAAAAGTTATGTGTATATTCTGTGCATTACAAAACATTAGATTTAAAATAAGATATTCAGTAAGTATTTGAATATTTTAAAATGCTCTTTCAAAAAGAATTACATATATACAGATACATGCATACATGCATCATAATGTCATTCTCTATTTTTTAGGTCAACTATAAATAGGTCAGTCAGCACCTATAATTTAAATTATGGTAATTTCTGTTGCTATATATACTGTATATGTTCTCAACCTGATCAGAAAGCTACTCCCATTGTCACATTTTAAAATAAGATATATTTTGCTGGGTATGGTGACATACACCTGTCATCCCAGTATTTGGGAGGCTAAGGCAGGAGGATCACTGTGGAGAAGGACATTCTTTAGTTTACTTTTCAATGTATTACCCATGTGGGACTTCGGGCCTCACCAAGACATGATTGCTGGATTCTGGAGGAGGTCTAGCAAAAGCATCAGTGTGGAAGGAAATGGTAGCAGGACCTTAGTTCCTGTGGAAAGCTGCAGGACAACACTAGATGCTTTGTGAGATATGTCTGAAGGAATGATGACACGAAGGCTAACTAAGTCACCTCTCATTCCTGTGATAATTGAGTTGTATTGTCCTCACTAACCCTGTTAATTGTTCCTCCCATTTGCCCCATTGTTGCTTTTGTTTGTATTCCAATAAAAGCATGTGGAAAATGGTAATCCAGGCTTCAGTCCTAGAGGCTGCAGCCCCCTGATCCCATAACTGTCTCTCTCTTGTTTTTCTTTTCATCAGCCCTAGACAGAAAATGACTACACACTGACGGAACACCAAAAGTTCAGGCTAGTCTGGGCCACATACAGAGTTCAATGCCAGCCTAAACTAACTATATAAGACCCTGTCTCAAAAAATAAATACATATAGATAGATAGATAGACAGATAGACAGACAGATAGATTTTTTTTTTTTTTTTCAAATAAGCTACAGATTTTTCTGGAAAAAAACACAAATAACTAATATTTAAAGTAGGTTTATTTTCCTAAAGATGCACTGCGGTATCAAACTTCCACATATATTTGTACCTAGATGTCCCCATAAAACCTCAACCAGTCATAGGTGGGCTTTCTGGAGGTGGCTGGATCTAGGGTGTGTGATATAAGGATCAAGGATGTGATGCGAGGATAAAGCATGAGAGTGCTGCCTGCTCTAAGGGTGGGTAGCCTGGATAAGATATAAGGGACAGAAAGAGGGCCATTGCTCATCATCTGTCACTTGCTGCTTGGATGCTTTTGCTGCCTTCTGCCTGCCATTGAACTGTTTCTTCTCTGCAGTGCCCCTCCCCCAAACCACCCCATCTTGGAGACAGTCATGGACTGAAACCTCTTCAAACTCTGAGCTGAAAGAAATCTTTTCTCCTTTAACTGTGGGAGTCAGATAATTTGTCTCAGCTTCTACCTGTAGGTTTATATAACAGTTCTCAAGGAAGTAGGCATTACAGTCACTCACCCCTAGAGAGTGTTCAGAAGTGTGAGGGAGGGGTGTGTGTGTGTGTGTGTGTGTGTGTGTGAGATGCTTTTGTTACTTTAATGAGTGGAAAAATGCAGTATTTAGGGCTCAGGCAGAAAGAATGTCCAAAGCCTTGGAATGTATGGCTAGTCCCCAAAAGGGAAGAATTCTTCACACAAAACCATCCTTCATGACTTCACTGAAAAATGCTGCGAGTGTAGAGATTATTTACGAGAAACCACAAAAAGCTTTGAGAATTTAAATATAAATTTGCTCGTGTTTTCTCATCAATTTTTATTATTGTTACTGAGTAAATGGATCTCCAGTTAATGATTTTTCTAATGTGTTATTAAAAGTGTTTCCCATTACAATCCAAATAAATGGCAACCGATGTCAGATTTGCATTATATTTATATTTGAAAATGCATTCAATTATGATAATTGCTAATATTTCAATTGATGCCCAAGGCAACTGCACTTTCTGATGTGTCATTTAAAATAGTCTTTTATATTCCATAAAAAGTTAGCTCCTTCAGCTGATCCTCTTCTAAATGATTTCTTAGATCTAATTCTGATGGTGGAAGTTCTTTATGAGAGAAATGTAAGTGTTCTAATGATTTTTATGTTGTTCTATTATCAATCATTGTAGATATTCCTTTTCATCTTTGAAAAAAACTGGTTAGAAATTTAAGTGCAATACAACATGTCCCAGTAATTATGCTAATAAATTTTAAAACATTAAGAATAAACAGGAGAGGCTGACTCCCATTTCAGCTGCTTCAAACTTTATATTAGTGAAGAGTTCTTCACCTAACAAAAAGACCTTAAGCTGCAACTTGTAATTTCATATGGTTTTATATTCTGTCTGGATCTTAACTGTTTTGTGACTCCATTCCTATCATCCTGAGAACTTCTCCATATCTTCCGTTTTCTTCATGAAGGTCCTGAAATTATTCAGCCTGTGCACCTTAGTAAGACTTTCACGTGTTCGCTCTCTGATCGTGTATATGGGTGTATGGGTAATGCACATTAGGAAGACTTTAGCCTCTGTCATTTATAAACTAGGGCTGCAAAGATAAAAGATGGAGAAATCATTCTGTCTCTGTAAACAAATGGATGGGCCCTAAGCTTTGTAGACATCCCGTTTGCAGCACGTGAACTGTGACAAACGGATCCCTTAGCTACTCATCACTCAAACTGCGAATAAGTTTCACTTCTACCTATGAGCCGCAAAACCTCAAGAAAGACAGGCTTTCTATTACACGTGAAAAATAACTTTATTCATCACCACTGTGATAGACTCAATTTTTCAGTTATTTATCATAACCATAAAAAAAAGGAGAGCAAGTATATAAATCAATGAGAATTTAAGAAACTCTGGGCAGTGAGTACTAACCTGACTGTAAACTGCTTCTAATCCTTCATTTTACAATTTGCAAACATGAAAAATGTCACTCATTCAATTGAATTGTTATGAATTGGATCCTAAAGGTCTCCCCCCAAGGCTCCTCCTTTGGAGGTTTGGCTGCTGGTGAATTTTGGGAAGTGACTGGATCCTGAGGGTTCTCACTGCCGGTGGATTAATTCTCTAATGATGGCACTATTGAGAAGTAATAGAAACACGAGGTGGGGTTCGCTGAAGGGAGAGATAGACAATGGGGCTGTGACCTTAGGAGAAATATCTGGTACCCCGCCCCTTCCCCTCTTTTCCTGTCTCCCTCTCTCTGCTTCCTGGATTCCGTAAGGTGAGTAGTTTCCCTTTCATAGGCTTTCCCACCATGTGTTTCTGGCTTGTCCTAGGCCTACATTCAATGGGTGCTGTTGGAAGTAGAATCTTTGGGAGAAGAGGCTTGTGGGAGAGGAGTCAGGCACCAGTGCCAAGGCTGTGAAGGAGGTGTGGGAACCCTGTGCTCTCCTTTCTCTCTTTGCACTTCCATCTACTGTGAGGGAGCAGCTTAGCCTCACCAGACACTCTCCCCCTCATTTCTCACAGTGCCCACATCAAGGGAGCAATGGACTCCATGGCAACCACTAGTCAAAGACAACCTTTCCTCTTTCAAGTTGTTTTGCTCAGGTACACTGTCACGGCGAAGAAAAGAAACACACTATTCAAGTAGTGTGGGGCCTTGCTCTGGCGAACGTGCCCCTGGGCTGGGCTCATCCCTCCCATCCTCGAGGAAGGTGGTGGAATTCGCCCCCCTTCCCACCGTTGCCACACCCTACCTTTTCTTTTCTTTCTTCCCCTTACTGTTAACATCCAGGCATTCATCACCAGACATTTCTCTTCTTGAGGTTTGCCCCAAATACTTCTCTTTTTGCAGGAGCAAGTATTCTCAAGCAGAGAAGACAATTTCCAGTCTTACTGACACAATCCTTACACTCAGCCGAGGTCTCAAATTGCTTTGTAGACCGTATCTTTCCTCTAGATGGAATTTAAAAATACATATTTTTTCAACCCATTGTGTAATTGGAGACTAAACTTTGCCTTTCTATAGCAGGGCTTTTTGTTTTGTTTTGTTCTGGTTTGAAAGAGAATCTCTGTATGGAGTGGGAAATATATGATGCAAGAGAAAGTGATCAAAGTTTTGATCCTGTAGCCAGGTGTGGTGGCTCCTGCCTGCAGTCACTTCACTCTGAGAGGCATAGGTAGGAGAACAGACAATTTGACCCAGTGTGGGCAGTTAGAGACTTAGGGAGACCCTGTCTCAAAATTTAAGAAAATAAAAAAATAGGTATACGAATGGGCTGAGTATGTAGCTCAGCGCAAAGGCCCTGGGTGCAGTCCCAAGAATCAGTCAATCTCTCTCTCTCTCTTCCCCTACTCCCTGGTTTTGTTTACCTAAGAAAGTCAAACTCAAGAGCCCTAGGCTGGGGCTGGAGATTTAGCTCAGCGGCACATCGCCTGTTTGGCAAGTGCAAGGTTATGAGTTTGATTCCTGGTACCGGAAGAAAAACAAAAACAAGAGTCAAAAAATCAAGAGCCATACGTAGGGAAATAAAGTGGGTTTTTCAAAGTTCTAATACTGAAAGTGCCTTTAATCCATCACATATTTTTATTCAGTTCATTAAAATATAACATGCATAAACATGGATTTTAGTGTTCTTAAATCATCTTCCTAAAGATTCAAATCAGCAAGGCATATATTATCAATGTTCTGTTTAATATTCATTGTGATCCACTCAGTGGTTTTCCTTCCTAATGAGAGCATATCATCTGAAGAGCTCACCTTCTCATGTCTGAAGCTAGCAAATTCAGCTCATAATTGAACACCACATATTTCTAAAGCTCTTGCTAAACTATTTCATATATGCACTATCTCTGTATATCGTAAATAATGCCTCATGTACTGTGAAAACATATAGTCACCCTAAACTGACTTTGGCGAAAATCACGTTTTCTTTGAGCAAGAGTTATATTTTAGGCAGAATTTTGAACAAGCAGCTCAGTTGTTATTAATGAATAGTAAATAAATGGTGGATTGTAAATATTTTATAAACTGTATTTTCAATCTAGTCTGCAAATAATTATATTATCATATATTTTACAATCATGTAAAATAAAGCTTACAATAATGCAAGAAAATTGATTCCATATATTTATATACTCGTCTTAATCAAGTGAGTTACATACTTACTGAAACATATTTATTTGTTGATTAAGGCAAAATATAGCATAATTATACTAATATACACACATGTATAGGGATCATAAAAAAACTGACCTTATTCTTGGAGATTTTTCAAAAGATACATCATAATAAAGGGAACAAAACACAAGATAACATGTAAATAAAGGTTCAACTACATAGTTATTACTATGTAACCAATAAGAATCCAAATTAGGATCAAAATATTAAAGATGCTAAGGGGAAGTAGTGTACGAGAAGAAAACAAAGCAGATGAAAAAGTGGGAGCAGATAGTTCTAACCAAGGACCAGGATATCATGAACAAGAAACAAGAGAAGTAAATAGAATCTATGGGTCTGAAGTAATGGTGCAGCTTCACAAGGAATCTCCCTGCCTGGAGAAAGGAATGCGTACTGGGCATTAATGGCCCACAAAGAGAAAGAGGGACGGAATTAAAGTGGACTGGATTGTCCACACATGCTTTAGGGAATAGAGGCTTTTGCAACTTTACGTACAGGTGAGAGACATGCTGCGGAACTTTATAAGAAGATGGAACAGAAAAATAAAAGTTGTCTTCAGGACACACTCCCGGAGTTCAGTGGAGCCATAGAAGTCACTTAACTAGTCTGGTCCTGGGCAAGGAAGTTGGGCTCTGATAGAAAAGAACAGAAAAAGACACGAGGCTCTTTTCAAAGCGCAGCCAATCTCATGACAGACTGGTTATAAAATGTAAAGGTAGGAGAGGGAAGGGTCATTCAAGATTTTCAGCACTGGAGATGATGAAAAGGGTATGCGGTGTTTGAACCCAGGACATAGAGCTCTAGACGCCTCCAGTAGTTCTAACTTCACTTTATACTCCTTCATCCTTTTCTCATATTTACAGATTATGCTATACAATTATTGCTATTTTACCGAATAACCTCCATTAGTTAGTATACTAGATATATGGTTGCTATGTTTCACTACTTTTATTTTGTTACATAATAGTACCTACATAGTTGATGTTAAATAAATGCTTAATAACGAATTGAGTGGAAGATAGACATTTCTGTGACACCTCTGGTAAAGCATATATTTAAGTAATTTCATTGGGGATTTGCTTCAGGTCGCCCATTGTATAACTAGCAATTCTCAAGGCCTAGAGTGTACCCCATATGGACAGATCATTGTGATGCAGAGGAAAGTAATTATTTTTAATTAAATTAGTTTGTTTCTCAAAAGAATATGTGAATGGATTTTCTTTGTTACATGCCATTTTCAGTTTTCAGCTCAAAAACATATTCATCACATTACTTTCTTTCCTGAAGTCTCATTTTTATATAAGAAATTCTTTGTGAATCAAAAATGTTCCTGATACTTAATATCAAATTTGGGTCAGGGAATTTATTCAATGTTTCTGGGTTCTGTGGTCGTCCAATACTTCTGTCATGCTAATGCAACTGAATAAAGGACTATTGTCAAGAGAATAGGATGAACATACAAGAAATTTAGGACAAATTACCTAAAATTGAATTCTGTATGACGAATTTTAAATATTTTATTACTTTAAAATCTATTCCTACACACACACTGCCCAAGTCCTTTAGATGCTAACTTCCTATTGAAAGCAGGAGTTTAGCTACCGCTTCCCAGGTCAGAATTTTATGTGCTATACCTTGCCTATCTTCAAAACTCTTTTTCCAGTGGAAAACACAGTTCATTAGGTCATGTGCAAATACCACAGAGGTGATTAGCAGGAATTTTTGGAGTTTGGTTTTCCTCTTGATGGGCTCTCATACAAATATTGAAGAAGATGTCTCACTATGATTGTATCAGTCTCTATGGCAGCCATAAAGAAGTTCCACAGATTCAGCGGCTTAAGCAACAATTTTATCTTCTCATAGCTTTGAAGACTGTATGTACAACATTAAGGTATTGGCAATTTTTGATTTGGAATGTTGAATGTATTTCTCTAGTGAGCCTGGGTAGGAACAGAATTATTCTTGTAGGATGTTGTTTTTGTGTTATTCTACATTCCTTCTCAGATGTAATTTCAGACAGTGAAAGGATGATCGAATGCTAGCACGAAAGAAAGAATTTTAAAGATTTAGCTACATGGCAGTCACAAAAGCCATACATTTTGTACAGCTTGCTATTGGAGTTTAATAATTTACACTGCTTACATTTCCGTGTTGAGTGCTTAACTGGTTCATCAAGTATACCGTATACCCAGAAGTGTTAAGTAATAAAATATTCCAACTTAATCTATGAAACTGAATTTTGAATCTGAGCATCCCAGCCTTTAGGAGACTAACGAAGGAGGGTCATCATGGATTCAAGGTCAGTCTTTGCTATATAATGAGTTTAACTATATAGTGAGACCCTGTCTCAAAAACAAACAAACAAACAAAAAACCAAAGTACTTTTGGAAATATATGTACATATGCACTGATATGACTAGTGGCTCTAAAGGACTAAAACTATTACATCATTGGGGTCAAGGTCAAAATAAGATTAAGATGTATTCAAAACAATTGTTTAACAACTGGTTATATAACTAAGGTGATTATGTTTTTTCATATATACTCTAGATTTAAAATAAAATCCAAACTACAGTGTTCCAGTTTTCCTTTTCATTTATGTGGGACTGAGGAACATAATTTTTGACTGCTGCTACACATATTTTTTTCATCAAAAATTAAAGCAGCACGTTTCTATCTGAAATTGCACATTTATCAACTGTATGCTTAAGTATGTTTTTCTCCTGTCCTACGATGTTGCTCTGGATGAATAATATGCTGATGAATGGAATTTTAGGTTGACTTTTTAATCTAAAAAATATTTAATGCCTTTCCTATTAATTGAACTAACAAAATTGCTTGGAGATTGGGAAATATTATAAGGGGTTTTAACATGCTCACATATCTGTATGAGTGTTTATTAAATATGCAAACATCTGGAAATGTAGCAGAGTGCTAAGTTAAATAGAAGCCATAATTCTTCTACTCGATGCATTATCCTTTAATAATATAAGCATATGGCCTTGATAGTGGGTGCTACCTTACACACCATGAAATGCTAAGTACAATATGAGGTAGTTTGACTGCAATAAATGAGTGCAAATGTAAAATTACTTTCATTTCTCAATTTGATATGGCCAGCCATGCTTCTCTTCTTGTCCCATTTATATTTTAATGAACTAATTAAGAAATTGATTAAGTTGACTTGAACATACAGAAATGTTAGCCTTTGGGACATTATTATTTGTTGATTTTACATTTTTTCAGGGGTTTTCACTATGCACTCCACCTGATTCAACGTCTGTTTTTGCCTGCAAGTCCAATTATCTTTCTCCTAATATGCAGTTAGTTTTATAATTGTTTTCTTAATAGAACAATAATTCATATTTCTTGTAACAGAGATAGACAATGTAAAGTTATGCACAAAACTGGCAAAAGCATGTCACAGGTTAAAGAAAAATTTTAATACTTTATTGTGCCCATTTTAAAGTAAAGATTTTGGTTCAAATTCCAGCTCATCTTCTGACCACTGTCTCTGCACTTTAGTCAAGTTTGCGCCTCAGCTTCTAATCTACCAATGTACGTAATGGCAGTATCTTTCTGATATAATTGTCAGGATTGAATAAATTATCGAGAATAAAGCACTTAAAGCACTTACCTTCTTAGCAGAGGGTAAGTGCAAAGCTGATAAATAGTATATTATCCTATAGTTTCCTTTTACAAAACTTGACAGTATATGAATATTTTCCATTAGATACAATGTGTTGGCCTTTTTTGATCTCTCATCTTTTATAAAGATATGCACTTAAATGCATGTGCAATACTTTAAAATATCAGCCTAGAGATTTGCAGTGAACATCTGTATATGTGTTTGTTTCCAAATCTGTTCAAATGACTCCTGTACAGTAAATCCCTCCCAGAAAACAGAAGGGGCTGCACAAAATGTGTTTTGTAAGGGTACTGTGAAACATACATGTACTTCTTAACAATGTAGGGTGTCCCTGCATTCACCAGATGAGCAGAGTACTGCCAAAAATTCACTCTATTTCTGATTTAAAGAAATTTAAAATATTTGCATAAGTTCATATTTACATATAAAATTAAGCAGGATGTCATGTCAGTTAATTGTGTTCATCATCCATTGTATTTAGATGTTTTTCTTTGTGATTTCTATGAGATCATCTTATATGAAATTTTTAAAATGTTACTGAAAATGTGTAAGTAAACAGCTGTTTTGCAAGTTCCAAAGTGAAACTGGAGACTCTTAATGCTCCGAATAAAATTTGGAAAGGGGCTGAATAAATTCAGTGGTTCCTGGCGTGATTTCAGTGCATTTAAATCCAACAAAGACTACACCAGTGGTTCAAGTTGCGTAGCTGTTATACCTACGGAATTACTTCCTGTGGAACTACTGGCTTTGGTTTGACATCTGTTTTCCATTCCAGTGCACCATTCTTAGATGTGCCTTCGTCTAACTCCTGTCTGTGGACATTTTGTTCTTCAATTTCCTGTCTCTTTGGCTATTAATCCTGGTATCGCTCTTCTTCTTTGCTGTATTGTGTGGGTTATATATATACTTCTCTCTTTTTCCTCCAACTGGAATCCATACTGTTGGTGTTAGTTTTGTTTAGGAAGGTGAGTGGCTATGATTACTAATGTTACCCTGGTGAAGAAAAAAATTTCTAGGATGGACAAATCGTGGCCTTTATCTAATACTGCATCAAATTATTTCACATGCCTGAAGGTAGGATCTCTTATTCATTAAAACATATCCCAGGTATTTAATTATACCTAACTAGAAAAAGTACTTTCAAAGTTGCTTGGGTGCAATTGCTTATGAAAGTGAACCTTAGCTACACACTAAAAGAAGGTATTAGAAACACCTACCTACATACACCAAACTTCAAGTCAGAGCTGATTTCTCTGTCCCAACAAATCCCTCAAAATTACACCTGCAGTTACAATGCTAAAAATATATGGCACAATGTTTATGGTAATTTTAATGAAGGTAACATTCTGGAGAAATACAAATCTGTTTTATTGTCATAATAATTTACATTTCTCCCACACACTTCAAATAAGTAATGTTTTTATACTTCCAGTTAGATTTAAACTTCCATATTTTTCAAAATGCAAAGTAACTGGGGTAAATAACATTGGGATCTAGGAAGCAGAAATCATCAAATTTTATATTTCTACTTTTAAGTACAATTTCCAAGAAGATGAGACAAAATGATAATAAAATAACTCATTTTTAAAAATTTCTACTGTTTTTATGTAATACAAACATATTTGAGTGCTAAATCTTTAAGAGTGACTAGGTCTTTTTTATTTGAAATATAAGCAGATCATCTGATTCTTCTTTCAATTTTATGGAGCTAGTATATAGTGCTATAAAAATAAAATAAAAGATCTTAACATCTTTTCATGAATTTAAGAATGCCACACAAGAGCAGTAAGACAAGCGGACTCTATAATCTACAGCTGCGCTGATACACCTGTAATAAATATGGCTGAAAAAAATCTTTAAAAACAGAATACACTCAGATGCCATAAATTTACATCAAGCGTATTTACAAATACAAGTGAAAGTCAATAAATATACAGAATATTTTATCTTTTAATTTAAAATCGAGCAGGTCAGCCCCTCTGGAAAACCTGCCACTTAGATTGCAAAAACAAGGCACTTGTGGTTGTTTGCTCTGAATTAAAATATGCCAACTGCAGCATTCAAGTAAGACATTTGCTCAAAATTTAGAGTCGGCTGATTTATCATGAGGAAGAGGTCTCCCTTGTCAAGCAGCAGCTTTGATTATGCTGTAAATCCTACTGTTTCTCTGGGGGTTATCAGTGGCTTTTCTGCATAAAATGATGTTCCTCTTGTCATATGAATTTAAGCTTGAGATCACAAGAACTCTCTGCAACAGCACATGCTTTGCCTTATCAGTGTCTAGAAATAATTCGATAATGAAGCTCCTGAGAGACAGCTGCATAATATGAAATGCTGTCACTGCCGATCAGGGCTTGGGCCTCACATATGAATTCTCATCTCCCTCTGCTGGCAAAAAGAAATCAGGAGCCGGGAGATACAATTCAGTTAACAGGATTAATAAGAAAAAACGATAAGGATATCAGGTTGACAGTAAGTCCCATACACTTTACTGAATTAAGGATTATTTTTTATCTTGTAAACTAACGTGACCTGATGACACTCAAAACTTGGCAAGAACTGTCGATCTAATTCTACTTTTAAATCTTAATTCTAACTTCCTCGTAGTGGAGACAGTAAAATGTAACACAACAAATGCATCAGACATTGAGTTCAGATTCACAGTTTGTCTTATCTTCTTCTTGCCTTTATTTTCCTTTCTTTCTGCATAACAGCAAATTAAGAGAAGCACACTGGATTATTTTTAGACTGACCATGAAAGTTACTAAAATATGGAATAAGTTTAAAATATGCTTTTTGCTTAATTTAGTAAGATCACACAGACATGTGATTAGTCATAAATTTTCTGGATCATTCAGAGAAAGTGATGGTATCGCTCCAGTATAAAAAAAAAAACAAACTAAGTCCAAGTTCAATTCTCACAATTTGTCTGAGAAAATAAGCATTTGATATGAGTAGGATTCAACTGTTAATGTGGTTACCTGCAAACCAAAACTGAATACTAGTTTCTGTTAATCATTTTCCATAGAGTTGCGATTTTAGCCCAGAGCAATAATCAGTCTTCCTCAGCATGACTATTTCCTAAAGTAAAAGAATGCCGAAAAATACATTGTATAAGCATTGCAGGAGGGAAAAGTGTTTTAAGATCAAATAGTTTTATAACGATGGGTGAAATAAACCGTGGACTTTTTCAGAGCCTCGCAAAGCTAACGTGTGCCGTGCCTCTTTGAAAGGGTACCTAGAACATCCCGTAAATCAAATCCCCACCTCTTTAAAAGCATCCCTCAGGGTTTTTGCCCAGTGTCATAGGTTTAGGAAATCTTGTTCATTCTGCAAAGTGTCTCTTTAAAACTTGAGGTTTAGAATTCAATGCCAGCATCCCTTACAGAGTCACACACATTGCAGGCTCAGCTACATAGGAGGAGCAGCTTTATTGCTACATAACTTGGCCTTTCATTCGTGGGCAAGCACTTGTGTGCGCCTTAGGGTTCCCTCACAGGTACCAATCAAGCATGTGAAGTGTTCTGGTGTTACTAGATACTGAACACTTAGAACTTCTAAAACTAATTTCACTGTGAACACTGACAGAAATTACAATCTTTGGAAAAGAGTACACATTACTATTCATCTTGGAGGATTTCTGTGATGATTTAATTAGGTCAGATATGCAAAAGTGTACAGACTGATAATGGAAATTAAATACAATTTTGTCTTCCTAAAAAAATGTTCAAAACATGGCAATTCCTGTGTACTACTGGAAAGTTTTCCTTTCTAAGAGACTAAATCTCTCGGTCTCCCTGAAAGAATTTGGCCACCCTGCTGCCTCTGATATCTTCAGTTTCCTTGCTTCTACCTTTCTCTGCCTGTCTTGATTTGAAATACTCAAACTTTAGTCCAGATTCTCACTTTGCCCACTTCTGTCCACAAGATGCAGAGGAGGATATAAATATTTAGCTATGGATAAATTCCTAGATCTTTCCTTTAGTCTTATGTTACTCTCAAAGGTGTGTTTCATATTTCACAATTGGAAATTAGAAAGCACATCAAAGATGGCATGATGTGTGTTCCTAAGGGACTAGAAATTTGATATACAACCTGGGTTTGTTAAATAAGACACTTATTTTGCTCTGTATTCTTCCTTTAAAAAAAAATTCTTAGAAAAACTCAGCTTCAAAAGCAAATCTTAATTCCAGTGGTTCAAAATTACTGTCATCCACAGCTGGAATGCTGGAAAAGTCTTGTGCTGCTTTGCCTACTTCAACCCGGCAAGCAACTCCAGTCTGACTTTTTCCATCATTTTGCAGGGTTAAATGGAAAATTGCTTTCAGTTAAGACCACTTTCCAGTATCCACCACCAGATGGCGCCACGGGACTGGCCACTCAGGTCAAGGTTGGTGAGCCACACTTGTGGCTCTGAGAAGACATCAGGCTATTTTGTATTTTTTCCATAAAAACATTAAAACAGAAACACTAAATCTACTGGAAGAGAAAGTAGGTAAAATCCTGAAGACATAGGGGTAGGCACAGAGTTCATGAACAAAAACCAAACCGTAAGGGAAATACTTCAAAGAATCAACAACTGGGATCTCATCCTACTGAAAAGCTTCTGCACATCTAAAGAAATCACCAGCAAAGTAAAAAGAAAACCCACAAGTTAGGAAGAAGTTTTAGCTGACTGTCCCTTGGACAAAGGTCTTCTGTCTAGAACGTACAAAGAGTTAAAAAACATCAGCCCTCTCAAATTCAAAGACCCAGTCCAAAATGGGCAGCTGAGATGAATACACACTTCTCAGATAAGGAAATACAAGTGGCAAATAAATACATGAGAAAGTGTTCAGCATCATTAGTCATTCGAGAAATTTAAATTAAAGAAACATTGAGATTTCATCTCACCCCAGTAAGAACGGCTAGCATTAAGAAAGCAGCCAATAACAAATGCGGGTGAGGCTGTGGAGAAATAGGAACCCTTCTCCACTGCTGGTGGGAATGCAGAGTGGTGAAACCACTGTGGAAATCAGTTTGGAGATTCCTCAGACAACTAGGTCTAGAGGTCCCTTTCAACCCAGCTATTCCCCTTCTGGGTATTTTCCCAGAAGAGCTGAAAACATCATACCACAGCGATATATGTGCACCCATGTTTAGAGCAGCACAATTTGTAATTGCTAAATCATGGAAGCAACCCAAATGTCCATCCACTGAGGACTGGATAAAAAAATTGTGACGTTTTTATATAATGGAATATTACTCAGCTATAAAGAAAGATAAATTCGAGGCTTTTATAGGTAAATGGTCACAACTAGAGACCATACTCACAAGTGAAATAAATCAGACCTGCATGTGTAAGCAACAGATTGTTTCACTAGTGTAAGAACCTAAAAGAGTGAATAAAAATTAGGAGGCATGATAGACATTGTGAAACAAAAAGAAAATGCTCAAAATTAAAGAGCAACTGGTATGAGGGAAAAGAGAAAAGAAAGAAGGGGAAATTATGTATGTATGTACATACAGGATAGCTAACATAGCTGTACTACTGACTTCTATCACTTTGCTGAAAGGAACAGTTAATGATTAATTATTTGATCAGTCTTTCATGTCTATATTTGCTTTCCTGAGTAGCCACTTTCAAGTTATCAGTATGTAATACAGCAACCAATGTTAATTTCCTATCACCTTGTCTGTAATTCAGTATTCCTTGTATTGTTCTTGTGGTATTTTATAAATGGATGTCTGTTTGTTAATATCTTTTTGTTCTTTTATTTTTAACATAAAAAAAATTTAATATACTATTAGTTTCAATTTTTATTTTTGAATTCTTACTTACAAGATGTTATGGTTTATATCTAAATGTGTCCCCAAAGCCTCATGCAATCACAGACTGCCCCTTATGGAAGTCCAGCTGCCTTGCTTTGTGAGGTACGGTCTTGTCACGGAAGTCTAGTCCCTGGGGTGTGGCCGGGAAGAGTTTCCTGCCTCCCTTCACATTTCCTCTGCTTTCTGCCGTGCCATGAACAGTGCTCTGCCAGGCCCTCTCTGCCAAGTCCCGCCTTGGAGCCAGCCAACCAAGCAAGGACTGAGACTACTGAAAAGTGATTGAAAATGAAGCTCGCCTTCCTCGTGTGGTGGGTGTAGGGTGTACGGTCTCAGTAGGGGGAAAGTTGCTGAGACGCAAGCGCAGAAGTCTCTCAGAGAAGTAGAGCTGTGTACTTTCAACAGTTCTCAGTTACTAGCTAACCTTAGTCTTTTCTATTCTACGGTATTTTCTGTCCCTTATGCGTATTGATTTTCTCCTTTGTAAGACCAAGGACTTTGAGACTGAACACCATACATGCCTGGCTTCTTGATGGACGCCCATTCTACAAAGCCTGCTCACCGTGAAGGACAGGTCAATGAGCTTCCTCAGGCCTCCCGACACCCCCTCCAGACCCCCTCGTGTCTTCCCCCCACACCTACACACCCTGAGGAGAACGCGTTCCCTCTTCCTACAGCCTTGGTTTCCAGTGCTTCCAGCTTAGTTCTGATTTAGAGTTGAAAGGCTTTAAATAAAGTACTCCAGATTTGCCGAGAGTTCAGTCAAAAAATTACAATGGCTCATTTATATATTCCCGTTTTAAAGTTAATCAGTTATTATGCCAATTGACACAGATCATGCCTAAATAATTCAGAACTCTCCATCTTTTCCTGCTCATGTATTTCAGGCGAGGGTCACTGTAAAGCCGGGGAACGCTGGGCAGAGAGGAGGCGGTGGAGTCCTTCTGCCTGGCTTTGCACTTGGGTTACATGAGCTAAAACAGCTTACTGCATTTTTGAGACTTCATTACCGTTTCTAGAAAGCAGACAATGATTGTACTATTTTAGAAGAGTTGCGGGTGTGAACAATTTGCACGGAATGAAAGAATTATGGCCAAAACAAGTGTTCTACTGTATAGACACAATCTATGTAAAGGGCAGCTTGTATTTCTCAGGGTAGATCTAAATGGAGGCCTGTGAAGCCAGAGAAAAGTGTTCATTTCAGAGTGTAGGGTTGAAGGAATAGAGAGCAGTGTGAGGGAAACCTAACCTTCTCTTCCCTTCTGTCCTCTTCGCATTTTCCCCAAGCTATACCTGGAGTGAGTCCCTTTAAAACTGTTTGATCGATTGTGCATGCTTGTGTCTGGTGGTCTGAGCAACTGATGTGAAGGTAACAACATGCACTGGAATTACCATGGTGAACTCCTACCACCTTGTCTAGTGAAACTCTGTATTATCTGTAATGTTTCATCAAAGAATTATTTTCTTATTCTCTTTAATGGTTTGAGCAATCTTTCATTCTTACATCTGGTAATCTGAGCAATGTAGTTGAGGGTAGCGATACGTAATGTAACAACCACTGTTGATTCCTATTATTTTGTCTTGAGACTATGTATCACTTTGAATTTTCTTGGTCTGATTTGTTTATGTTTGTGATACTGGTATGCTGCTACTATTCTATTTCTTTGCTTCTCATTTACTACTCTCTTTTAAAAACAATTAATAATGAAAAAAATGTTTATGGGAATACACACACACATATTTTAAGTTTTTTTCTTTAAAGACTTGTAATAGTCATCAATTTACAGAACCAAATACACTTCTCCCCTAGAAATGCATCTACCTGTCAGGCTTGTCAACAAACACTGCTGGTCTGGATCCGATAAATCCTCTTACAATGCACCTCTTGGATACAGTCTTCTCTGAATGTTGCTCCAAGCTCTGGCCCAGTCAGCAGCTTCAGGTGCTTGCTTTATTATTGTGTGGGTGAGTAACTGAGGTAGCGATGGGGCGGGAGCCCTGCTCTGCACCTACAGCCTGAAGCAATGTTGGTACATGAACAAAGTCTGTCCGGTAGGGAGTCAGAGAGTAAGGCTGGATTTAGGGAGACAAATTGGGACAGGCTATCCTATTTACACTGAGATGACAATTGAAGCTGTGAAGGATGGAACTGCTGGCCTATAAGACAGGACAAAAACTTGATAAGGATGAAGAGTGAGGTTGAACGAGAGGCAGAGAAAGGTCAAAAAGCAAAAGGAAAACCATTTGCCGAGGCAGGTGCGGGTCAGTGTTCAACTCTTGCTGAGCAGATGAATCATACATATGCACCACTGCATTACGCCGTGCAAGTGTCGGCTTGTTGGTTCTCTTTACTCCTGGACTGTGTTGATTGAATCAGTGATACCCGAGTCTGTTCTCAGACAGAAGCCAAAGAGCTTGAGTCTGTCAGGGAACTGTTTCTAAGCAGCCCTGGGAATGCACATTAATGATGAATACATGATCACAGTTTTCTGAATAAATACATTGGCTCTTTTATTTCATTTGGGAAATATTGGAATTATGGAATTGTAGGATTATCCTAAATTCACCATTACTTTTTTTTAAATAAAAGGCACATAGGAAATGAGGGTAGCATGAAAGTTTCAGAAAAGAAGGATTTTTTATCTTTCTCTTCTGCGGGGGGCACATAATCTCTGCTAGTACAGAACTTGGTATTTTCCATATGTGTCATTCATTCTCCTGTACAGATGAGGATGAGAACGCAGAGGTGATAAGAGATGTAGCACAGCTGGACATGATATAGAGCTCCTGTAATCCCCGAACTCGGGAGGCTGAGGTGGGAGCATCACAAGATTGAGCCCAACCTAGTGACCTAGTGATACAGTACCTCAAAATAATACATAAAAGAGGGCCTGGAGATTTATCTCAAAGCCTCTGGGTTCAAGCCCCAGTAATAGTAAAAAAAAAAAAAAAAGTTAAAGCCTACTATGTAAGAACATTTTTAAAAAGTGGCAATCATATAACTCTAATCAGCCCCCCAAAGGGGTGTTTTTCCCCTACTCTATTGCTCTGTGGCCACACATAGAATCCAGCCTTGGATAACTCCCGTTTCAGGAATTTACTGTAAAGTTATTTGCAAACCCAACAGCAGGTGCAGTATCAGCTAGCTGTGCTATTCTATGTCATTTTAAAAAAGAGAGTTGGGGGCTTATGTTTCTTTTACTTCTGCAGTCTCCCTTTCCAAGATAGGAGGGAAACAGATCTAAAGACCAGTAGGAAAGGGTAAGCACAGTCATTTCTTTATTATCATGGAGGGGCTTACTAGAGACATTCTTCACTCCACAACCTGTCACAACTCTTCTGGAATAGGCATTTAAAGGGCTTAATGTAATTCACTCAGTCCACTGGTTACAACTCGATTTCTACAGCCCATCTTGAATTTGTCCCATTTATCCCTGTCCCATCCCATAGGTCAAAATGGAAAGATAACACCTGGAAGTTTCCAGGTGTGGTACCTGAAATCTGCTTCAGGAAACAAAACGTGGAATAATTCATTCAGTCAGGATGCATTCTCTTTGGGACTGGGTTCTCTCAGGGGCTGAACATTAGAATTTCCTATAGGTTTCATCATTTCACTTTAACTCCTCTTGGCTTTTAAATGACTCTGAAGTTGATTTTTCTCTCTCTAATCCTCCTCTGTGGAACTTAATTTATGCCTCAAACTGCAAACCTTATTTTATCACTACTTTCACTTCTAATTTTCATATAATCTTCTATGGATGTTTTTGAATTACTGTTGCTAGGAGAATGTGAGTGAAATAGCAGTGAGGGAAAATAGGTCCACACCTTTTCCTTAGCAACCAAAGTTATAAAAATACCCTCAACATTCAAATAAGAATTTACTGGAAAACTGCTCCTATGCTACTACTTCTCAAAGCAGCTTGAAGTTTCTTACAAAGAGTCATGTGTACCAAAGAAAAGTGATATATCAAAAAAGACTAAGACAGGAAAGATAAGATTTGAGGTTAAGGTCTCCCACCTGTGCATATCTTTAGGCCTGCTTTGGTTTTCTGAATCCTTGCTTATCAGATTTAGGCACCAGAGTAGCCAACTCAAAACAAGGACCATGGTCAGCCAACTGATACACAGGGTCCAAAATATAAAATCACCAGGTTCTCAAAAGCAGGAGACTGCCACCCACCTGATGCTGAGACCTGAGAGAACTCAATCCCATGGGCCTTCAGAAAAAGAATATGTTTTGTTGTGTGCAAAATTTCCAAGTACACATTTATAGCAAAGAGCGACAAGGAATTTGATAGAGTAGCCTGGTGTAATGCCTGATGCCTGCATACATTATGCCTTCCTGAACAATTCAGACTTCACCTAAACATAAAATGAACACCATCCCCAGGATTAAAGAGGTAGTTTCCTTCAATGCTACTTCATTCATATTTTCCTTCACAATAGAACTTCTGAGGAGAATTTAGGATGATAACCAAATTACTGCATATTTTTGGAACAGCTTCGGGCCTCAAATTGTTCTTGGACTCTAGGCTGCATGTCTCTGCCTCAAAGGTAATGGAGTTACAGATAATTGTGAGCTATGCCTGACCGGCATATTAACAATCTACTTGAAATACTAAAGGAAACACTTGACTAATGCTACAAATAAGATGGAAGGGAATGGACTGTGGAAATAACGGTGAAGAACAACGTTAGCATTGTCAGGACTACGAGAACCTCAGCAGCGATTCATTTTGAATTCCTTCATCCTGGAAATGCTTGTTCCTCAGCAGGCCAAGATCGATCCTGCTCTGTGTGACTCTGTAATGCTGACCAGGGTTTTAATTCTCTTCTTGTACCCACTGTTTGCAGATTCATAATACTACTAGCACAGTGCAATTTAATTTGGAGCCTATTAAATCACTTCTAAATGCTTTGAATATTTTTGTCTATATCAGGTTGAAAAGACTTCATTGAAGTGATATTTCACAGGAAATCATAGCCTGTGGAGTGATGACATTGATAATCCTTCAATGCAGTGATTGATGGATGTCTTCTAATTGCATCAATCAATGACTGTTAACTTTATAGTGGGAAAGTCATCTTCTATGTGATAAGTCAAAGGGGGTGCAGTTTTGTTAGTCTGAATGACTGATCAGTGAAAATAAAAATGATTTAGACTGAATTGCCTGGATTTATTAAGTGCTGGTGAAAAATTGATCTCTAAAGGATGGCAAATCTTATTCTGGAAATTGTGTTTTCAGGAATTTCTCCCTCAGCCCGAGTAATTTTCTTCAAGGCTTTTAAAATTTTAGAGTACACAGAATAAAGTTATTATTTTTAAATAAACCTGTGTGATTGATGGAGATTGCAAAGTGTGTTCATAGCTGGGGAGGATGTGGAGAAGCAACTCTTAGATCTGATTTTTTCATGGGAGCAGAAATTGCATTGTTGCCTGGAGGCTCCTTAGACACAGTAAGATGAACACAGACTTCACTACAGCAGTCCTGCTTCTCCCTCCAAGTATTCACCCAGAGCACAGAGGAGGATAAATCAGTAAGGTGTTTAATAGATTTCTTCCTTTGAATGCTTTTTTCTTAGAATTAGAAATGACCAAAATACTTACTGATAGGGACTTGTTCAATATCATCAATAGATCTACCAAAGGTTAATTGGTTTTATTTTTATTTTATTTATTTATTTTTTGGTTTTGGTTTTTTTTTTTTTTTTTCTGGTACTAGGACTCGAACTCAAGACATTGCACTTGCCAGTCAGGCGCTGTGCCACTGAGCTGAATCCCCAGCCCCGGTTAGTTGGTTTTAAAACAGATCCTGTAGTTGTCCAGGCTAACCTCCTCCCTCAGCCTCTCAAGTAGCTGCAATTACAGGCACACCACTGCCACACCCAGACAAGGGTGTTTAATGAACCATTTAAAACTATGGATGTTATATACTGCAATAGAAGTTGGAATATGTTCATACACACTCTTTTTGAAAGGAGCACTTTTAGAAGTATGACAATCTAATGCTTTGTTACACACATATGTTTCAAGTAGCCCGGGCTGAAGCTTCTGCTACCCTGTGACTGCCATAGAGGCTTGCAAAATTAACTAACGTTTCTAAGTCTCATCGTATCTCATATATAGCACTCATATGGAAAGTGGATGTGTGATATATATGAAATAGACACCATAAATTTAAAATATGGCAACAATAATTAAAATAATGATAAGCAAATTTTTCAAGCATATTCAATTAAATAAATTCTATCATTGATGATGACAGTGATATTGATGATGTAAATATACACGTGCATACACACATCACACAGAAACATCTAGCAGTAAACTATCAAAATTATCCACAGTTATCTTTAAGAATTGAGATTAGAAGCATTTTATAGTCTTCTTATTACAACTTATTTGAATTTTCTAATTTTTCCAAAATGATACAGATGTATTAAAGGTTAATGGGAATAATAAGACATACAGTTTTTAAAGAAAATACGGAAACTGTTCCCAATTAGATTTATAAATCCTACTGTATATATTTTAACTTAAAATGTTTTTAGTGTATGTGCTGCTGAAGCGAGCACTTAACTTAAAGTACACTGTGGGAAGTTAGAAAGAACAAACTTCAGGAGGGGAAATCAGCCTTTGCAGCCCCTACATCCCCCTGGGGAAATTCCATTGAACCCGAGGCTCCTTGTCACCCACCTCCTTACAGTCCCCCAAGGTAAAGAGCTTTTCATAGTTACAGATACAATTCAAAATGATTCCAAAGATGCACAAGCATTTTCCATTGCTTTAATTTTAGGATGTTTTATAATCATCCATCACCAGCGGCTTCAATTTCATAATATACAATTTTCATCATGTATTGTTTCCGAACTGCATTCACCTAGGAACTTCTGAATGACAACAAAAAGGCAAATATTAAACTTTATTTGAAAAATCCTTATTGCCTTTTACTTCATATACCATGTGCAATATAATACAGATGGTGCGTACCCACACACAGGGGTGTATACTTCTCTTCTGTTACATGATGCTGTAACCTCCTGGGGATAGACATATTCTGTTTATTTCACCTTTGTTATGATTCCTCGAGTTCTCGGGATATTATGCCTAGATTTTCAAATACTAGGCATGACTTTGCTCACTTTTTAATTAGAAAATTAAAATTTTTCAGTCTGAGCTCCTGTACCTGTGACTTCAGTGTTCTGTCTTCCATATCATTCCCCATGTCTCCCCACATTTCTGTTTTCTCCCCACATTTCCTGTCTTTTTTCTCTCAGAAAAAAAAATTCTTCTTTCTGGGGATAACTTCTCTACATGTTTTGAATTTTATTCACTATCATTTCCTATGGGGCTTTATCTAAAAAATGACTTTCTTTCCCTTTTCCTCCAAACTTTCCTTTTAAACCTTAAAATGTGAGTCATACATGAAGAAATTAATTCTGTGAGCAACGGTCCTTATTTGACACATATGTTTTACTGCTTTGGCAGAGACATTTATGTTATCATATGATTAACATTGAAATATTTTGTAAAAAAACAATTATTTTATGCCAGAGCAGAAATTTTCCAGAGCAGAAGATTTTAAAATATTGCAGAGGGAATAAAGGCAGGTTTCCAAGACAATGGGAGAGATGATGTGGGAGTTACCTGGAAAAGTACAAGAACTGGTGTGGATTGCTGTGGGATGTACTGTTTTGGCCAAGCTAAGATATACAATCATTGTGCTGTGTTATGTCCCGGAACACTTAACTGGTATAACTGCAGCGTTATTCATAGGGGACCCACGGGGGAAGGTCCTGCCAGCCACCGTCAGAGTGTTTTCATTCATTATCATGGTCTTCATCAACTAATCAATACATAAATTTACTTTATGTGTGTTTCTGTTTAAAGGTACCTTCTAAAAATATATTGTGCATTCATTCATGCTGAACACACAGACAGCATAACTCAGGCCAGAATGAAGCTTATTTAACACACATTTCACCCGCAAGGCACATCACCATTTACGAGCACTAGATAGCAATTCGGCACCATAATCAGGACTACTTAAACTGCATAAATGTTCCCAATGCACACACAGACACGAGAACAAGGTGGCATTCAACAGACCGTGGAGAAGACATCTATTTACAGTATGAAAGCTGACGTAACTCCATGTGTTTCTCAGCCCAACTTTAGTTCTCTGTGTGTGCTGGGTCGCTCACACTTTTTACTGTACTGTGTCTGTCCACATTGATGGGAGCACAGGAAGCCCAGCACTGGCTTGGGGGTGGTGACACCAGGGCATTTTAGCAAGGAGAAAATTCACATATAAAGAATGAAGATCAACTGCATGTTCCTATGCAGACGTACATCCATATACATACACACACACATGCATTCAGAGACATGGTTGTTGAAGCTATATGAAATTTTCAGTAACAAAAGTATATAACAGTTATGCTGGGAACCCTTTCTTAGGTGGTTTTAATGTAAGTCCACATTTAAAGACATAGAGTGACTATAGGTTTTATTTTACAACCACAGCCATCACAATGAGCATCACTCTTACACAAAGTCATTGAGCGCTATTAAATGGAATTTTGTATTCCACAGGGAGGGAAAATAATGACACTATAAAAATGCAAGCTTTGCTTTCTTCCTATTATCTTATAAAGCAAAATGGGTTTTGTATCAATCCAAAGTAATTTGGGAATATTCAAGTAATCTCATTCTGTTCTGGTTTGCAGCTCTCACAAATTCTTGGGCTGCCACCATTTTTTTGATATAAACACACAAATCTCTGGTGAATGAGCAGGCAGAAGCATGACCATTTGCAGGGCCTGGAAAGTGGAGAGAGTGTATGTTGTGGAGCTGACCATCCCTGACACTGCTGCTTAGTATTTTTGTAGATATTTTTCCAAGCAAGCTACTGAAACTTGCTGTACTTGATTATTTTTATATTTAAAACTGGAATAATACTTAATATAATTATATTATAGATAGTAAGTTGTACTTAGTACATGTAGAGTTCTTAGGAAAGTGTTTGATACATGGCCATAATCCAATTAATGCTATTACAGACCACTGTTGACTTACATTGCTTCAATTTACAATGGTACAAAATCAGTACATATTTTGTAGAAACTTTATCTCAGATTTTGAACTCTGTTCACTTGAGGTAGGATCTTGTTACATAGCTTGGCCTCTGCCTGAGCCTTCTATGTAGCTCAGGCTGGCCTGAAACTCACTGCGATCCTCCTACCTCAGCCTCCCGAGTGATGGGATTATAGACCTGTTCCACCGCGTTTGGCTTAGACTTTGAATTTTGCTATTTCCTCAGTCTAACACATACACAATAAGTCACTCCTTCTTAATTCTGGACTGTGGGAATGGCTACAAACTCCCTGCCAGGCATGTGATCATGAGGCTAGGCAGCAAATCCTTCACAGTCTCCGTTACTGTGCTGTGATACCTGGTTAGATTTGTTTTCCCCCTTTTCCTGGTGCCTCTGGGTTGTGAACTCCGGGCCTTGTGCATATTAGGCAAGCACAGGACTTGGGTAAATTATCTCCAGCTCTGGTTAGTTGTTTTAAATTGTTTTTTTTTTTTCTTACAATACTTTCAACATACAATGGGTTTATCAAAAAATAAAGCCATTATAAATTGAGAAGAACTTGTATAATTTATTGCTATTATCGTTGCAATTATTGATACCAATCTTAGTACTGAGGAGGTAGACAAATCTTGTTTTGCTAATGAGAAACAACAGAAATTAACTTTATTATAAATGATAATATCTAGATCAATGACAACATTTGGTTTATGTGAATATGGATATTTTCATATCATTTGTATTTCACCTGTTTTTGCATTTATTTATTTATTTATTCGTACCAGAAATCGAACTCAGGTCCTTGCTCTTGCCAGGCAGGCACTTGAGCCACTAGGCTGTCTCCCAAGCCCTATTTTTGCTTTTAATTTTTAGCACTTTATTCCTTATACTATCTAATCACTTTTAACATTTGAATTCATATAACCCTTAAAATTCTACTTATTTCCTTTATTGTCTCAAACGTGGAAGTTGCAGTCCTTTTTTCTAAGGAGTTTGAAGACTTCATTTTACACACCAAGGTATCTTCTTTCAGTCAAAGACCCTGACCATGGTTCTGAACGCCTTTCCCAATCGCCGCCCACGCCTATGCCCTTTGGTTAGTCCTTCCCTTCCCAGGAAGGACTGTGTCTTCCAGCTCATCCACTCGTTCTTTTCGAGGAATCCTTTCAGACAGCTCGCTTGCCAGCGACCTTAGCTTCCCGCACCTTAGAAGGCTGCGCAGTTGGCTCCGCATGCGCCGCAGGACAATCATTCAAAGAAAGCACACTTAAGAGCCTCCATTCTCCACAGGCTCACTGATCCGTGCCGCTCTGATATCAGCACAAATGAGAAGAAGCTCCTGCCTGACTGCGGCAGATGGAAATGGAAATTATATACGCTACTAGCGCTGACTAGATTATAGCTGAATGATTTGCGTTTTGCAAGTTGGGAGTTCTCATAAATACGGAAGGGAAAGAGCACTGGGTTATTACAGAGGTCCAGGTGCCTGAGTGACCCGGTGCTAATTATTTAACCTGTCTGAGCCTCTTTCTTCATTCCTGCAGCATTTATAAGATTTCAACACCTGCTTGAACTCATATTTCATTAGGATTGCTGCCAGGATTGAATGACATAATGCTCATAAAAACACTTCACAAATTACAGTTTATTTCACAAATGCAAGGTGATCCGTTGAATTTATATCCATATTCTTTCTGTCACTATTTTCATCTGGATGTCTAATTTTTCATCAGAATCAAAAACCCTTCCTTTAGGTTAAATAAGTAGGATTTGACTAGGTGTTATTAGCAATTCTCAGGAAGACTCTGAAATACATTTTAAATTTTTATGTTAAATTGATAACCAATAGGAAATACTATTTTGGTTTTTTTTTTTTTTTGCTTCTATCTAACACTCATCTAAAATACTTGCTTTTGCAGGGTCACTTTGCAACCATGTTGAAAGATATTACACAACAAAACGGTTTGTTTACCTCAGCTTTTTGTGGTCTGCATAATTTGCATGCTGCTTTTCAGGAAGCTGTCTTGTCTACAGAGGCTGTGCTACAGCCATTTCCAGTTCAAAATTACTGCAGAAAAGTAATTGATCCTCTACTTCAATTTCCCTGCTGTTTCATGATCTCTCTTACAATTCGAGGGGAATCTATTTCTCACTGATGTTGAAAAACATAATAAGGTCACAGCGGGGAGGCTTTAGCTTCATTAAAGAAAATTATTATAAAAATAAAACGATTGAGGACAAATTGTTTTTGTCCGTGTGGTACTGTTTCTGAAGATCCACATTAATCTGAATGTTTAAAGCAACAATAAATTTATCTCCTCTTTATCATTCACTTCACCACCGTAGCCCCTAGTGGTGGAAGGAGATGTCAATCATTCACATCCTTCTGTTGAATAAAAACGAGTTAAGCCTCTGTGGGAAAGAAGGGCTACAACCTGCCAATAACTAAATTTATTTCCGTTTTAAAAATATCAGGACAATGCTGGTGTCCCGCAAATGTAGATGCTAGCATTATTTAAAAAGTGATTGAGCAGAGAAATGCATTGAAATTTTGACCCACTCAGGCTTCCATCTATCATGAGACTATAATAAGGGGTCAACACAGAGGATTTAAGATAGAGAATCTGTGATTGCTCTATTAATCTAGTTTAACTGATACTAAAATCTGACAGAGCGAATTACAAGTTGCAGGCAGTACACTTATCAATTCATTACCACTTTCAAGGCTCTCTCTTGCTTCCCTTTCGCCTTCAGCTCCTGGCAAAGGACAGCCTTTTACAGTTCAATTTCTCAGTTTATTTTTGACTGCTTTTAATTAAATTTGATGGCCTGCTTCTGCACCACTGAAGTTATTGGAGTGGCAAAGCACTTTGCTGTTATAATGATAGTGCTTTTGGTGTCTGTTCTTATTAACTGCTTTCCAAAAGTGCTGCTTGCAATGCTCATTTTATAAATATTTAAATAACTGAACTTCTATAACATAAATATCTATAGCCAGAAGATAGGGATTCTATTGCCTGTTTAATCAGTGATACACAGTAAACTACAAAAAATCTATTTTTTATAATGTTATATGTGATAACATTAATTGAGATTGGATCCTTAAATCATTTGGAACATAAGTTGTCACACACATAATATCAGTATCACCAAAGGAACAATGATAAATGATTTCAGAGTTTATAACACACATATAATTATATCTGGTACAATAGCTCAGAAAATAAAATAGCTTTTTATACAGATAAGTGAAATCCTGAAATTAATCTGAGTGTTTCAAAAAGTATTTTTTCTTGTTGTTAAGATGAAATGAGGTATATTAAAAAAAGAACTTACAGATCAGACAAAATTTCACGAGGCAAAAATTTAGTAGAGAAATTAAGTGAGTAAAATTAAAAGACTTGATATTAAAAGCACGACTTACCACAATAATAAATCTTTTGCCCTTCACGTACCCATCACACATTTTGAAAATAATTTAAAAATTATTTATAGGGATTCAAAAAACTCAAGTAGAGATACTGGAGGAAGAGAAATGACAAGAGTAGCTAGGTTGGTAGCATGGGGCACTGCTCTGCCTCACTATCTGCCGTGTTCCCGGCACTATCTCTGTTTTATACAGAACACAGTGTGCATAGGGAAACACTGAACAGTTGCTTAGCACCATATAATCAGTAAGTGATAAGACTAGGAATCAAATCCAGACAGTTTGATTTCGGAAACATAGTCTTAAACATTGTGCTGTATTTCCGTGCATTGTGGTGGGAAGGAAGCAGGTAGAGGTGAATGTGATGGGAGAGCTGAGATGGACCACTCTGTCCCGGATGTACCACTGTCTCTCCATGGTGTGGCTCACCCATACAAATTCAGCACACTACGCACAGAAGTCATCAGTATCCCATTACATGGAAGAAGCGAATGCTTCAGGATGAAAGGAACGAAGCACGGTTTCAAAGGGGCAACAAGCTATACAGTTCTAAAGTAGTTACTCTATCTCACCTGCATGGCCAGGGAACACCTGGCATTCTCAATCAGCAACCACCTTCCTTGAATCTCTTGAATGCTAAGTAGTTTATTCTGCAGAGAAATCCACTCTCGTAAATTTTCGACTTTGGGCAAAGCTACTATTACAAGTTGACACGTTTAATCAGAGTCTACAGCCTACCTCTCCTGCTTAGGTTTCCAGAACGCTACCAACCTACCCTACTACTTCAGTTCCTATCACTAAAGTCTATTCTAAAATAGGAATGAAGGAGCAAAGGTAACCCTGCCATCGGAGTAAAACTTCATGAGCACTTGAGACCTGTGGTAAGAATTGAAAAAGGCTGAGGTCAAACAGGGAGGATGTACGGAATTAAAGAACAGGGCAAAAATCCCTCTAATCAATATGTAGATGATAAAAACACTTATTATAATAAAACAAAAGCAACCAAGAACTCTGTGAAATGAGCAATAAAAAGGAGAAACTAGAAAATTAGTAGGAGACTAGAAGTATGACATTAGGTAAATCAAAATTAAAACCAAGCTATGAGGATAATGAAGATTTTATTCTTTTTTTTTTTTGTTCGTTTTGTTTTTGTTTTTTCTTCTGGTACCAGGAATCAAACTCACGATGTTGTGCTTGCCAGGCAGGTGCTGTGCCACTGAGCTAAATCCTCAGCCCCCTGAAGATTGTATTCTTAAAATAGAAAATACTGTAATGACAGGCAAGAGAGCCTGGCAAGTGTTCTAGAGGGAGGAGATCTGAAGAGATGTGGCAGGTCATTACAGTACACTGTTCTGAGCGAGCCCTCACACTGGAGGACAAAGTGTCAGTCTGCAAAGGTGGTTGTGCGTAGTGTTCAGAAAGGACAGCCAGTGGGGCGAACGTTACACGGATGACCTGATTAAAGGCAGCTTGGTATTCATCATACTGTTTCACAACTTTTCAGTTCAGGTCCATTGATGTTCAAATTAATAGCTAAAAAATGAATAGGATGGTAAACAATAAAAGCAAGGAAACCTTCTAATGCATACAACAAAAGACAGAGATGGACAATCGCAAGAGACAGAAAAGGAAGAGAAATACAAAGGGCTCAACAGCTGACCGTGACAAGATGAAAGAGTGAAGAATGTACACACACACACACACACACACACACACACACACGTCTCCACAGTGTGCAGAATTTTAGAAATGCTATAAGGGTCCTAGAGTAAAAGAAAAGTGAAACAGAAGTCATCTGTAAATAAGAGAGAAATTAAGCTGGCAGTAGAGTGAGTCTTTCTTAATTGGGAAACGTGTTTGTAAGCTGTATTCTCCAGAACACACTCAAACGACACCAGTGGGGCGACAGAGTGTAGGTGCACCTTGAAGACAAGTACAGAGGCTTTGGGTCCACCACACCTTGCAGGAAGCTACAAAAGGTGGTGGCTCTGCAAAGCGAGACCCTCATTGAACTTTGGGAAGAAGTGCAACCTGGAGACCTGAGCCAGACAAAGCAGAGTCCAGGAGGCTGAGGCAGCAATCAGCTCTAGGAGAAGAAGATGGAAGGCTGCAGGCGGCTGCAACGCATGGATCACGGGGCTGGGGATTCAGCTCAGTGGTGCAGTGTCTGCCTGGCAAGCGTGAGGTACTGAGTTCAACTCTGGTATCCCCCCCAAAAAACATATTGATAATAGTGGAATTCATAAGTATATTCATCACTTTTTTCAAAGAATAAAATAACCGTGGGCAATATTACAAACCTCAGGAAAAGTAACTACGCTAAAAATGGAAACTTAGAAAAAATATTTACACAGCTATAATAATGTGAACCCTAAATAAAAATTTTGTTCAAATAATTTTATTTAACACACTGAGAGGATACAAGAATGGAAATGACAGACCCCCAGGTTTGTCATCAAACATCATAGGAAGTTAACAGGTCATATTCAAATTTGATGAATCAAGATAAGTATAATATGGATAGGTGTATGGCTGATGTCTGTGGTTTATTGAAAGGAACAGTCAATGCTTAAAATTTTCTTTTTTCTTCACCAATTTTGCACACTTGAATCTGATAACCAGAACGGCTGATCTGAAAACAACAATATGCAGTATAAGATCTTTGGTGAACTCCTACCATCCTGTATGGTGAAGCTCTACATCATTTCCAATGTTTTATCTTTTATTACTGTCTGTGATTCTTTGACCATTTTTACATTCTTAAGTCTGGTGGACTGAGCAACTTTGTTGAATATAACAGTATGTAATGTAGCAACCATCGTTAATTCATATCATTTTGTTTTGAGGTCATGTATCATTTTTGTTGTTTTTGTGTTGTTTTGATTTTGTCTTCATTGTTGTTGTTTGGTTAGTTTTTCTATCTTTAAAATAAAAAAAAAGAATTTGGTTTCATCTAAAAGGAAAAAAAAAGATAAGCATAATAAATAGTTAACATAGTTTCTAGATAGATTCAAAATGTGAATGTGGGTCTTTATTCAGCAAAACTAAATCCCAGAAAGGCTAGGGGGAAGCTCCTGTGATTCTCTTGCTGTGATTATAAGCCTCTTCATACTATTTCATGACTAAATCATACATGCCTGTTTATAAAAGTAAAACTGACTTCAAAAGTTAGAACAATTTGTATTACTGCAAAACCACTTAAGTCATTTTAACAATAGAATACACTTGAGGTTACACAGAGACATTCTCTGCCCCTTAGTTCTTAGGGATAAACAGTTAAAAAGAAATATAGTTCACGACTATTTGTAGCATACTTTTGAAAGTTAAACTATCTCCCTCCCAAAGAGAGCCCAGAAGATGTCCTTCTTGCCTCTTATATTTTTAAAAGTAAATTACTTCAAAAAATTAGGATGTATGCTTTGACTGAAATTTAAGGCAAAAGTTTTGTGGGTCTCAATACCAGAAGATGACACATATCCTTATAACTTTAATAGAACACGTTGTTTCTAATGTTTAAAAGTAGGTTTGAGAGGAAGCCTAGTGTATGAAGGTCTTCCTTCTGTTAGTGGAAGAATTTGTGAATTTCCACTGGGCCACTGCATTTACTAAAATTTAAAACTAGGTAATATTGAGAGACAATTTCTTCGACTTTACAAACTGGTATATATTTCAGATAGTGTTATTTTACCATCAGGCCTGACTGGAACAAAATCTGAACTTTCATGCACTTACGATGCATCACAAATTTTAATAGCAATGATCAAAGGGCAATACTCAACTGAATGTTACCTAAAAAGCGAAAATTCTTCCGATTACAAGGGCAAGGTTAAAAATGTTGCCTTATTAAACAAATTTTGTATTTTTCCTTCTACAAGAAAAAAATTGTGCATATTCACCCTTCAAAGGGAAGGCATAGTCAGACTCTAAGGTTTCAATGTAATTAGCATCTCCAGGAGGCAGGAGAGCTAAGAGAACAGAGATTAACTGATGAAATGCTGGTATTTAAGGTCTATACCTAGATCACACGTAATTTTGGGGGAGGTTCTATGTTATATAAAGAACACTTGAAAAATAATTTACCTTTTTTGGATAACTAGAGCATTATTTGTTTCATGCTACATTAATAACTTTTAAAGCATTCTTTTCATTATTTGTCATCAAGCAGAAATCTTGAATGTCACAGTCTTATGACAATTCTTTTTTTCATTGCCCAGCAGATGACAATAGTGACTTCAGTTTCAAAGAAATAAATTAAAAAGAAAACAATATTTCTACCTTAATCATTCTGCTTCTCTTTCTGAGACTTTTTCATTTTCAACCACTTTTGCCCTCCTGCCTTCTAATTTTGCTGTAACAAAAATGTTTTATTCTACTAGAATATTTTTCTTGATTTTGTCCTTGTTTCATTGGAATTCTAATGGTTCTCCAGTCTGTAAACCAACCTCCACATTCTTAGTTGCCTTAAACCTCTAAATTCTATTTCAAAATTACCTAATATTTTGCCATCATATCAATTTGCATCCAACTCATCATAGCGAGTTAAAAAACTCAATATAAACAATAGATATATTAATATTTTGAGAAGGACGGCTATAAGGTAATGTTCATATAACAGAAGAATTACTGTGTTAATTATAAGTCAAAGAAGGGATATATGGAATATGAACACAGAAAGAGGGTCATGTGTAAGGATACTCTTTAGTTGTAAAACTAAAAATAATTGAGTTTTATAAGGTAAAAGCAGGGAAAAGTGGAAAGCAAAAGGAAGATATAAAAGACAATATGAGCTGTGTGTAGTGGTGTAAGCCTGTAATCCCAGGATTCCAGAGCCCCAGGCAGGAAGATATTCAAGATATCGAGGCCAGCCTGGGCTACAAAGTGAGTTCAAGGCCGGTCTGAGCTGCATAGTGAGACCCTGTCTCAACACAAAAAAGCAAAAACACACTGTGAAAGAAGAGTCAGGACCTGTGAAACTTTAACATTCAAACATGTGTTGAATGAGGACAGGAGGAAAAGAGGAGAAAAGAAGGAAAAGCAAGCACCAGGGATTAGAACTGATGACGACTTTAGAACTAAAGACGACGGTACCTCTAATCAGAGTTAAGAACTTGCAGAAATCACAACCATGAGTCTCAAATAGATCTGACTCACTCTGCACCAAAGTGATAGTTGCAACCTAAAGTCTGATTTTTCTCACTAACATTAATGTGGAAATGTCAAGAAAAACATTAAAAATTCTTACATGCTTCAAGAAAATGAAGCTATGGTCTTCATTAAGATTTAAAAAAAAAGATTACTGAATATTTATATGTTACATAAAATTTTCATTTTTACCTAGGCCTTCTCAGTATCATGTCATCATAACTTTAAATTTTATTTGTTTGCTATAAATAGAAAAAGGTTTCCTATATAGCACCAAGGTTAATTTTCATAGTTGCCCAGCCTTGACTTACAACTTTAGGACTATTTGATGTAGAAAATAACAATATTGAAAGGTAGAAGAAGTGTTCATTTAGTTTTATATTTTATATGCCATAGGAAGTTAATTTTGCTTATTAGCTCTATGGTAATAAAGCTCTGCCATGGCCCTTATAGACTTGGCAGTGACTATTACATACTCAGCCAGCAATTCGAATATCAAGTACTTCCATATCAAGTTACAAAAATGTATAACAGCATTCTGCTATGTGACTTTATTGAGTTCCAGCCTAATGAAAAGTAGTGAATCACTGGAGGTAAAAGATAAGATAAATTTTTACCTCCGTTCCTCGGGCTGACATCAAGACTCAAAAAAAAAAAATTAATCCTTGTCCTTTCTTCCAGCATTATCTTTCATTTCTTCCCTTTATTGATAAAACCTGTCCACTGTCTTTTCCTCGTGTGCTTTCCACTCACACTTACCCTTCGTATGTGTGCCATTCCTCCATCTAAACTCTGTTTCCTGTAGGCATGTCTGTGCCATTTCATTTACATCAAGTCTAACTTCCTTCAAGAAGCATTTTCAACTGTTTAACTCAGATGTTGTTTGTTTTACAAAAAAAGTAATATGCATTTCATCAATACACACTTCATTTGTGTTTAATTTCTTCTTTTGAGACAAAGTGTCACTTTGTAATTCAGGTAGGATTTGAACTCACTATGTAGCCCAGGCTGGCCTCAAACTTACAGTGATCTTCCTACCTCAGTCTCCAAAATTCTGAGATTACAGGCATGCACCACCATGCCCAGCTTCTGTTCATTCTTTAGAACCTAAAACTATGATCGTTAGTTTAATACATACATGTGTACATAATAATGTGCCATTTAGTATATATAGTGTAACTTCTATGGTGGAGGATACACTATTTGTAGGCAGAAATATTTTATGCATAGGTATCGTCTCTAAAAATCTAGTGCAGTGCAACATATGTACTAGATAATTAAGATACTTTGCTTTATCACACCTTTCTTTCATTTATAGGAGGCGTTATTGTCAGAGTCTCTCTCGGTTCCAGCCTGCTTTTGGATCATTTCCTTTTTCTTTGAATTATGTGTGTAAAAACAGGAACACTTTGATTAATACTTACCTAATTCACCTTAATTTTTCCATATAAAATCTATTCTTTTGAAATCACAGTGCTTTGAATGTGCTGAACATTAGATCTATTTTGATTTATTTTAGATCTGGATGCTTAAATGACTAATGAACACTGATACATGTGTAAGAGTTATCTTCGGACAATTTCCAATTTTTATTACACTTCACAAAATATTCCCTAAATTATAGTACTTCGGCAAGTATAAGCTCAACTGCTGAAATTTAACAGTACTTTGGTTCTTGGCAGTAACTTCCATGGCTGCGTGATGTTAGCTACAGCTTAACTTTCAGAGCATGCAGCATCCGTAATATGATATGGCTGGAATTAATTTCCGGATCCAGGAATTAATGCCATCTTAATACTATGTGTCTTTAATTTTCCTATCACATTTACTTTGTGAGTTGACTTTATGAAAGAAGTTGCTTTACATTGCCACACTCATTACTTTAGGGCAGGTTCTTATTCAGGGCAGGATTCTATTTCTGATCTAAGGAAGACAGACCATCACTAACTATTGGATCATGCAGATCTGATGGGCAGGCCGCATACATTAAACTGAAAAGGAGGGAAAGACTTCTCTGCACCTACTGCTTCTACATCCTCTTCCCAGAGCAAGCTGGTATTCCACCACCAGAATAGCAGCAACAGAGAACACACAGTGCTATGGAATGGAAAATGAACAACCTGGAGCATAGTCTGGAGAATGGCCACAGAAATGACAATAACGAATGTGAATGCTTTGTTGGTAACTTGCCTTGTAATAGCTGAAGGAAATGTCAGGTGGAAGGGAATATAGGAAAAATTTCAGCATCTGACTTAGTAGAAGTGATCTCTTTCTCCTCTGATGCACACAAGAACAGTACACACACCCACACATACACACACATGTGCATACACACGCACACACACTTTTTATTTTCCAGGTCAGTTTATTTTTCAAGTCCATTTATGGTCTCTAAACTTTGCTTGGATTAGCGGTTTCTCTTCTTTTGGTGGGTGCTCTAAATCCACCCACGGATTTGCAACATCTTTGAGCACTTCTGAGGTGCTTTTACACATCCCAGATTAGCTGATTTTCAGAGTAGGGAAATTTAGGACAAATGAGTAATTTAAGCCTCAGAAGCTTGAAGGGACCGATATGCTTTGAGCTGCAAATTCTGTGTGTGGCAGAACAGATATCTGAGCTTAGGTCAACCAGTAGCCAATCTATGCCCTGTTGCTACTTTGGTTTGTTGCCATCTCTAACCTAGGATTGTATTCACTTTTTCCTGCATCTTTCTAGTTTCTACTTAGACTTAGTTGACTTCTGTATTTTAATGTTCTTATTTGAGGAGAACTATGGAAAAGAGATTAATGAATATTAAGAGTAAATTCACTAATGATATGAAAAGGAAGGGAGAAATTTAACATGATTACATTCATAAACTTGACCTCCTATCCATTAAGGAGGACTCCAGTCTACTCATCCAGTCTGTGCAGCTCTTTGGTTATACACTACCCTGTTAAGCAGGATTTTGTTCTCTCAGTCTTGACACAGCGGAGGGAGGAAAGAGAATATGAATCTGAAGGACACAGAGTCTAGAAGGGTGAATTTTGTTTTCTAAAGTGTGTGAATTGAAAAAGTATTGCACTAGTCAGCCTTCCCATAATTGAGACAGCACACTGGACACCCAGAACTTAAAGGAGGAGATGTTTAATTTGGTTCACGGTTCCAGGGGATTCAGTTCATGCTTAGCTTGTTCCAATGCAGGAACATCATGGCTAAAGGTCATAGTAGAGAGATATGCTTATGTCAAGGGCTGGGAGGAGTGTCGAGAGGAACAGTGAAGGACCCAATATAGTTTCCAAGGTACTTCCATCACTCATCCAGACACACACAGAAGTGTGCTTTAGTAACCCCCGGGGCAGGTCCCAAGCTCATCAAGATTACACAATTAAACTTACCAACTTTTGCAAATATCACTGAAAGTAAATTCCTGTATAGTTTCTCTCTTTTGGGGGGAAGGGTACCTGGAATCAGAACTCAGCACCAGGTGCTGTGCCACTGAGCTAAATCCTGGGCACTATGATTACTCTTAAAAGCACTACTCAAATTTCATACATTCTTTTTGGACTCTACACACTTACTTATTTTCTTTCCTTTTATAATCTCCCATTTACTTAAATGCAAGTGTATTTTTTCTTACTATAAAATGATGTGTAAGTATATTATTTCTTATACAAATATAGGATTTTATTGCAATTTTGTAATTTGATCTTTAATGCTTCTACAAAATATAGTGACTTTTTATGACCTGGTTATTCTTCTGTAGTCCTACTTCTGCTTATTGCATAAATTGCAGATTTCACTTTCAAAATTAAGAGGTTTTCCCCTGATTATTGAAAGTATGTATGCTGAAAACACAAAGTTAAAAATTAAAGAAAACATAAAAACAGGCTGTTAGAACTAAAATCACTTTATCATACTGAGGCTTTTGCTTCTTTCCATCCACAATGCCAATCTTAATAATGCCCTATAAATGCACCATTACCTTCTTTTTAAAAACTTGAAAATAAACCTGTGCCTTCCTCCTTGGCATAAGTATTCTTCTAAAGCATGGGTTTTAATGGTTCTATAGATATTTAAAAATTCCTGTGAGTTCTTTAAAATTACATATTTGTACTGTATAGAATCTTCATGCTACTTAACAGATGATAGTCAATATCCTTCTCATTAAAACTTTTCAGAAACTCATTTTTCTTACATTAAATCTCTAGATACGAAATGCCTGTGTCAAAGGCTCATTAATGTATCTGATAAATAGATCAAGTGGTTATCATGTAATCTTTTTTTTTTTTCTTTTTTTTTTTTAGTACCAGGAATTGAACTCAGGACCTTGTGCTTGCCAGGCAGGCACTTGGGCCACGGAGCTATATCCCTGGCTATCATGTAATCTTTTTGAGGGATGGGAGACCTTACCTTTAACCTTCCTACTGAACTTCATCCTCAAACCTTATTTTACTTCTTTTGTATTTTACCACAGAGTCTAGCTAAGTCATCCAGGCTACACTAGAACTTGCAACCCTCCTGCCTCAGCCTTGCCAAGTGCTGGATTAGAGGCTTGGGTCTTTTTATAGCCCTTTCCTGGTAGCCTTGGTTGGTTTGTCATCTTTGTAACCATGGAGATTCTATGAGTTATACATAACCATAGTATGCTTTTAAGACCAGTATACATACTTGTTGCTGTTGTTTAACCTCTGAGTTTTCTTGCCTGTTATTCTGTTTATCCCACAAGAGTTTCATATTAATGTCTCTACCTGAGCACACGTGCTAGCCGAAGACTCATGAAAGAACAGACTCAGGCATGACTAAAACGGAATCTGTGTCACAGCGTTGACCCCTGACACTTTTAAAACCAGAAGTTAAGTCATCTTTTGAGTTCTTGTGTAACTTGACCACTCTAAAGGTCCGATGCTAAGTGGGAAAACGCTTGGGTCCTCCGATGCCTCAGGCCGCAGGAGACTCATCACGAGGGCCTTAGCCAGCTGCAGCGAGGCGTGGCACCCCTCCGCATCATTACCAGGAGAGGCCCCGCCCCCTTGTTCCCCAGGACTGGCTGATGCTTCTTTTTCACACGCAGCCCTGACAACCAGATGCTCGGTTTAGAAGGAACCTCGTCCATCACTCTGTTCTGTCACTTTAAGTGAGAAGGGGAAAATAGATATTGGTGTGAGGGATGCAAAGGAATTTTAATAGGAGAATTCTTTAAAGAGATGCAGTGCTGCAGTGCTCTGCAAAGGGAGGAGGGCTGCTGGGGTTACAGGGTGAATCCTTCCATAGAGCTGCAGAGAAGCGCGCCTTGTGCCCTGCTCGGCGTCACGCGGAGCCCGCCAGCCGAGCACTGTACTCACCTGGAGCCGAAGCCCATGACTGCCCTCAGGGCTGGAGCCAGCATGCTGCGGCTCTCACCCCTCAGCTGCGACGCTGCGGGCCAGGAACCGCGTGCCTTTCACTCCCACCTACAACAAAACAGAGTGTCAGTCATGTTTTTTTTCATGTCACTTCAGGCATAATAAGATATTCATTATATTATCTTTCCCATCACACAAGACATTCACTCAATCAGAATGCTCAACACCGAGGGAAGCAGCGTAAACTCTTCACCTCTATGATTTACTCCTTGAAGATTAATACAGCACCTGCAGGAGTCAGTGGGACATCTATATTTTATCTCCTATAAAGTGATCCTCATAAAAGGTCATATATATTTTTTCAGGGCAGTCACTCCTATCCCTTCGATTTAAGTAACTGATGTGTTAATTTAGGAAGTCACTTTCTATATATTGTTCTTGAAAACCATAAACCAAAAACTTTTTTAAAACCCAGAAAGAAGTTAGTGTTGAAAATATTGCTTCATTTTTTTTTACCATGAAACTGAAGCTCAGTAGGAAACAGAACTTAGGAATGCAGTGCCATCAGCTTTATACCTGCGCTACTTCACATTTTAACTTGAACCGTGATGAGCAGCACTGATGTTTTGTCAAACACTGCCAAGTGCTGCTGCTGTGAAGCTTGTGATGCAAACAGATGGTTCTGTCACCCGCTAAAGTGGCAGGCTTGGTGCCAGTTTTAGGGCCAGGCAGCACCTTCCACTCCTCACAGAGCCACTTGCCCTTCCTTTAACCAAGCGATGGTCCACTCTGCTATGCAACTGGTGGCCTCAGCAACTCTAGGTAAACACAGAAGAGATGCAGCAACACACTCCACAGCCCAGCATTTTTGTCTTTGCCTTGGTCCCCTTTTCCAGGATTTGGACTTGGATCAACTCTCAGGGGTAGGATCTTGCCATGATCTGATATTCTTTTTTTTTTTTTTTTTCTTTTTTCTGGTACCGGGAATTGAACTCACAACCTCACGCTTGCCAGGCAGGTGCTGTGCCGCTGAGCTAAATCCCCAACCCTATCTGATATTCTTGATGGTCACTGCTTCTCTAATCTTCCAAATAGGACTGAGAAGGTCAGTGTTCCCTGTTGCTTGATCTGCCCAGCAGGGGACCCTTCACCTCTGGTTGTGTGGACTTGCCACTAATTGCATGTTTGGATTATCACCCCATTCTGGTACTATCCTCTGAGAATAACCACCGTGTTTCAATGAATACAGTCAGACTTCTCCCAGTCCCCCTAATAGTCCCACTAACTATTCCAGTGTCAGGCTGGAAGCCACTTATTTTGTTCCATCTTCTTACTAGTTATTTCAGTTTAATTTTTTTTCCCGATGCAGCATGAAGGGTGCACGAAACTCCCAAACCTTGAAAGTGAGGATTATTCCTTTCAGATCTACATTGTTCTGATCCTCTGGAGTTCTTTTCACCCCTTCATTTCCTGCCTACAGACTTTCAAAAGTTCTCCCTTCGATTACAGTAGTAACTTCTTGGGCGCTGATCTGGTGCCATATAAAAACAGATGGCATTTTCAAATTAGGATAATTTGAGGAGAGTTTAATAAAGAGCCTGTTCTGGAAAGTCTGAGCTGCAGGCAGGGAAATCAAACAGAAAGTACGGTGGAGCTTGTGCCTCCTCAAGCCTTCCGGGAGGAGGGCAGGGAGCGGGTACTGCCAGCCAGGAGGGGTAAGGAGTGCAGACAGGGCCCCCTGGACAGGAAGTCACGCGTTAGACGTCACAGGTAGCACAAGGTGATGGCAGAGAGGAAGCCTGAAGATAAAATACTCCTGCGTGCTGCTTTCCCTCTGGTTGCTGGCGCCATCTACCTGGGGGACCAGCCACACTGGAGTCCCTTGGGCGAGGGGCCCATTCCTGTCCCTGTACAGGCTGGTTTCCACGGCTAGAGAGTACATGGAGAAAGGTAAAAAGTGACTCTGCAAGGGGAAATAAAATTCCAGAAAATCTTTCATTTATATCGAAGAGCACAGGATTTCTGTTTGAGTTCTAATCATACCGATGTGTGTGACTGGAATGTTCACAGTTTACAGTTCTCAAAATCATCCGCAGAGAAGAGATAATACGTACCTCAGAGTGTTTTGATAGACTAACTGGCACAATACACAAAGATTGCAGAGGAAGTGCTTAGTGTTAGTAATACGAGTTCCTCTTAAAATACAAGACTAAACCAACAAACACAGACATATTCTAGAATGCTGAACTCGCCACCAGTTTTTCCAATACTGTGTATTCCCAAACCTCCACACTTTGCCCAAAGTGCCTCTGCATAAGAACTTTTCTTTTTCCCCTATCTTAAATCTGGTTTGCCTAGAAAACTGCTAATTTACACTCCGTGGAACAGTCCTGAGGCCCTCCGCAGCTCTTTCTCAAGCCAAGATGACCGTTCCCTACTGGCTTTTCCACTTGCATTTCCTACTTTCTTTCCCATTTGTGTGCACTTGGCACCCGCAAAGCAGTGAGACCACGCTGTTGTGCTACTCGACCATGAGCCCCTTGAAGGAAGGGGAAGGACATGTCAGACAAATGCATCTCCTCGGGAAGTTTACTAACTATAGATCTTGAACAAATGTACAGTGAATAAATGAGTGTGTGTTTCTAGAATAAGTGAAGTAGAGCAATGAGTGTGTATGTATAGAATAAGCCTGCTGCAATGTAAGGGAAGGGTTCAGAAACATCTTTGCCTATTAAGAAGACCAGCCTGTGATAAGGGCGCATGGGGTAATTACCCTGCCAAGTCACGAGAACTGTGTGGAGCAGCTCCTAAGGACGAATGCCGCCCACTTGGGGACCCTGGTATGGAGCAGCGTGGCTAACACTTTACCTCATTCATTTCAAAGTGCCAAAAGCACTAGACATAATTGATTTGAAGTAGAAAATTAGTGCTTTACTAGCTACAACACTACTCTTAGCAAAAGCATTCGAGTGATTAAAGAAAACAGTGAGCTCCCAACATTTTCTTATGACTCACCAAATGATTCCCCCGTGAATATTAAATTATTTGTTCTGTAAACAGGTAAAGATTTCCCATGATAATGAACATAGAATAAAGCTATACTCACACCCTGACACCCAGCCCCTGTAACTTCCTGCAACAAAGCAACACTTATTGAGGTCTTTGTGTCCTTGGAAATACTTTGTCAGCAAACACAAATTATATATATATATATATTCTTATTCACTGATTCTTTTTTTAAGAGTGAATGTTTAGCACTAACATGACTGTCTTTTTTCACCTAACATAAATCAGGTCTTCTATAGAAGTAAACACACAGCATCTTCATCATCTTTGGCTTTATTTCTGTTTTTCTGATATATTATCAGTTTAGGTAGAAGTCTCCTAAAATTGATTTTCAAAAATCTTGTGTTATTATTACAGATGTTATAATAGATCTGCATTGACAAATTATTATATAAGAGGTCTATCCGTAGGATAAATTCCTACAGGTTTGTGTAAGTTGGTCAGAGGGTAAACGTATCTGCAGATCTTAGATGGAGTACCACATTTTCTTCCTTATAAAGCTAACCAACCTGGGCTCCCGCCAGCAATGTTTGAGACCACGAGAGGGCAGGACATGTAGGTTTTCCACAAATGTGGTAGTTGAAAAGCTGTATCTTTGTATTATTTTACTTAACTTTTAAAATTATGACATAAGCTGAGTATCTTTTGTAACATTTAAAAGACATTCATGCACCTTTTTCTGGGATAGTTCTGCTAATAGTTCAAACACCATTTCTGTTCTTCCTTATTCTAGAGATTTTCCAATGCAAACAAAGCCATTAACGACGTGAGCAAAATATTCCTTTATGTTTGAATTTTTTCAATCCTTTGTCCCCATGCTGCTGCTATTGCAATCTTGTAGAGGAAAGCAAAGCAGTAAAAACTGATCCCACAGTGCCCTCTGGTGGCCTTTTACTCCGCTGCATTTTCCTTGCATAAATGGGGACAAAAGCTGAAGGGAGATACAGTTGGAGGGGAAAGATCTGTATCCTTAGCCACCAAATGTGTCTTGTCCCTAAGACAACATAGAAATATAACCACACCGAAGTGGAAAATGAGTAAGATCTTCTTTAACTCCGGTTCCTTTAGAAGATAGCACGTGCAAATTTGGGGGTGTTCAATTAGATCATATTTTTCTCCTCATTATTTAAGAGGGCCAGGGAATATGAATGAACGAATGAATGAATGAGATAAATTTATTGACAGTTAGCCATACTACAATATGATGAGGGCAATGTATATATGTACAAGGCTTGTGTATGGCTGGAAACACCCAGGTTAGTGAGTGGCACGTAGGATCCCTTTCATTAAATTGAATTGAATTAACTAAAGATAAAGATCCTCTTCAAAGTTGCTGCACAAACCACCTCACAGAAGGAGTGCTGGGTTCGATCGCTACTTCCCTGTCCCCACGGGAATGCACTACGGGGCTGGCCAAGGCCTTTCACCTGGATCTTACCGGGGCAAACTCTGCTTGTGAAAGGGAAACCTGCACTTTCCTTCCTCCTGACTAAACCCACGGTTCTCCTGATCAACACCGGCCTCCGGGAGTGGTCACTGATCCGTGGAAGACCCAGACAGGAGCTCGGGAAACATGGAAATCAAATAATGCACCAATAGGCATCTAGACTCTATAATTACACACGGTTTTCCTCACCCCATGCCTAAAACTAAAGAGATTTTCACAACGAAATTGAAGACAAAACTTGCAGGAGTGCTCTAACTGTGGCATATTATGTCACGCAGAGCTATGAATATGTGCCTATCCAGTATTGCTTTTATGGAGCAAATGACAGAATGAATAAAGTCATATATATACATATACATATATATGTATATATGTATATGAATATATATGACTTTATTCATACATACATACATACATTCATACACACATACATACATACATACATTCATACATACATATATATATATTCATTCTGACTTTGAAAGCAATACATTTCCTATTTACACGTGAGGACCAGAAGCAGCCTAAAAAATAATGCAAGATTTTTAGCCCAAGATCCCCAAAAATACCACAGCAGAGATTAATTCTCAATTATATAAATACTCTTATTTAGATTTCAGTAAGGTACCCAACAATCTAATCCAAATCATTTCCTAATTATATTTAACATGCGTTCTAGAGAGAACAATAAAATTTAGAATACTATGGCATACAGGCTGTGAAAAGCCAAGTGAGATCTTTATTCTGACCCTTAGTTCTAAGGACCAAATTCCTTGAGTTTGGTATTATGTGTCTATTCACCCTCCAGGATGCCTTTTTTCCCTTTAATGCATGAAACTCAAATTAGCTCTGCACATAAAGATGTTCAAGTGATGTGTCTATTGAAGTGATTCTATTAAATTGTCTATCTCTGGGAGGGAATTTGTCTATCTATCGGTAGAACAAATCGAGAAGAATTGCAGGATGAAACTTCATTACCCTGGAAGATATCTACGAATTCCCTCATTGTAGCAATACCCTGATAGCAAAAGAGCTTTTCTTTCCCTTTTATTGTCTCTATAATTACAAAAGAAAGGAAAACAATGGAGAAAAAAAGAGATAGAGTTCAGAATATGAAAGTAGTCAAGATGTATATTGGCAACTGTAAAGTCTGTTGCTATTTTTTCATGTTGAGTGGTTCTGCTCATTTAAGACCTGCACAGTGGCCTGTGTTATGAAGAGCCTGTATGCCATAGCATTTTAAATCCTATTGTTCTATTCTCAAAACAGCTTCTGTTCCATTTACTCTACTTATGAGCTATATGGTCATTCTATAGTAACGCTACTCACATCAAATTTTTAAAAATATCTTCCTTTGTTGGGATATTACAGAAAAGGAGTATATTTCTCATTGTGCCTACTTTTTTCTTTCAGATCTGCCTTCCCAGTCAATTCCCAATATCAAACTTGGAAAATAGTATAATCCTTCATGCGTTCACTCTGGAGATTCAACGACTGACTAACTGGATGCCTGAAGAAAATTTTTTAAATGGAAAACATAAAGGATAATAAACACAAAGCTTGTAGATGAATAAAAATTCAAACCTCTAAACTGTGAGCTAAATAAACCTTTTGTCCTTTAACCTTGAGTGTCTGGTATTTTGTCTCGAATTTCTCATTGTTTTTATTTTGGATAAAGTGATACCTTTTATATAAATTTTTCAAAAATTTTTACATTTGAAATTTTTAGGTAAAAATTCAGTTTAGCTCTCCCCACGAGTAGTTGGATTAAGTGTCTAATGACACAATACTTTTCTGCATCCATTTATTATAAAAGTAAAACTTTAAGGGTAAGTTTGCAAAATTTAGTCAAATACTACAAGATCTACATACAAGTATTTCTGTGATTCAATGCGGTAACTTCATGAACAATGCTAAAATGATAAAAAAGTAAGAGTGTTATCAGTCCAATCTAAAAAATGTGCTAAATAAGACCTAATTGTGGCAGAAGGTACAAAGAAACATGGGATTGAAGAGGTATTTTATGACAAATGGAAAAACTGCAATGAATAAGACAGGACCATAATAAATTTTAAAGGCTATTTTAAATAAAATTACAGCTTTCAGTGGAGTTACTAAAAAAATGACACAATGCTGCCAGCAATATTTTTAATATCTGAAACAATGGCATATGGTAGACCAAAGATTTCTCTGGTGGGGTGAAGGATAGTTAATACAGGAAAACAAGATTTTGGACAAGGAAAATTGTAAGAATATCACATGGACCAAAATCAGATAAAGTTCAAATTTAAGAGGAAAAGATGATGTTGTAGTTCCTTTTCTCATTGTTAAGCCAAAATATCAGACACCCAAGGTTAAAGGAGGAAAGGTGTATTGAGCTCACAGTTTGCAGAGGTTTCAGCCGGTTCCAAGGCAGCGTGGCATGCCAGACAGGCATTGCAGGGATAAAACAGTTCATGATAGGTAGAAGGCAGCAAAGCAAGCGAGGGATGACCACAGCCCTTTTCATCCCTTATATCTTATTCAGTCTACTTAGGGTGGGTTCCATCCACACCCTGAATCCTCATGCCCTTGATTCTTGCATTGCACCATGAATCATTCCCAGCATCACACATTCTGGACACAGCGACCGCTGAAAAATCCCACCTATGACCACATAAGGTTTTGCGGGGACAGCTAGACACAAGCCGTAACAGATGGAATCAATGATTTTCTGAAATATTTTTCTCCCCCATGACCCATTTAAGATCTTAACTTTCAACATACTCCATTAATAGTTATGAATTTCTCATCATTTTTATTTTGGACAAAGTGGTACCTCTTTATATACATTTTTCAAAAGTTTTTAAATTTGACAACAGAATTTAGTATGGAAGTTGGAAAGTAGTTTGGGAAAATACTGAGTAAAAATTTGAGAATGGAAGGAAAATGGATTAATTGTAACTAGACATGACCCGAGAACTCACCACCTGAAAGTTATGTCCCTCGGACATGAGTAGAAACTGACTTCCCCTGCACTGCACAAGTCAGCAGCCTTAGGACTTGGCCTGCAACATTAGCATTGTCTCAGTTGTCCAGTTTGACGAATTCACTGGTTCCATTCCAGACTTTATACACCATAGTCATAGGAACCAATTCCTTAACACAAGGAATCAATTTGTTCCTCTCCTCCTTCCTCTCTGTACATATGTACACCCAACTGGTTTTCTTTCTCTAACAATCCTACAAGGTATGACATTTTTACGAAGCAAATTAAGTCTGTGATATCAGTGTATCTAGTACACACGTAACTTCTCTCAGTCCCGCGCTTACGGCAACTGCTACAGAAGGAACTAGTTTACATCTACTTCAATCGTTTCTGAATGTGCCACGTGGCAGTGATTTATGTAATTTCCATTCACTGTACTTCCTGCCATAGGGTTTTATTGACATGAGGAATATGAAGATCATAAGAAACTGGTTAGCACACACATATACTCAGAGTTACCATTAACCCTTGCACCTGCTATGTGTATTAAGGTAGTATTTATTTGTGCTCTTAATCACATTTTCCACCTATTTACTCCCTTGAAGGAAACCTTGATTAAAAACATTTTCACTAATAAGCTATTTTATTCAGAGGATCACATAATATAATTGCATATCTTTCCTGTTTGAGTGGGAGTACTATTTAAAAAACATTAACTTTAAAATGTTCTAATATTGTGAATATGCTTCGTACATCAGTGTCTTCATGAAGACATTTTATTCCTAAAATGCACAAGCTGGCAAGAAACAGATATTTATTCCAGTTTAAAATAAGAATATAAAATAGTCAGAAATAGATTATCTCCAATGTTTTGTGAGAATACTGAATTCATATGGAATCAATGAATATTTAACTAGCTTTAGTAACATAGTACACTGCACACATCATAATATCTTTCTACATATGAAACAGTAGACAAATAGTTCTTATTTCTTCCATGCAAGCATATGTATATATTTGAGAAGTGTTACTTGTGCATAGAAGCACAAATTAATAGAGTAATAGATAAAAGTAATATACAGTAAAAGTATCTACGCTATGTAAGTAGAAATTTCCTTCAAAAGACTATTTTGGTTTTCTCCGTAGATTACAAAGAATGAGATCAATTGACATCTTAGAAACAGATCCTGTGATGGAAGACTCCATTTTAATATTAAACTTCCATGGGAGAAAAAGCTACGCATTTCAATTCACTTTATAAACAATTGTGGGAGATAAACTTAATGGCAGAAAACTAAAGCCAAAAATAAATAATTTATATAGAACTAAATGCTAAACAGCTTCTATGGAAGGAAAGCAAGGGATGGTAAGGGGAGAACAACATCCTTCCAGCAAAAATGAGGATAGAAAATCTGACCGAAGAGCAGCCGTGTGCCATCACGCAAGCACTCTCAGCAAAGATGTGACCTCCAAAATAACAGTAGACAGCAAAGATCCGCTTAGAAAAGAACAAATGAATGAAAGAATAAGTAAATCCTAGGGAGGGATCATCCTGAAAGTGACAAAGAACATAAAATAGTAAAGAATCTACCCGCTTTGAAGCCAGATTCCGAAATGCTTAAAATTTCACTTTTATGATCATTTATCATTTTATGAATTCCAAAAGGAAAGTAGCTTCCTATTTTTTGTTACATATCCATTTTGTATCCAGATTTTGCTTCTCTGCTCCATCACTAGCCTTAGCTATAATATTCAATTCTGCATTTTCTAGACCCTTAAGAAAATAATTATTCTAAAAGGACAAAGATTTTCCAGGCTGAAGTGGAGCTATATATTGCTGAAGTAGCATCAGAAGACCCCTCTGCTAGAAGACAATTAAGCTTTTTCAAATTACAACAGAACTGGTCGGAATAAAAAACTATACCAAAAGTGTATAAGATAATTAAGTGATGTAGGCTTTATTTATCTGGAAATGTCCCATCATATGTATTTGCTTTTAATTGGTTAAATGAAATGCAAGTATTTTTAGTGTTTCTTGTTCTGTTTTGTTTTGTAGTGTTAAGGACTGAACCCAGGATTTCAAGCATACAAGAAAAGTGTTCTACTCTGAGATAAACCTCCAGCACTGTGAATTTTATTTTGAGGCAAGTTCTCATGAAGTTGCCCTTGCTGACTTTGAACTTTGGATCCTCCTGCCTAAAGTGGGATTGTAGGCATGTGGCACTGTATCTGTCCTTATTTTCTTTTCTTTTCCAGATTTCCCTTACATCCTGGAAATGTCTGGTTTATTATATTGTTTTCCACTACTCAAAAATGTAGCTTTCGTTCCTTTGGTGAGGTGGCTTTTGTTTCATCACCTTATTGGTATAATTACTATTTTGTTTTTTCTGGAAGGAAGACAGAATGTACAAGGGACTGAAGTGAGACTTAATTGAGCCTCAATAAAAGTCAAATTTCAAAAAAATTCTCTAACTTTCTGATAATATGTTAGAAAAAATTATTTAGGAATGGAGAGTTAAGATGTTGCAACAGATGATCAAAATTTCTTACTTCTAAATAAATGTAGGTGTTTAAAACAATCATATATAAGCAATTCATAAATGAGAAAGACAAAGAATTAATTTTGGCATATTTGTAATTTTTAAAATTATCACTTGGCTATATGTCAAGTAGATAGAAACACATAAAAGATCAATATTAAAAGGTAGATGTTTCATAGTATGATTTATAATTTTGTCATCCCTGTAATTTCACATTATTGAAGAATGGGTTCTTGAAAAAATAATCACTTCTGAGAATCAAAATGAGAAGCACCAGGTGAATCTGTCATGAAAATGGCCTGCAGGAGCTGGTTCCCTAGGAGCACGGGCAGATCAATATTTGAGTAAATTGTAAGTCAGAAAGTAATGGGATATATTATTTTCAGTAGCAGAGGAATTTAACAACTGATCTTTTTGACTACTACAATAGAGAACACAAAATTTATGAAAAAATTATAAATATGAACTTTAAGTGTGTTAGATAAAAATGAAAAGTGGGCATTGATTTTATAACCACTCACTGATGGTGAGAAAAAAAGAAGCGCCAGAGTCTACAATCAGCTGCGTCAGTGTGACAAGAGGTAAAGGCCTGAGGACGAGCTAGGTGGAAAGCGGAATCTGAGAACTCCATATAAAGCTCAATCCCGTGATAACAACACACTTAAAACTTTTTGAGAAAAACTATGGTCACTAATTCGGGGTGATAAACTTGTTTATGGTTTTTAGGACTCTCAAATTAAAACTTCTCAAATTAAAAACCAAGGGAACATAAAAGGTGACCCATGACTTAATATTCATGGCATATGGAATATGACTCAATATTCATGGAAATTCATGGCAGAAACAAAGAATATTTTTCTCTTTTAAATATTTCATAAGTATAAATCATATGCTTTCCCACAAATAAAATCCTGCCAAGCATTAGTAAACACTCTAAAGTTAAAAAATATGTGTCCATGCTAATCCTCACGTGGGAGGTCCAAACAGATACAGACTACAGAGTAATAGCATTTTAAATAAAGTTTGAAAAGGGTAAATATGAGAAAAATATATTGACAAACTCATATGGAGAGATAAAGGACCAGGAACACCCAATATAATATGGAAGAACAAATTTGGAAGACTGACAAAACTGAACTTTTACACCTGCAAAAACTACAATACTCAAGACAGCATTGGGTGGGTGAAAGAAAAGATACCAAGATCAATAAAAGACAAGAGAGATCCCAGAAACAGACCCACAAAAGTGGAGACAACTGTTGACTGATCAAGGATCAAGGAAAATTCCAAGGAGAAAGGCTTCTTTCTCAGAACTGATGCTACACAAATGGATGCTCCCATGGACAGAGGGAGAGGAGACCGGACAGAGAAGGCATGTAGACATAGTTCTTACACTCTTCATAAAATTTAGCTCAAAATGAATCACAAACATTAAATTAATTCTATAATGTATATGATAGAGACACAAGGAAAAATATAGGTGACTGTGAATTTGACAATGAGTTTTCAAAACGGTATTAAAAATGTGATTGATTAAAAAGAAAACCAAGTACTAGACTTTGTTAAAGTTGGGAACCTTTTTGCAAAAGACATCAGTAAAAGAAGCCAAGAGAAATCACAGCTTGAGCAAATCATCAGCAGAGTACATGCATAGCAGAGAACTTTTAACTAAATGGTACAAAGACTTATTAAAACAATAATAAGTAAACAATTCAATTAAAACTGGGGATACTTCACCAAGTAAAATATACAGCAAACAAGTGAGTGGTGTGTACTCAATTTTACTTACCATTAGGTAAATAAATGATCAATATCAAAATGGTGCTCAAGATCATATATTATTAGTTAAATAAAAATTAGAAGAGCAGTCAGACATGGTGGCACATGCTTATTATCCCAGCATTTCTGGAGGCTGAAGCAGGAGGATCACAAGTTCAAACCCTATCTAGGAAGCTTAGTACCTTAGCAAGACTCATTCTCAAAATAAAAACTAAGTGGGAATGTGGATGCTAGGAATAGCTTATAGAGAAGACCCTAGGTTCAACCCACAGTATTGAAAACATCATATTTGTAAGTCACTTTATAGCTCTAGGAATGGTGAGAATGAAAAATAATGAAGACACTAACTGCCAGTAAACATGCCAAGCAACAGGGGGCAGTGCAAAATGCTGTGGCCACTTTAGAGAAAAACTTGGCAAGCTCTTACAAAATTATACTTCCCCATTATAATCCAGCAATTCTTCCTTCATCTTTGGTTCAGTACTGAGTTTAATTGAGACCTTACATTCACAGGGAAAAGAAGACCTTCCTGCAAAAGCTTATAGCAGTTTTATTCCTAAGTACCAAATGTTAGAACCAACCAAGATGTCCTCCAATTCATAAAGGTGCTGTGACATCAATACAAAGGAATATCATTCAGGAGTAAAATATCATTCAGCAATAAAAAGTAATAGTATATAAAGCCAGGGGGAAACTTAAGTGAACCTTTGGTGGTTAAACAGAAGCTAGTGTGAAAGAGCATGATTCATGGTTCCATTTTTATGTTATTCTTGTGGAAAAGAAAAATAATTAAAGACAGTAAAATGATTATTTTTAAAGGCTTAGAAAGAAAGAAGAGAGAGAAATAGGCGAAGTTCAGGGGACTTTCAGAATAAAATTATTCCACTTGCTACTGGCACAGTAGATATATTACCTATTCATTGGTCAAAGCCATGGAACTTCATAGCAGCACAAACTGAAATGATACATGAAAAAATTTAAAAGACATTTTGGAGATTAGTTGATTTTAGAAGGTGTTGTCAGTAGTTTTCAAGGGATAGATTGGACTTGGACACCTATATTTGTAGGATTATTTTGAAATATTCACCCAAACTGTCAAATGCAGAAGACTGCAGGAGATCTATCCATGTGCTAGAGACCCATGGCAATGTTCGGCTGAAGGCCTAGAGCCCACAAGAAAGTCTCATACAAGCCCCTATCTGCACTGGACTGGTCATTCAAGAGATGCAAAGTAAAACAATGCTGAGATTCCATCTCACCCCAGTAACGATGCCTACCATCAAGAAATCAGCCAATAACAAATGCTGGAGGGGCTGTGTGGAAAAAAGAATCTTTCACTACTGTTGGTGGGAGTGCAGATTGGTGCAACCCCTGTGGAACTGAGTGTGAAGATTCCCCAGAAACTATGATTGGAGATCCCATTTGACCCAATTCCTCTTCTGGTTATGTCAAGAATTTAAAAATTGTACCACAGCAATATATGTACACTCATGTTTATAGCTGCACAGTTTGTCATAGCTAAATCTTGGAAACAACCCAAATGCCCATCAACTGAGGAACAGATAAAAATGATGTGGTCTTTTTGTACAATGGAGTACTACTTAGCCATAAAGAAGGAATGGATGCAGTACGAGACCTTAGTCATAGGTGATATAAACCAGACTCACATGAGTAAACATCATATTGTCTCCCTAGTGTGAGAAACTGAAAGAGTAAATAAAATCCAAAGTGTACAATATATTTGGTAAAATGGAAAGAAACTGTTCAAAAGGAAAGAGAAACTGGAGTAAGGAAAGGAGAAAAGAAGAAAGGGAAAAGCTATATATATAGTTAGATAGTTATAAATTAGATAGACAGTGAGATAGTTATACTACTCATTTCTCTGAGTTCATTGAAAAGAACGGTTTGTGCTAATAGTGTTTGGACAATTAAATGTCTATATCTTGTATACTGTGTAACAAATGATAACAATACACAATACATCAACCATATTGCTGTCCTATTATCTTGTTTTGAAATTTTGTTTTTCTCTTTCAAATAAAATAAAATAAAATAAAGGAGGAATGGAAATGAAAACCATAGGATCTAATTGCACTAGAAGGCATGAAGCAACCACAGTGCTGAGGATGAAAAAGGAAGCTGCTGACCTGATTAAATGTGGAAAAGAGTGCTGTGTGATACTGAAGAAAAGAACCATACAAATTTCTGTACTTGATGAAAATGTTGACCCCATGGATATGGTTTCATAATTTCGATACTGCTCTATGTATATACTGGAGAGAGATTTTCCGCATAAACAAAATGTCAAAGTTGAGATTATTTATGGGACAAAGGATTAGAATTGTAGACAAGAGTATGAACTCATGCTTATATTAATATATTTTCATATAGAAATATTCATAGATATATGTGTATATATGGGTTCAGATAAGCCTGTGTATTTGTTGCTTTTCATCTTAGAAGCTCTAAAAGAAATGGCAGCTATGCAAGCATGGCAAGGACCCACAGTCTATTTCTAGAACTTTTCTCTAATTAAAGGAATTAGGATTTCTTAAAGAAATTATTATGTCTAGTTTTGGGGTAGGAAATATGCAAACTAAGCTTGGGACAACTTGTAATGGCTGAATCTTAGGAAGCCTTCAAGAAATGAAAAGAATTTCATTGAGTAGGGTATGTCATACACTCATAGGATCCCAAAGGCCACTCACAGAGCTCCCAAAGGCCAAAGCTGTAATAATTTCAGGAACAGAGTAATGTAGGAGACAGACAAATAGCCTGTATAGAAGAATCCCAAATAATTAATACAGATACTTTCACCCAAGAAGATGAGGCAGAACTCCTCCCTATTCCTGGTTACTTGCTTCCAGGAGAACAATATGAAATGGGTGTGTAAGAGAAGACTAAATTCATGGTGGAGAAGCTTTATAAGCACTAAGCACTCAAGGCCAAGAGTTATAAGTCATGCGGACAGTCTCAGTGGTGGTGAATCTCTGGTATGTATGTTACTTATTTTTCTTTTAAGACAAAAGATGTTAACATATGAGGGGATTTTTTTCCCCTAAACTAAAACCTCAGTATTCAGGTTTAATTGTAATGTTGGTACCTGGCAATAAATACCTGGGTTTTAGGTTGCAGTTTAGACACTTGGTCTCTAAACGTTTTGCCATCACTGGACTATGTATACCCTTAATAGGTTGTGATTACTTTGGCATTTTACCTCTGTGGTTTCCTTCTCGATAACCAATTATCCCAACCTTGAGGAAAACATGTGAAAGCTTACAAACACTAGTAATGGTTGATACCTTATGTCGGTTTGAGAAGTCTAGAAGCTTAACTAAGTGTCTCAGCAGCTTCACATCCTGGGGTGAAAAGGACACGCCCTTCCTGCTCTAGGATGCTGTGTGCTGTGTCAACTTGAGAAGTTTAGAATTTAACTAAGTGACTCAGCAGGGGGCCAGGGTCCTTACTTTGTAAACATCCTCATCTTATGCAAGAGGAGGGCATGGAGATGGTGTGAGTGCTACACCCACCCTACGGGGTGGTATGTAAGGGAGGGTGAAGGGCTTGCTCTCCACCCTTTTTGGTCTTGCTGCTTTTGCTGTCTTCTGCTGCCATGAACTGTTGCCCCTGTGCCATGCCACCCTGCCTTGTAGCCAGCTGATTAAGGACTGAAACCTCCACAAACTGTGAGCTGAATAAACTTTTCCTTCCTTAATTTTAGGCGTCAAGTATTTTGTCACAGCAGTGAGAGAAAAGTAGCCAAGACAACACCAGAATGTTCTACAAAATACTTAGTCAATACACCTCAATAACAAGTCAAGAAGGGCCACACTCAGGAAGATCCTAAAGATACATGTCAACTAAATGTAATGTTGATTCTAAATCAAATCCTGGAAGAGAAAATGTATGTTATATAAAAATTAATTAAATTGAAATGAAATGTAGACTTTACTTAATATGTCAGTATTACTGTATTGATTATAACAATGTATCATATTAATATAAAAGTTAACAACATGGGAAATTGAGTGCGGGTTACATAGAAAATCTAAATATAATATAATTTTTCTGCAAACTGAAAATATTTTAAAATAAAATTTATTTAAAAATCTGCTAGATATAGAATACTTCTGATGTAAGAGTAAAATTGAATATAAACCTAAATTAAGTCATTCAGAAATATAAAAAATATGAAAATAAGGTGAACAGAGCTGAGCAGAAGAATATGCTGTCTCTTTGTTTACATTTTTAATTGGAGCTTTGGTAGAGAAGTCCAAATACTGAAAATAAAATTATTTAATATAGTAGTCTCAATATTTTCCACTTGTTGTAAAAGATGAAACTCTTCAAATTTATAAAGAAAAAATTGTAATGTTAATGTTCACTATCAAGACAAAGTAAGAACACATATCTAAAAATTCAACAAAGTTCAGACCAAAAAGATAGACTCTAATAGATTTTTTAATCACAAGCAAAGTAGCAAAAAGTGAAGTGAAATTTTTGATGTACTTAAGTAAATATGTGTAACCTCAAAATGTGTACCTTTCTATCCTTTAAAGTTGCAAAAGCATTTTAAAACACCAAAACACAAACCAAAAATACAGTATTAAGAATTTACTATTAATGAAATCTCACTAAAGGCATTTATGAACCATGCAGTTTAGGAAAAAGGATATTAAACATGTATTGAAGGAATACCACACAGAATAGGCAGATTTATAGAGACATTAAGGCAACAATTAACTGAATGCAGAACAGCTCAACCTATGGAGTATTAAAGAATACTCAAATGATGGATAGCAGTGGATGCACGTGGGGTTGATGAAAACCTGAAACTTCCTTTTTTAAAAATTTTTTTGTCTTTTTGAGACAGGGTTTCACTATACAGTTAAGTCTGGCCTTGAATTCACTTTGTAGCCCAGGGTGGTCTCGAACTCACAACGATCCTCCAGCTTCAGCCTCCCAAGTGCTGGGATTATAGACGTGAGCCACCAGAAAACCTGAAACTTCTGACTATAAGTTGTCTTTTACTTTTATACGATGCAAATGCTTGTTCTTTGTGTATTTGTGTCCCTTAACTGATAATAGTTACCAGTAGAATGAAAGCTTTTCAGATCAATAAATGTAATAAATGTAGATTGTTAAAAGCACAGTATGTCAGAAACATACCAAACACCTGAAAATGTTGAAATGTTGTAAAGTCAATAAAAATATAGGAAACCATATTTACTGTGTGCACACTAACCACAGGTGAATTCATTTATAGAGTCAATACACAAAGGACAGCTTTTAGGGAAAAATACTCCTACCATTACCTTTTCAATGTATAATCATAAACTTCAATATTTACATGTATCAATGTGAAGGAAGTCATGTCTATGGACTAGAAAATTCTCAAAAGATTAATTTGAATATGTAAATATGGAAAGAAAGGCATTTAAAATGAGTAAAACACAAAAAAGATATAAAGCATTATATATTATTCAAAAGTCCTCACAAAAAAACCTCAAAGCAATTGAGTAAATAAAAGAGGTGCCATCCACACAAGGATGTACCCCAACACAATGTGTGTGTGTGTGTGTGTGTGTGTGTGTGTATTAAACCCACAGCCAACATTCTACAAATGACAAAAAGCTGAAAAGATTTTCTCTATGATCTAGAACAAGACAAGACATCCACTTTCACTGTTCTTCTTTAATATACTAGCAGTTTTACTGGAACAACCAGACAGGAGAAAGAGACGAAGGGTATCCAGATAGCAAAGGAGAAAGTTGTGTTGTTTCTATAGGTAAATAACGTCATTTTATACAAAGAAAAACTAAGACTCTATCAAAACAACTGTTAGAAATGACAAATTCAGTAAAGGTGCACAATACAAAAATCAACATGTAAAACTCCAGAGTATTTTATACCTCAGAGATTATCTTGCTGAAAAGTTATAAAGAAAGCAATGTTTGCATCTAAAGCTAACTGATAATCCACTATGTACTAAAGAACACATTAGAGGATCTACAGTCTTTTCAACAAACGGTGCTGAGAAAACTGGTTATCCATACTGAAAGAATGATACTAGATGCTTATCTCTCTCCACGTACAAAATTAACTTAAAATGTAGCAAATACAGTCCTTAAATGTAAGGCCTGAATGTATGAAACTACTAAAACAGACAATGTAAGACATTATTATGTGCAGTGACTTTGTTCAATTAAAACCTAAAAGCCCAGACAATATCATCGAAAGTAGAGCAATGGGATTAGATCAAAGTAAAACGCTTCTTCAAACAAGGGCAATCAAGAGTAAAGAGACAACCAGCAGATGGGGAAAATATATGCAACCTATTCACTCAACAAGGAATTAATATTCAGAATATATAATGAACTCAAGCAACTCAACTGCAAAGAGAGAAATATTCTGATCAAATTTTGGGTAAGTGATCTGAAAAGACGTTTCTCAAAAGAGAAAATGTGAGTGGCTAATATATCTGTAATAATCAGCATGACTAATCAGGGAGCTGCAAACCAAAGGCACCATGAGATATCATCTCACCCCACTTAGAATGGCCGTCATCAGACAAAATACTTAACACTGATTGTGAGGATGTGAAGGAAGGAGAACTTCCATATGCTGTTAGAGAGAATGTAAATTAGTATCGCCTCTATGGAGAACAGTATGGAGGTACGTGAGCAACTAGAAATACAAGCATTTCATAAGCCAGCTATTCCACTACTAACTCAAAACAAAGTCAGTATGTCAAAGAGTCACTCTTATGGCTGCTACAAGATTATGCTAACGCTTATTGTTTTTTAGTTGATTCGACAGTACTTGTGATTGACAAAAGAGAATCCCTCCTTTATAAAAATAACTTCATTTTTATTCTACTGTTCAAGGTTCTGAACATTTAAGAGAAATATGGGTGATTTTTCTGTGTTTATAATTTGGTTGGTAAACTATGGAAATATGAAGATAGGGTAGGTTGTTTATATAAATATACAGAATTTGTTATAAGTATCGAAAGTGAAGTGCACAAAGAGCTTTGCAATTTATAAATACTGGAAGCCCCAGATGAACTGGAATCAATTTGTGTTTAGAGATGAAAACCATCATAATGGAAGAAACTCAGGAAAGAGTCATTCAAACGAAATATATAGGTAATTTGGACAAATGAGAATTTTACTCACATTGTAAACTATAATTTACATTTAGTTGCATGGAAAAATATACAAATCTTAGAGTGAATGGATAAAAATTCACAGTTCTGTGCTTGAAACTAATTTAATGTCCTAAATAAATTCTGCCTACAAATTCTATGTTATTTACATATGGAGACAATACTCTATAGTATGTAATTTAATAAAATTTTTGGGTTAACCCAAAATGTATTAAGCTCACCTAGTCCCAAACTTATTTCCCCTAGAAACACCATTCCGACTTTCTTAATTTGTATTAAAATTTTCACCCTGTCTTTTCCCTTGACTTTTAAACTGCTAAGAATTTACTAAACAGCAACTCTTTTACAATCTCCAATATTAATTAGATATGCCCACAAAGTTCTGTTCATTTAAATATAATATTAATAGTCTTCTTGTCTTCATGTCAATAAGGACTTTATGCCCTCTTCTCTTTCCTGTTCATTTAAGAAGCCAGAACAACAAAGAAAATGAACATAGATAATGTACAATAAAAACCTACAGGTAATCTGAAACATCCCTCTGGCTATGTATCCACTGTGTGGAAGCAAGTATTTCTATACTGTGATTTCTGGAAACTAACTACAATAGAGAAATGTAAGGTTGAGTTTTGCTGCAATTCACTTCTCCAGCTCGACATCCATGTACCTGTGTGCTGCCATGTTATATAGAGTCATGCTGCATATTAGGAATCCAGACTGGATTGTTTGCAACCAGAAAATCTAAATGTATTTTGAAATCTAACACCAAACCTCTCTTCCTTCACATGTATTCTAAATTAGAAACCCCATTATTACTTCTGTAGGGAGAATTCCATAAGATAAGGGATAGGGACATTTTAAAAGTCATGCTTTTTTTCAGTTCTTTACTTTTTCATTCATCATGTATTGGAGCCTATCTAGGCACAAAACATATTAAGGAGGTACCATTTCCCTTTAAACACACAAATATGAAAATTACATAAAATAGAACTTCATGAGGTAATGTAAAAAGAACAATATAAATGCACTACACAAAATAATCTATACATATACAAGGTAATACAGAAGCATAGAGTAATCAAACCAGCCTGGAGACTTTGTAAATACCATGTTAAGAAATGGCCAGTGTAATGGCCCCGGCAGGTTCAAGAGATGGTATGAGAATGGACACATAGTGGTATGTTCTAAGAATGGTTAGAAGAGGTTCCAGATGCATTTTGACATAGGAAGGGAGAAATTATGAAGAGGAAATATGGTAACACTCTTAACATCCACCCACATTATTGATGTGTGTAAATATGTATACATTTATATTATTAAATAAAATATTACTAATATTTTTGAAGACTTAGCACGTGTTTTATTTCAATCCCCTGAACACCTACTAGTATTATAGTACTGACATACATTTTAAACATGAAATAAAACAGATAAAATGATCAACCAATATCATTCCTATATGTGTCTATGTACATAGGTATTAATAGTTGGTACATTTAAATATGTCTTACAGATATATCTATACTCTGTCCTCCCAACCATATTTATTACTAGGTAAATCTTTTCTCTATCGATGTGTAATTAGGAATTTCAGTACCTAGGAATTTGAAACAGATCAAACGTGCTTAAATCATTTATTGTTTGCAAAACAATAGAAAATTAATTTGCTGAGATAGTGATCTTCACTGTACTTGACAGTAAATAAGAAGAATTTCTTGTGCACATTTTGCTTTTGTATTTTAGTCACCCATGGAAATGGTGCCGCAGGACAGAGAGGCACCCCAGCTTTGAGGAAGACTTGGGCATAAGGATCACAAATTTGAGAATTGCTCAGGCAATTTAGAGAGACCCTGTCTCAAAATAAACAGTAAAATAATGACTGAGAATGTAGTTCAGTGGTAGAAGAGTCTTTGTTCCTGCTCTCCAAACATGAAAAAAAAGTAAAAAGAAAAATTATAGTCTCTCATTTGTATAAAAGGTTGAATCTTCCCAAGAATATTAACGATGAATTCAAGAAACGTTAAGTGAACCTACTATATAACAAGCACTGTAATAACCTGGAAGTTAGAAGCTGAATAAAATTGTTTTACTCGGGTGATAATCATTTAATTGACTGGTAGTAAAGTGTTTTAAATGTTATAATAGAGCATGTGGGAAGTAGAAGGTAAATGAAAGAGTGCAAGTACATACACTCCTACTTAATGTAAAAATCAAGCAAGATAATAAAGATGTGTAATGCACTGCTTGCCAAGTCTGAGAACAAATTATAATAATATAATTAAAATGAAATTTAAAAATGCAAAACATAGTGATTATGAGTAGTACTTCCCACTAGTTATGGAAGTACTTCCCATAGTACTTTCAAAAGTAGCACAGCTGCAATCCCAGCACTCTGGGAGGCTGAGACAGGATTGCAAGTTTGAGCCCAGCATGGGCAACCCAGGGGTTGGTGAATGTGGCTCCCTCTCTTTACATACAGACTATCTGAGCTGGGGATATAGCTCAGTGGCATAAGCACCTGCCTGGCAAGTGCGAGGTCCTGAGTTTGATTCCTGGTACCAAAAAGAAAAAAATTGATAAATACAGATGATCTGATATTTTTTGTCCAAATACGCTTCTAATTTGCTACCTCCTAACACCTTATTCTGGAAGGGCTGCAGCAAGAAAAACAATCATGAACAATGAAGCATTGTGTGCCCTCAGCTTACGGAGTTGTCAGTTTTATTTTGAGATGATTGAAACTAGTAGACTTTAGAGAGGGAACAGCAGAGGTCTAACAAGAAATTATGAGTTGGGCACTATAAGAACTTTTCAAGAGGAGAAAACTATTGAGGCAGGTGTATGGACAGGGCAGGTACCCACAGATGAAGAGAAAGAAGGGCTGAGTATAGTTTATCGTGTATGTTAGAGACATGAGACTGTGTTAGGGGACAAGGTTGACCTAACATTGCCTTCCTTTGAATCCATAAATGCTATAAATTTAATTTCCACAACCATACACACTTGAACTGGAATTCTGGTTTCTACCACTCGCTTTTTCATTTGGAGGTGTTGTAAACTTTTCCAAACTTCTGTTTTTCACCCATTAAATCACAGTGTATCAAAAAGTGTCACAGTGAAGATTAACATGAACAGCATTTAGAAAGCTACTTAGGTCATACCGACATAGTGTAAAGTCGGTATACAGTGAATACTATGTATTTATATGTGTGAGCATATTCCTTAGTGTGGACGTTATATGATGCAATATTTTAATAGCTAAGTTTATGAGTCACTTTTTGTGCTTTGTTCTCAGTAAAATTCTAAAATAATCACTAACGATTAGTTTAATATTTTTATTTGAGACAAGGCTGAGGACTGTGTAGAAATCTGCTGTTTTCTACTTTGGTATTTACATTTAGGGAACGTATATCACTGATTCTAATGGCATTTGGTTTATCTATCAAGGATAGATAGAAATAGACCACCTTATATGAAAAATTTCTTTGGGGTATCTGGAGAGAAATAAGAAAGCAAAGGTACATTTAACAATACAGGAAGAAAAGATTTATTCTGAATACCATAATTATCAAAACAAATACATACCGGGCTGGGGATTTAGCTCAGCGGCAAAGCGCCTGCCTGGCAAGCGCAAGGTCGTGAGTTCGGTTCCTGGTACCGGAGAAAAACCAAAAAAGAAAAAAAAAAAAAAACAAAAAAAAAAACAAATACATACCATGGAATCACCTAAGTTCCTATAGCTAATTACACTTGTTAAATTCAAAATTGGCCAATTATTCTCTTGGCCAATTTTCTAGGTTGATAGATCTAATAATTTTTTTCATTTCATATACCAACACGTAAGTGTAAGAAATAGAGATATAGTCAGTCTGTTTTAATTTTACTCTGGGTGGAAATTTTCTGGCTGATCCACAGATAAGGAAGTTATTTCAAGCTTAACCAAAAAGAATGTCTTCCCAGCCAGCAAGTCCCAGAACAAGATATTAGGACTAGGTAACTGGTAAGCAAGTAAAGCTCCACAATGAAAGCAGTGAACAGGGAAAAGTGGGTTTTGCTAATAAATTAAGGGGAAATTAGAAGGCACAGAGAAGACCTCAGATCACAAGGAGAGGGCAAGGGATATTGCGAGCGAGGGGGATAAAGCTACTGCTCCTGTGTGTCAGATGCACCTATGTCTGGACAGACAACCACTTCTGCTGAATTGCCATCACTTCCGCCATCTCTGGGCAGACAACCCCTTCCGCTGAAATGCCATCACTTCCGCCATCTCTGAGTCCTTACTGTGGCTCCGGATGATGGTCTTCTCTCAGAGTTGGGAACTGTGCCTGTCAGCTTTTGTTGGGTACATCTGAAAGGTCTCAGCATTCCTTCCTTCTACACTTGATCTCAGCCAAAAGGCTGAGAAGTGATGTTTTCCTTTCTTTTAAAGGTAAATTTTACTTGAACTGTTTTTACAGTAAACCTTTGCTTTGTCACCAAGGAAAAAGAAGGTCCCAGTTCTGTGTAGAGTTTAAGAGTTAAAATGTGAATGAGAAGTCATTCTCTGCAATGGCTGAACTGTTAAAATAGCCTCCATAAAATACTATCAGTTAATGAAGATATCCACTAATTCTCTGAATTTGCTTAAATACATTGTTATAACGTGGGAAGTGCACTCTGATTTAGAAAAACAAGAAGAGCATGAATGGAAGTGAAGGGATTTTGGAGGAAGATATCCCAACTGTGGCCATTTTAAGTTGTAGTTTTCTTTGGTCAGTTGAACTGTTCCTGAAGAGCACAGAGTTAAGAAAAAGACAAATATCTTTTCCATAATCCAGAAACACTTTAGAGAAAATTTAAGAAATACACGAGGAAGGATAATGAGGTCCTATAAATACTTGCAGAGACGGCTAACTTTTATTCCATATTTGCATTGTGACAGGGATTGAGCAAAAACTAGTTCATATCCTCCCAGTGAATTCTTATAAATAGTATTCGTATTTTACAGAATGTCATTTAAATGGAATCACAGCTCTGGAGACCCTTGAGTGCAGATGAGGGCTGATCTTAGGCAGCACAGTGTCAGTGGCTGAGCTCTCTACTCTGCTGTGAAGAAATAAACGGACGGAGCCAACACAGGGGATACTTCAGTCAGAATCACGGTCAGATTTCTGGGCCCTCTGACGCTCTTGGACAAATGCCTCAGCTACTTTTCGCCTCAGTTTTGTTATTTGTCAATTTCACATATTAACAGTGCATTCTTCATAGAGCTGTTGTGAGGGTTATGTGTGCTATACTGAACAGTAACAGTTCATGTCATTATCATTAGTATATCTAGAAGGAAGGTGACAGATGTTTAGAAATGACTGTCCTTAGCAAGGACAAGGAAGCTGAGCTGGTGCTCACACAGAAAAATAGAGAAAGCAGGGCCACTTCTATTAGTCCCTTTTGAAATCAGCACAGTGACCATCGATCATAAACAGTGGCTGCTCTCTGAGCGCAGTGCTGCAGCTGCAGGTGAGAAGGGGAGAGAATAAAAACTGTATTGAGATAGTTATGTATGAGAAGACGTGGATCTTAGCTACTTTCTCAATGTTGGGACAAAGTATGTGACAGCCACAAGTTAAAGGCGGGGAGATTTGTAGAGGTTTCCGTCCATGGTTGACTGGCTCTAAGGTTGGCCAGATGGTCAGGGCAGAGGAGAAAGACCTCGAAGCATGGTGGCAGGAAGCAGAGGGAGAGAGAAAGGGAGAAGTACGGGGAGGGGGAGGAGGAGAGGGGAAGGGGGATCAAGAGGGGAGGGAAGGAGATACACCTTTCAAGGCTTTCTCCCACCAGGCTTCCCCTCCCAATATCACATTTAACTATAAACTCATAAACTCATCAGTGGACTAATTCACACTCCCAGGAGGAAATCACCTCCCCAGATCCCACCTCTGAGAACACGAGGCACCGGGGGAACATCTTGATATAAACTGTAAAACAGGCTAAGTCATTTTAGATGCTGGATCATTTAGTACTCAGTGATCCTAAATGATGAATATTACCTCACTTTTCCAATGAGGAATTTAAGGTACAAAGAGTTTAATAAGACTTTCCTAAGGTCACAGAGGAGTAACTGTTATATCAAGTTGGAAAGAGAAACCCGTCTTGGTGTTTGTTTCTTTGATGTACAATGTACTTTTACTTTTGTCATTTCAAAATCATTCAGGAGGAGTATTGATACATATACATTGATTGTGCAGAAATTTGAAATATAATTCAAAAAATATTGCTAATTTCAAATTCTTTTAAGCATGTCATGCTTGAAAACAAGGTAAAATTAATTGGTTTTGTAGGCATATTTGATAGAAGCTATATGCTAAGTATTGAAAAAAATACTTCATTTTCACAAAATTTTAGAATTTTCTATGTATGAAGGAGAAGAGTTTCCAGAAAATATTGTCATTAGGAGACATAGTGAGATAAATGTTCTCTAGTGGTTATGATAGCGATTATGAATGTACAAGGGTCAGTGCTTCTAAATTTCTGCATTAGGTACATGAACACTTTGTCAGAATATAGAAGGACTTTATTACCTTTTTAGAGAGGACCTGTTATTCTTCCATGAAAGCATGAAGACACAGTTATGAATAATAATTACATGCATGTGTGCTACCCTAGGACATTTGAAGATCATACAATTTTTACCCAGTGAAGCTAAATTTCAAAAACACTAATTTGATTAAAAGTGATAATGACATATTGAAAAACCCTTTCCAGTATTACAACCTCTAAAACTTTAGTTTTGCAGTGTCATAGTATGCAGCTCATATCTGAGAAGCGTCTTCACCGAGTTTAATAAGAGACTTAGAAAACTACATTGGTGGAGAAAAACACATTTGTCTATGTAATTATAAGCCACGCAAATTGGCAGTAAAAAATTAAAGAGTAAAGCAAAGAACAGTTTGATGTAATGATCTAGAGAATTCTGTATGTAGAAGACAAGCAGGGAACAATTAGGGCTGAGCTTAGTTTTGTGTTGTTAGAATAAAAGAGAAAGAAAATCTTCTTGATCGTATTATAAGATTTGTTTCTAAACGATGAGAATTTCCAAGGGGAAAAATGACTCTTCCAGTCACAGAAATAACAGAAAACATCAGCGTAAGGCCCTCTCTTCTCTGCCTTACTTAGCATTACAGGGAGATAAAAGAATGCAAACTTGGGAAACAATAAATGAAAGATACAGAGCTAAAGGTACGTTAACTTTATGTGCGATGAAGAACTTCATGTGCTATGCTCATTGCTAGAGCATTTGTCTTGCATGCAACAGGCCCTTGAGTCTCAACCCCAATACCATCAATTAAAAGTTCCATGAGTATTCCCAGTACTTGAAAAAAACAAAAAAACAAAACAACAATAACAAAAAAAGTTCCGTGAGTGACAATTGGAACAGGCTCTGAGTTTGAAATTTTATCACTGAACTCAGCTAAGGCTTGGGCACAGTGGACATCAAATCTGTAAGTTAACAAAATGCCTAGATCATTTGCCTCCAGAATGCACAAAGGAGAGTTTGAAAGCAGCTTTGCAAGCAGGACATTTGCAAACTTCAGCTCCTTTCCCTGATGAACTTCTCCTGCACTACCGAGCTCACAAGCTCTCCCCCAGCAAGGTAACTCCAGCTGAAAAGACACACAAGATCCGTGAGCAGGCGCCATGACCACATGCACCTGTATGAAAGAGACTGGGATGCCGCTTTTCACCACTGAATCAAGGAGTAGCTCCCCCTCCCTCCCTATACATTCCTCTGCTACCAACCTGTAAGAGACGTCAGTTTGAGACTCTTCTCCTTGGTGGTTGGCCCTCAAGAAAATTTTTTCCTTTTTCCTAGTACAGTACTGGTTTGTTCCCATAGCCTTGGCTTCTGCACACTCTGGCAGCAAGTGCTTCCTCAGTATCGTTAGCACTATTTCTGGGTTGCCTTGGGCCACAGGAAGCCAAGGCTGGAGAGAAATGGGCTTGGGCTGTCGCAGTGCAGCTGGCTCTAAGTTGGGAAATCTATTGCTTTTATAATAAATCAGGAGTTAAACCTGGAAAGCCTGTTCTACATTCACATTTTAAACTTATCAGCTGTTTTGGGTTTAGTTTATACCTCCCATCAAGAATTTTAGCGGTTTGTATTCAGTGGAGTAACTGACATTCTCAAAGCAGTAATCTTGAAGGACAGAAAACTTTAAAATAAATTCTGTTTGTCGCCTTCCAAGAGGACTTTCACAGATTCAGTAATAGAAATGAGAAATTTTAAAAGAAATTGTAGAATAATTTTGTGATTAACAATAAAATAATTGAAAACAATCCTTGGATAAAGTGTAGATAAAGTATATATAAAAAGGGAAGACTTTAATGTTTCTTCAAGCACAGGAAGATAATGCATGATCTCACTTAATTGTGGAATCTAAAAAAGTTGAACTTGTTGAAACAGAGGGGGAAGGTAGTTACAGGGAGTTGGGTGTGTGTATGGGGGGGCGTGTTGCTCAAACAGTACGAAATTTCACGGAGTTGGAAGAGTAAGTTGAAGAGCTCTATTGTACAATATATGAGTTAATAATAATGGTGTGTTGCACTCTCAAAAATTGGAGAGGCTTGTATTTTCATGGCAAAATGATAAGTATGCCAGGTAAACGCATTAATTAGCTCCATTTAGCCACTGTACAACATATACATAGTAATTCAAAACAAACCTTTGCACACAATGCTAAATACATACATTTTCTCTCCTAATTTAACTAAGTTCCAAAATAAAGTTTCCTTGCAGAAGAAACTCTTGCATGTGACCTATTATCAAAATCTGTTGAAAAATTTTCAAGTACACTTAGACTGATTGAAATTCAGTCCACCCGGGAGAGAAGTACGGGGTCTTGTGCATGGGGGTGTTTGCAAGAGGGATAATAGGAATAAAGAGGGTAGACCGTGAATGTTATGGTTGTCGAAGTTGGAAGACTGCAATATGGTCTTTTCTGTCTTTAAGAAAGAACAGAAAAAAAATTCTCAAGTTTGATGACTTCGGGTTTCAAAAGTTACGACTTTCATTATAGAATGGTACTGCACGTGCTTTGAATCTCCAGAGAAGAGGAGAGAAGCTGCTTTTGAGTGTCTGTGTAGGAAAAGCATTCACATTGTTCTGGTTTTGTGGTGTCTGTACAAAAACCACAACCGTGGGGCTGGGGATTTAGCTCAGCAGCATCGCGCCTGCCTGGCAAGCTCAAGGTCGCGAGTTCAGTTCCCGGTACTGGAAAAAGACCAAAAAACAAAAAAAGAAAAGCACAACCGAGCTCTTACCATGAAACAGAAAAAGTGGGGAGATAATCTTTTATACACGTAACAGAGTTTATAATTTTTAAAAATGCAAATTTATTCCATATTTCCTCAGTGTACTTAAATTGGTGCTTTGAGGGCTTAATGAGGATGGGACACAAATCCACATCTACTTATTTCCACTAACAAAAACATCGTATTTCATAAACAATACCATGAAAACTCATTGGTAACATACTAGAACTACAGCATAGTAGAACTTGAATCATAAAGTTGACAAATTGAAACAATGGAATTTTAAAAAATCTGTTTCTTTCTTTTTTTCTTTTTTATTTTTGAGACAGAGTTTCACTAGGCAGTTCAGGCTGGCCTTGAGCTCACTTTGTAGCCCTGGCTGGCCTCAAACACGTAGTGACCCTCCTGCCTCACTATTCTTCACTTTAAAGGTTTTTGTTTCATTGGAGTGAGCTGCCTGTCCTACAGTAACTCAACTCACACTTCTGACATTTTACAGTTTGCGAAAAAAAAAAAAAATCACACTTTCACTACTTACTCAGCTATGAAGGATTTGTCTGCCAAATGTACAACTTAAAATTCTGACCTGATTGACAGAGAAAACCTTCAAGTTTATGTTGACGGGTCTGCCTGCTTGCCTTGTACTGCAATGAACACCCGATGTTTTGTGTACACATCAGCTCCTTGCATCTCCTGCACAAAGTGAGAGTCAGCCCTACTTTTACACATCTCAGTTGGAATCCATCTAAAAGCTAGAGGGAGACTTAGAGAATCCCTTTCTGCTTTTCTGTTTCAGGGGTTGACATGACAATTATAATCAGCTACAGTGAAACTTACTGCTATTCCTACATTACTTCTTTTGGTTCGAGATCTGAATTTAAATTCATACATTCACATCATTTACTATAAATTGAGTGCCTATCTGAACACGGTTAATTTCCTATTAGTGATGTGACAAATTATTGCAAATTTAGTGGCTGAAAATAATATAATTTTACTGTCCTACAGTTCTATCGTACTGCTAGCTGACAGCAGGCTTGCTGTGAAGTCAACCTATCAGCTGAGCTATTTCCTTCAGGACATTCTGAGACAAAGCCTTTTCTGGATCGACTTTTCCCAGCTTAGAATCTGATTGCAGGTCTTGTCTTGCAGCTCTGTATTCTTAGAATATTACAGTGCCTGTGACTTCCCTGTCCTTCTTCACACATTGATCCTGCTGCCTCCCTCTTATGAAGATTCTTACGATGCCGTTGGGCCCAGCTGGATGGACCTGTGTACTTTCCTCATTGTAAGATCCTTTGATAATCGTATCTGCAAGATCTTTTGCCATTTAAGGTAAGAGATTCCCCAGTTCTGGGATTGATGCATGGACATTTTGGGGACCTCAGAATATAGGCTACCATAGTCCCAGAGGACAAGAGACACAGTAAAACTGGCTTGGGAAATTAAATTAGACAGCTCCAATAAATCCAGTGTTTAATTCTTCCTACTGAAAGGAACAGAAGAATCACTTTAAATAACTACTCATTCTATCACGGTTAAATTTTTAAACAGTAATTAAGTTAAAAATTAGTAGATGTTTTCATGAGAACTAGAGAGAAACTGACTTGCTCTTATTTATTTAGAAAATTTCTCAAACACTTCACTTATGTTAGGATTCTCAACCTAATTTTCTTGGTTTAAAAGGGAAAAAATTGGTATTCTCTGCCCAGCTCTGGAGGCCAAGTGTCTGGTTGTAAGGCTGGTGATTTTTTAGCCTAAGAGCCAGCATTTCACCTTGAACTAGGAAAGGACATATTGATTTGAAAATAAATGTAACTAAGAACAGCACAATACTTAGAACATATCAAAAATGGGAAGACAATCAGAGACTTTACATATCCTTGAAATTATCTTGGCATTTGTAAAGAGGGAGGGCACATATTCTAACTGTCCTGTGAATAGATTTTCCTACATAGTAGGACTTTAGAAATCAGGACTCCTGGGAAAATTTGCCTCCAATTATGCTATGGAAGCAGCTTTTCCTACAAGAAAATAGAACGGTTGCTCACCACGTTTAACTGGCAGAGAAAATGTCTTCGTTTTCTCTGTTTTACAAATCAGAGACTTTGTTTTCTTTTATGGCATCTATGACAGATATGTACTGATGGTGTATCCTCAATGTATTATTTTAAAACTGTTTAGACCTCCAGAGGTATTTAAACTACATAACCACTAATGAAAAACATTTTCTTTTCCTATGGAAGTAGGCACAGGTGGCCTATATTGAATGCTGCCAAAATGTTTACAGAAATTCCTTCTCCTTTGCTATTAAATTGATGACAGACACATGTGGACAGTAAAAAAATTCACTTAGCCATTAGCATATTTTATGTTGTAGTCCTTTCCAAAGCAGGGTTTTGACTTCAGGATAAATAACTCACAGGTGGAGAAGAATTTCATCTTTTGCAGTAGCTGTTTCATTTAATTGAACCTGTAGTTTGTCTCTGAACAGAGACGTAATTACTCTGTTAACTTTGAGATAAATTTCCTAGGCTGCCTGGGTCTCTCTAGGGGTTTTAATATCTTTCCTAAACCTCCTCAGTATACTCGCCTGCATACTCACAGGAAGTATGCTTTTACTCCCCGTTTTTCTCCAATTATACAAGGAGCCCTTTGAGGATTAGAACCATATCTCACACTTTTGATTACCTAGCATAGTGTTTGACAGAAATTATTTCTCGATACAATAACTATTTGTTGAATGAATGACAATGCAGATGCCAGGGACAAGAATTTGCTGAGTTCTTTCATTCAGCGAGATGTCTCAAGAAGATCTCGCAAGTCTTACTTTTGAAATATAATTTTTTAAGATGGAGAGAAGTAACATTTAAGAATCAGAAGATGCCACCGACGACAAAAATGCAATCACAGTGAACGTTACACACCTTTGATCCCCCAGCAAAGGACAAGGCGGCCTAGAGTCATCTGAGAGATGGTTCTGCAGTCCTTCCTAACCCACTTTTTCAGCAGCACTTACTCTATCACCTGCCCATAAGCAATGTGATCAAGATTATAGTGAATATTTAAATTTAAAAAGTCACAACAGTAATGACATTGCCATTAAGCCCCATCGAAATCTCCCCTCACTTCACACACAATTGCCCCATCATTCTTGCTACTTCTTGAATCAGTCCTGGACATCTTTTGTGTCTTTAGTTACACAGCTGTGGCAGCCATAATATCATGAAGTGATGCAAAATGTTTACCTTTCATGGTTATTGGAAACTTTGGTAAGGGCCAGATATTACATAGTGCCAGATCCAATGAGGAAGGCAGATGCAGCCACACTGTAATGTTTTAATAAGCCTGCCTTTGCACTGGGTGGCATGTGAAAATTGTGTTCACCATGTTCTTGATCACAACTCCTAAAGCCACTCACACAAGAGGACTCCCAGAACTGCTCCAGCAAATTGCAAGAACAGTGGGTAAGTATGTCCAAAGCAAGAGGAAGTGCTTTAAGGTTGATTAATGGCAACGTGCCTTTGACTGTAATGCATTCTTTAAATTTGAACATTCACCATGAATCTTGATTGCTCATTACATGATTTTGTCTACAGCCAAGAGAGCAACACTGCATGTGAGAATGTGAACCCAAAAGACAGTCTTTCGCATTACTGCAGCTATGGACTCCTTTCTGTTCCTCTTCAAGTTCCTAAATAAGTTTTAGGACAAATCCTCCAGTTTTCCTCTCTGGTCAATCCTTCTTATACTTTTACACATGCAAATTTACCTGTGATTCTTCATTTTGGCTGTTACCCAGAGTAGCATTTCAATACTTGGGACATTTTCAAAATGCAGTTGCCTCTGCCCTATGCTCACATTTTAGCAGTGGTCAAAGCAACAGGTGATTTTGTTGTGAATTCAGAACTGGGAACTGTTGAGCCACTCAGAGTGGAAGCTATCCTAAGATTTCAAGACTGAGTCTAACCTGGCCAGCTGAGCAATTTAGGAAGACTCTGCCTCAGAACATAAAAAATAAAAAAATTTGAAAAGAGTTGATATAAGCTCAGGGCAAATGACCATTCAGGTTCAGTCTCCAGTCCTTATCCTGTAACCTCGCCCCTAACATTGTTAAAATCCTGCTAGCTTAGGCACCCTGGCTTGCTGCTGTTACATCCTTTCCGTATAAAACATCTTTAATCTTGTGCCCCTCTTATCAGAGCTGTTCTTTCATGCAATAATTTAACAAAGATGAGCAATTAATTTTGATTTGGTTTCTAGTTCCATATACCACAGTAAAAATATATTTAATTGCATTAACAAAACAGAGATCGTAGATGGAAACAGAAGTAACCCACTAATTTATAAAGTGTGGGATTATTTGTCGTTATAGTTGATGTATCAGGGTTGTTCTTCATAAGGTTATTTCATTAGATCATATTAAAAATTATGTGTGCATTATTGTGTGGGACATCTTACTTTGATATTACTATGTGTGCTTTTCAACCTTTTTCTCCTATAACTGAGAAATACATTTTTTGATATTATCAGACTTCAATTGTAATTAATACTTTTTTGAAATACCTTTGTCCAGTAAGTGCATTAAATTAACAAAAGTACAGACAATAATATCCTCAACAACATTACCCCATTGCTTCTCATGTTTATTATAAAACTCCAAGATCTAGTAATTGCAGAGCATACCAGAAAAAGTAAGCTGAGAACAGCTTAACAGAAGACTGAATGAAGGAAAAATTTAAAAATTTTAATAGTGCTCTTTCATGAGTACTAATTGAGCCATATATAAAGCATAAAATATACTGTGATAATTTTTAAAATATCCTTACACATTCTTTGTCATTCCTTTTTTCTGCAGGTGCAGTTTTATTCCCTTGCTTTGTGTGAAAGGAGACATGAACTCATTTCTAACAAGTACAAGAACATGGACTCATTTCTAACAAGTACAATATGATAGAGGAGATGCTATTTACCCCCAGTGGCAAGTTAGGAAAAAGAATAAATTCCACTCCATTCTACTGAGTCCCGCCTGTTCTGGGGGAAGCCAGTTGCCACATTTGAGGACACTCACCCGTCCTATGGGAAGGGTCATGGAGGGGGACAACACATCATTAGTTTGCCTGCCATGGGAGTAAATGACCCTTACAGCACAGCCTCTGTCATCATGGAGAAGACCAAGCAACTGCCGTCCTGGGTGACAGCTTGACATCTTCCTACAACTTCAAGTCTAAACCACCCTGGCAAGTCATTCCTAAAGTCTCAACACTGGCAGCTACAAGAAAAGAAAATATTTACCGTTCTATAAAAGAGTAAGTTCTGGAGACATTATTCAGCAATAGATAATGAATACACATGTGATTTACAGTGCAACCATAAGTAGATTACAAGTATATCATAGAACAAACACACATTCAATTGGATGTTCATTGATGAAAAGAAACACAAGCGAGGTCTAGGATAAACAGGAATAGTAAAAGAGGAATGTTTATGATCCTACACATTCTATATTCTTTATTTCCTCAATAACTATCATTTTATAATGTATTTATTTTATTGTGTAATATCTCTTCCCACCAGGATATACAGTCTATAAAAGCAGAGATTTTCCATTTTATTCAAATGAATACATTTTAAATTGGCAAAACACATAACACATAGTGGGTGATGAAAATTAGTGAGGATAAAATGGCATAAAAAACAAAAAAGAAAATTACTGATGAGTTCTCAGTAAGTGAGTGATAATAACTTGCCACAACTTGATTTATCAGATCACCTCTCCTTAATTTGCTTAGATGAAACATCATGCTTCTCCTTGGAGGGCAGCTTCTTGAGCTGACCATGTGGTAAAGCATGGCGTTTTTACTTCTCGTAATCCAGAAAGTATTGCCAACATGCAAAGCTGCTCCAAAAATCTTCTGACTTCCTAAGCTTGACGGGGCTTTCTGGGGCACACAGCCAAGGGCTTTTGCAGTCACTGGGCCACTGACTTGGACGGCACGGTCCAAACGGCACCCATATTATCACTTTGCAACACGTTGGAGTTAAGCTAAAATAGCATTTGTACATCACAGTTATTCATGGTGTTACGTATGAATGCTGTACAAATCACTGGCCAATAAATAGACAAAAGCCACTTATATGTCCGTACACAGATAGATACATATAAGGCTTTCCGTAATTGCTGTTTTCATAATTATAATCACAGAGACATGGGCTTTTAAGGTAAATTTTTCTCTTCCATCGGAGGAAGAATGAGCACTGTATTTTGTCATCATGTATTTTCAGGGTTTATGTGAGAGTGGTTTTTCTTCTATTAGATTTTTCTATGTTCTGATAGATTCTGTTAGGATCTCAGAGGAGCTATTCTAAAAATAAAATAAAATAAATCTCATACCAAGGGGAACAAATTTTCAAGTTTTGATTGTATCTTTCTCTCTGCAATAACTTTCCATTTTAGATTCAGCTTTCTCGAGACTCAGGCTTGGTGAGGATTCACACGAGGATTCACCGCTCTGCCTAGATGACATTTGTGTGTTTGTTGAGATTACATGAACTGCTCTGGGTAGAAGGGAAGAGATGTAGTGCGCATCCTTCCACTTTGCTCCTTAAAATTAGAGGAGCGCTCTTTCTAGGATTTCATAGAGTCCTTCCGGTTTAACTAAAAGTTTAAAACATTTCATTCAAAAACAAAAGACAAAACGTTTTATTTCTGAGTCACCCTCACTGAGATGCAGACGGGTGATTTAGGTGCACGTCCTGAGTAGGTGAGGCGTGCTCCAGTGCAGAGTGGGATTCGCGAGGAAAATGTCATCCATTTCGCGGTGCAGATGGCAGCACAGTGACCTGATTTGGGGAGAAGTCCTGGGGGCTACAGCAGCCTCCAGCCAAGGGAGCCAAAGGGGGTTTCCCAGGGTTCCTCACAGGGTCCTTCAAACCTCAGCATAGCCGCTGCATCATCCGCGCAAAGCATCCTAAAGCTTTAGAATAAATATATCGCACTTAAAAGTATCATTGCAAAAGATGGGAAAAACAGAAAAAATGCCCCGGGTAGTACTATGATGTAAAGTTAAACCCCAAAAGATGATGAGTGCTTTTTAAGCTTTCTGTAGTGGAATCAACAATAAAACAGCCTGTAACTCACATATATAACCGCTAGGTGGATGTTACTTTAAATACAGAATATTTTACATTAGGAGGTAAAACATATTCGCTCTTATACATACTAATACGATCCAAAAATTTAAAAGATACTGTCATAAACTTACAGGGCCGAATTTAACTATATTAATAGATTTACAATTGAATATTATTAAAAACTAGGACGTTTGAGTCACAGCTTTAACCTTTAGAGGATAACATTATACGTAGTAAATAGTTTGTCCATTTATTCATTCACTTATCATTTCTTCCTAACATTTTTTTCTCTAGTTCCCACTCAGAGACAAAACTAAGGATTGATTTAATATGCCTATTCCTCATTTCTGTGAAGTAAACCTGTAATCAACAGTATGAAAGTAAAATAAGAAATTGAAAAGCACGGAGCAGCGATCGAAGGGTTTTTTTTAAAAATTGTCCCATTTATTTTGGTTTTTATTCTTACTGCAAAAAAATTATGAACATTCTGGAAATTTCCAAAGCAGAGATGACTGTAAGGAAGAAAACATCAGTTACTCACTGAACCCCAAAGTAGAGGATATTATATGTAGTAGCCTGGTTCTTGTGAGGAAGACCACTCAGTGATTTAATCGGGGGAGTTTAGAGGCAAGGATGACTAAGTCATGATTTAAAAGTAAGCGTAAGGAGGTTGGGAATTTAGCTCAGTGGCACAGTGCCTGCCTGGCAAGCGCAAGGTCATGAGTTCGACTCCTGCTACTGGAAAAAAAAACCCAAAATAAAAAATAAATATAAAAGTAAGTAGAAGATACAAGAAAAGTTTTATAGCCCTTGGACAATGAAGGTGGAGCAAAGTCCCTACAGAAGGACAACCTTGGAAAAGGACTCACTCCCCTAAGTTTAGGTTCAGATCTTGGCGAAAATGTAATTGTGACCCACTGGATGGATGACAGGGATGGTGTGCTGAGGTCACAGACAAATGGAAAGCGTGTAGATGTGGTCCAGCTGGTAAGTGAGGGTGTCGGAATGTAGAGTAACCGAGGCCTGGTGGCAGTGCTGGGGGTACGGTGAGCCAAGCCATTGTTGCTGGGAGGCCACGCAGGCATTTAAAGACTGGGAGAAGAGGTGTAACACAAAGCAACAGGAACACAGTGTGCCTGTTGGGAGGACTACAGTGTTGGGAAGACCCTGAAACACACGCTGGGGCAGACATGGGAAAGGGAGTAGAGGCATCAGGGCGCCTGCGCGGACAGGAGGCTGCAGCTCCCAGTAACCACATCAGAACAGTGGGAGCTCGGCACAGCCAAGGCCAGCCGCCTCTCTGTCCTCACACCCGCACTGCTGAATTTCTTCCCTTCCCCATGTGAAGCTTGAGTCCGCAGCAAGGTCCTTTCCTTCTGCAACACTCCTCAGAAGCTTCTGCTGAGAGAGCATAACATCATGCTTGCAGGGAAGGCAGGGTGCTTACAGGGATGCTTTATCATACAGCGGGCACTGGGTAAACGGAGCTGCGAGGTAATAATTAAAAGCTAACAACACATACTACGGTTAAGAATTTTTGTATATATTGTCCCCACTCTTTGATCTCTAGCGGTGAGTGCTTTGCTCCAGATGTCTGAACTAGTAACAGTGTAGTGTGGTCCCTTTCTATAAGCTTTGGAAAATGTACTTTTACAGAAAGTACCCTGATGCTTAAATAAATATTGTGCCATTGATAGACACTGGTTAAAATGATCAGTTTACATTTAAAGACACTGATAATCCAAGCAATTCATTTATAGTGAAAAGAAATTTAAATATTTACTGTAAGTTTTGGATGAAAGGAGATTCAGAAGATACACCATCTTCTGTTATCTAAAATAATAATTACTTTTAAAAATATGTATATACCTGTGTTATGGTTTGTTTCTAGATATCCCCGCAAAGCCTCATGCAGTCATGGGGCAGGCTTCTAGAGTTTAAGATTGATTCAAGGTCCAATGCTGGGATTATGGGTGTGAGAGCTACACCCTCCCTGAGGTGGGTAGCCTGCATACAACATAAAGGAGGGTAAGAGGCTTGACAGCTGCCCCTCTTCCCTTTTTGCTCTTGCTGCTTTTGCTGTTTTCCTGAAATGAACTGTTGCCCTCTGCCATGTGCCACCCTGCCTTGGAGCCAGATGAGTATGGACTGAAGCCTTCATAAACTGTGAGCTAAATAAACCTTTCCTTCCTTAATTCTGGGCATCAGGTATTTTTTCTCAGCAATGAGAAAAAAGTAACCAAGACAACATGGTATAAATATAATAACTGATTTAAGAAAATCAACATGTTATTTACTGTACATTTTTTGATTTTTAGAGTATTTTATACACTAACAAGTCATATATCCTATTTGTGAAATTATAACAGTATTCTACAACCCATACTCCTTTATTCCTTTATTCATCTTCTCTGAAATCCTGCAGTGGGGTCAGAGAAAGCTACATAGTTATTTATAACTGTAAAAAATAATGTTAGGTAGAGTTTAAAAGAAAATATTGAAAACTCTTACAGTAACTCCAGAAAATTCTTTTTATTCTGGACAGTAACTTTGGACAAGCATGCCAGCCATAGAAACTTGGTAATTTTTAGCTAAAAAATCTCTGTTCCAAACTTTTCATTAATTAAAATGTTATTCACTGGTCAAAATTTACAAAGAATGAATGTATCCAGAGTTAGCTTTGGAGAAAAAAAAGTCCTCTTTTATGTTGCAGAGAAATACCATTTGGTATAAAATTATAAGAGCAATTTTATTAAATGTCAAATACTTGAAAACTATGTGTTTCTTCTCACCCAGAAATTCCACATCTAGAAAAACAGTTTGACAAATGTGAAAAGGTGAAGACATCAGCTACACTGTGGTATTAACATAATAGAGATAAAGTGAGATAGACTAACTGTCCATCAACAGGAAATTGAATAAATTATAGGTTATTCATATAATAGCATACTAAGTATTTACTAAAATGATATCACAGAATAGAATTTTTGGTATGAATAGTTGCCTACAATATTTTATGACAATGAAAACTAGAATTCTAATGTAATCTCATTGCCATAAATAAAATTTATGTATGTGTAAACACAGAAAAGCTCTAAGCACAACCTCTAAATGATTAACTACTGTTACCTCTGACTGGCGGTGCCATGAGAAGCTTTTATTGCTGAGTGTAGTGGTGCACACCTGTAATCTCAGCACTCAGCAGACTGAGGCAGGAGGATCATTGTGAGTTCGAGACCAGCCTGGGCTACTAAGTGAGCTCAAGGCCAGCCTGAACTGCATATTGAGACCCTGTCTCAAAAGATGCACACACACACATACATACACACACACACACACACACAAAGAAGCTTTTATTGTTTTCTAAATATATGTATACATCTTCTAATTTTTTGGATTGAGTATCTGTTCCTTTCATGATAAATTAATAAGAAAAATTTCATGTTAAGAGAAAAGCATTCACGTGACTTACCATTTTCATTTCCTAAAATTTACTACTTAGAAATGCATCAGTGCCACTTTGAGATTAAAATATTGCCTAGAGCCTTTGTGCGATGATGTGGAGTTTTAGTCTTAGAAGATGGGCAAGTACTAAGCATGCTACACAGCAATGCACATGTAGTTAACGACACTATACTATTCACCTAAAATATGTTCATAGTGTGGTTTCATGTTATTCTTTTCATCAGCATACAAATCATTCTCTACAGTTCTGGAGTAGTTAAAATTAATTCTGTTGCTTTAACTGGGATAATATTTAACTGAAACCACTCTAAAAGGGTGGCAAAGTAAACCAGGAGAGGTAGAAGTCAGAAAAGACAGAAAGATCTGAGTTGTAGTGTGTGACTGGGTACAAACTGCACAGCGATGACCAAGCTGAGATTAGAATGAAACTCAGGAGGCTTCTGCACGCTTAATCCGAAGCAGCATTTTCTCTGGGTAGGAAAATATTAAAAGAAATCATGAGCATAGGTAGTAAATCTCTATTCCAACCTCTACATGCACCATTTTAGTACTTGGGTATTAACATCAGATGAATAAGTTTATAAAAGACAGCTTAAATATTAAGCTGTTTCAATCTATCATTTCTTAATAAAAATTAATTCCCCGAAGTATTTCCTTCAGTTATACAACTTTCATTAATCTTTAAGGTTTGTTATTCCACACATATTTTGAAATAGTATTTAATTTTCATGTTCAGCTTGCTTAGTAGTATAGTAGCATGGGAAGAAATTTTATCTCTCAGATGGGATTTTTTTTCAGTATACTGATTGCTAACTGGATGGAAATAACTAGTGTACTGGAAATCATTTTTCACAGTTTCACAGGAGGAATGCTGTTTTATGTAATAGGTAATGGAACTCTACAGTGTAGCTCTAGGGTAACATTAAATTGATAGAGTTACAGTAATGGCAGTTTTTTTTATAATCATGTCAACACATTTCTAAGAAATGTCAATATCCAGGCATTTACATAATCATCGGCTTCTACAACAGATTTCTAAAAATTAAAAAAATTAATATTTTGGTGCTGTCTAGCTAAATTTTTTACTACACTTATCTCAAAGTGAATTGCTCTCATTGGTTATACAAATAGAATGATTAAATTCTTGTAGAAAATAAAGATGTCTATTTATTGAGACTCACTACGATAAGGCAAATTATTTTGAAAATAAAAGTACATATTGGGCATTTATTTTTTAAACATTATATTATTATTTATCAGATTATCTTTAAGTTTTTATTTGTCTTCTTAATGTTTTATTTTCTCCCTCAGAATCGTGATTTTTACTAAATTGATTAGCTCAAGTTCTTCACCTTCAAACATGCAGAGCAAATTGCCTTGAAAGAAGGTTATATTATATCATAATATAGTACCTGCTTTTTTTTTTTTTTTCCGGTACTGGGAATCGAACTCATGACCTTGCGCTTGCCAGGCAGGCACTGTGCCGCTGAGCTAAATCCCCAGCCCCCATAATATAGTATCTATGATTATATTATAGCATCTATAACTGCATGGCTATTCTGAGAATGTTCAGAACATAAGTGTCTAATAAACAGATATAATTCTATGACAAATAATGCCATTATATTTACTCATATGTCTTATTATTCTGTCTAGTAAAGTGAAATGACATTCATTGTTTTGTTAGTTTGATTTGCAGTGCTTGAGACTGAACCTGGAACTCGGATATAACAGGCAAGTGCACTACCACTAAACTACGTCTCCAGCCCTCTTATTTTCTTTTCTCTCATTAAAAAATGCCAGAGACTTCTAATAACCAAATCTGCTGTCCCACATATCCAGAAATAATAGAGCTTAGTTTACCAAAACTCGTAAAGATATGTATTTTAACATAATAAATGTATGTATCAGATAGAGAAGACTTTTATTTTCTTCGTTATGGTCATGAGTTTCTTAAAAAATGTCTTTAATACTTAGAAAAGAGAAAAACAATTGAATTTCATAAGGAGAAAATAAGTAATTGTCATTTGAAATCTAGGCAAACAACATACTGCACATCTAGTAAAGACTAATGATTCTTTGTAGTGATTGCTACATTAGAAAACTGCCTCAGTGTTCCTTCCCCAAGCCCTAGGACTGTCTCTTCTTGGGGAGTCACCCTGACCCGGATTAGGGTGCCCCAGCCGAATGTTCCTGCTCTGGCTGCCCTCACAGCTAATCACTCCTCACAGCTGCACCCGAAGAGGAGCTCTGGATAGCGGCTGTTCTCTCTCAAATATAAAAATTGATTTGTAGATCCTACATGTCCACTCACGTTTCTTTCATATTTTCACATATACGGGTGGAACTAACAGAGATAATTAAATAAAAGATCACTCTGACCGGAACTGTAAGACACATTATTTTTATAGTTAAAGCAGCTGCGCATCAGTAACGACACATGTCTGTCTGTATCCTCTACTTTTCATTATTTGTTTCACCTTTAAAAATTAATTTTATTTTGTGGTGACTATAAAATTCACAACATACATTCTTTAAAGAGGTGACTGGTTGACCCCAATGTACTTCATACCTAAGTTTCGTCTACCTTGCTAGAATAATTTCCTAAGGTTTATATCTCCTCCTTGACATATTAAAAGATAGAAATGATGTATTATTTGAGTATCTCCCAATGAATGAGTGTTGAACTTAGCTGTTAAACCTGACACCCTACAACGAATCCAATTATTTGTTTGAAAGAGCAAAACTATTAAAAATCATAGTATAAAGGTACAATTGTAATATTACAAAAGAATGAAAAGCCCTAAAATTATAAAAATAAAGAAGATGGAGTGTAGATGAAATTTTCTGAAGTTTATTGAAACTCAATAAAAACCATATGCCAACTTTAAAAAGTCACAAAAAGATTCATAGAAAAGCAAACATTTAGCTGTAAAATATTTGTCACTTTGTATTGTATCAGCGTTAGAGAGCAAATAGTGCATGATTTGTTTTACTTCTGGTTAAAACTTCTTATTTACTCCAAAATAATTTTAGGCAAGTAACTCCTTAAATAACATACTGTACATAATATTAATACAGTATTTGATATTTGTTTTTCTGTCCAACATTTATATTCTTAATTGTTTTAGAAATAATATTTCTTTAATACATTTAATATCTGATAGTGTAAAAATGTTAATATATAAACAAATATGTTTATTCAGTTAGGGTTGGTATTCTGTAAACTAAACTTGGATTGTATGAACCCATCTAATTCATTTACAGAACTATGTCAGAACAGAATTTAAAAGGAACAAAGATTGTTTTGGTTATTTTTTTTTTTTTACCTAAAGCTGGAGTTTTATATTCTAATAGAAAAATTTGGAAGCCACTAAAGACATTAAAAGATCATACAATTTTTGATTTGTTAGCATATTTTATTTTCCTTCAGGTAAAATATACCATTTATAGCACTGCCTAAGAAGTTTTACCTCCCAATTTTTTTTTTGTAAGTAATGAATCAGAAAACGATTGCACAATACTTTTGTTTTAAAGCAATGTAGCTGTGCAAGCTTGTTTCACATGGATAATTCATGTCTCCGTAAGAAAGCGACCAGCAATGAAAAGACAATATTTTCTTGTTTTGTTTGTTTTTTGTTTCTTTTTTCCGGTATGGGGAATCGAACTCACAACCTTGCGCTTGTCAGGCAAGCGCTGTGCCACTGAGCTAAATCCCCAGCCCTGATAACATTTTCTGAATGATTTACATAGACCCTGTTCGTCTCTCCAGATTCAGTCTCCACTTTCTGCCAAAGCGCTCTGTGTCTCAGAATTCTGGACAGCGACATGACCCCAGTTACTTTTCTCAAATGGCTTTTACTTACACTCTGCTTCAAGGTAGTGAGTGTCGTCCTGTGTGCAAGTCTATTATGTGTGAATTTAATGAGATAGCTGAGGTCAGGCAACTTCATACAGAGGAAAAGCTTATTTAATACACTCGTCTGGAGACGCAAGGACAAGGTGCCCACTCTGCCTCAGCTCTCGTGAGGACCTCAGGGTGCCTGGTTTTGCAGGGTGGGAGCCTATGCAGGAGGACCAGATCAGATCTTGACAAAGAATGGCAGTGAGGTGGAGGTCAGACTCAGGCTTTTGTATACATTCATTTATACAAAAACTAACTCAAGAAGTCTATTAAAACTACCATCACTATCTTAGGATGTTTCTAGTGACCTAAGGACATCACTCTAAGCCACATGTACTAAGGATCCCACCACTTGTATTGCCACACTGAGGACCAAGCACGAGAGCACGAACCCTTGGGAACAAACCACATCTGAGCTTCAGTATCTTGTTTCTTCTTTCCTCTGAGGAGTGTCAGCCCCCAGTACTGCTAGCTCAGTACTCTCCCTACTATCCTACTTGCCTGCTTTTACTCAGTGCATGGGTCCCATTTTCCTTTGGACCCTTTGGGACATATTTTGGTGATTTTTATTCTATGCTTTTCTGTACCCAAATTATATGGTTACATTTATGTGTCCTAAAATGATCTCTAAGACCACAAGATGATCCTCTATTATTCAATAGCTCTTAATTAGATTCTACTTGAATATTACTGTGAACTGGGAGCACATTACTTCCTCTTCCTAAAATAATCCTTTCATTTTCTCATCATCTTAGGGATCTAAGAGGCAGATAAAAAAGGCCAACATAAGGAAATTTCCAAAAGGGCTCAGAGAAAATAGTAGCAGAATGAATACTTGATAAAATAGTGGCCAAATACCTTCAAGATTTGATGTGAAACAATCTACATATCCACAGAGCTCAGTGAAAGTTGGATAGATTAAACTAAAAAAAAAAAAATCTCTTCAACTATGGACATCGTAGTCAAATTGTCAGAAGCCAGACAAATATACAACCCTGAAAGAAGAAAAGTGACTTCTCACACATCTGTAAGATTAAAAGCCTGTCTCTACCAGAAATTGTGGGGGTCAGAAGAGAGTAAGATGATGTATTCGACATATGGAGGCAAAAATCTAGCAAATAAAAATTTCCATCCAGAAAAATTATCCATAAAGATGTAGGAAAATTGTGAAATGAAAACATACTGTGTAACATACAAAAAGTAATGCAATATTAGTTATCAATCAAGAAAACCAGGAAATTCATCACTGGTACACCTCTACAAAAAATATTTAACATGAACTCCTTAATACTGAAATGAAAGGTCATTAGACAATGACTTTGATCTAAGCGAACAAATATAAACACTGGGCAAAGTAAACAGCAGAGAGAGATATAAATGACAATATAAATATATTTCCTTTATAAGGCTTCTGTTTTTCTATCTGATTTAAAAGCCTCCGCATAAATCCATAACTATAAAATTTTATCGATAGATTATAATTATAAAAATGCAATCTGAAAATCAATATGAATATAAGGTAGGAGACTGAGAAGCGAGCTATATAGCAGCAATATATTGTATAATATTGAAACTACGCAGGATTTAACATGAACTAGAATGGCTCTAGAGAAAGCAAGAGTTATAATCTCAAGCATAACACCAGTGAAAATAAACCCAAAAAGTATAAACAGGAAATAACTGAGAATTAAAGTAACACACATATTTTTACAAAAGAATACGACAGTGAAGACAGAGTAAAAGAAAAAGGATACAAGACATTAAAATTAGTAAAAGTAATTTACTAATTTTACACATTAAAATCTAGTAAAGGTTGCCAGAAGAGAATTATAAAAATAGTAACAAATAATCCACTTATATATTGTGTAAAAGAGAAAAAATTTAGATTCAAAGGAAACAGTGAGTTGTAAAAAAAAGATAGTAAAAATTATACTATGAAAATATCAACCAAAATATACTTGGAATGTCTATACCTAGTGTTGGATGAAATAACCTTCAAGCAAATATTTTACTAACAACGAAAAATGTTTCATTACTTTAAAAGCATGACTCTATCAGAAAGACATAAAAACTTTAAACATATGCTAAGAACAGATCTCCAAAATACATGAAACAAATACTTACAGAAATAAAGAAAAGGCAAAACACTTTATGGTCATTGCATACTTCAATGCTCCACTTTCAATGTGGATATAATGAAAAAGATTAGCAAGGAAAGAAAAGAGGTCAAAACATTGGGAAATAAATAGAACTTGTAAATATATGTAGAATGTACTTCACCACTAAATTGCAGGATACACATCCTTCTCAAGTGTACATAAAAATGTTAGAGTGCAGGCCATGTAGTAGTTCTGTCATACAATAAACCCCAAGAGATTTAAAGTCACCTACCTCTCTGATACACTTAGCATTTCAAAGCACAAACACACTCACACACGCACACACACACAAGTGCACACAAATATACATGCATTCACATGATTTAAACATGTTTTAAAATAATTCTATTTTTAAAATAGCCACAAGTTTCACTATAACTAACAAACTTGATAAAATTCATGTCATAAACTACAACTTTTCAGTAAGTAAACTGTGTTTAGACTAACATTTTCAATAAGTGATGGAATTCAGCAACTGACAGGTGTCAAACTGAAGTCTAAATCTGTTTGAAAAATAGGCCAGTATTTACAATTTGCTCATTCCCTCAGTGGATTGGAAAATCGGGAAAATAGTTGGAAATTTCACCTTCAAACTTATTAGCTAGGTTCAAAGGAGGCCAACTGAAAATGCTAAATTTTCATGCCCCCATACTTGTGGACAATTTTTACTTTTCTAAAGTTGATTATATTTCCTTATAAAGAAAAATACATATAGATATGTATAAAATAAGGAAAGTAGTGTCTGGCAAGTGCAAGGTCCTTAATTCAATTCCTGGTACCCCCCTCCTGGAAAAAAGGAAAATATTTTTCATAAAATTTATTTCTTATATATTCAATCACTCCCAACTTTTGCTCATAACCTTTGTATAATTGTAGTGACTACTATCTTGAGACAGTGGATGTAATACAAGGCATTCCTAATGCACAGAACCACCCATCTTTAAGATAAAAGAGAAATGGATAGCATAATTCTGGTTTCTGATCTCTTTCTGTGAACTGCTATTTAGAAAAATCCCGTGTCCCTTTCACTGGTGAATCATCTTGCCAAAAACAAAAGTTCTGTCCAAATTTTTTTGTCTTTTCTTCTTTGTTCAGATACCTCCAAAATGGTTATCAACAAGTTTAAAATTTAAAATTATATACTATCTCCGTTTTTTTATGTTTCCTTCTGAAGAAATAAAAGTGTTTAAGGGAGAAATGCATAAACATACCAGGATGAGTCCATCACTACTCAGATAGCAGATAGCAATGCTCATGTTGTATCCCTTCTTGGAAAGATGTCTGGTAGTGTATAATGACTAACCTAAAATAGCAATAACCTTTGGCAATGTTTTGCCCTTTATCGAGTTTCTATACTCATCTAAATATCTGAAATACAACAAAAATTGCACAGATATTCATCATTGTATTAGTCATAAATGGAAAAATATTGGACTAAATTTTAAAATATGTCAACTATAATCAAATAGGAATCAGTAAAAACAAAATGTTGGGACAATTTTATTAAATTTCTAAAAGAAATTAACATCAAAATTTCTTACAAATAAGGAAAAATATATAGAACTATGTAAGTATATGTTTATGTAACTGTACAAAAATTCCATAATTTGAGAAATAGGATGAGAAGAATAATAGTTATAGTAAATATTGCAGTGAATAATGTTTTGATGGTTTTATTCTCAAACTTCAGCGTTTATAAGTATTAAAAATGAAAATGAGAAAAATAACTGGAAAAATGCTAAAGCAAATTTGATCATTTAATCCTTTATTTAATGCTTTGCATTTTTCTCTGTTAGCTTTAGGAGAAAAATTTAAGTATTTAGCATGAGATTCAGAACCCTGGACAGTGTGACTACTCCTTATAGTCTATTACGACTCATTCTCACTAATTTAACTTATGCTTTAGCTACTCTGAAAATTGCACAACATGCTGATTTCTCATCCATAAAACTGTCTTTTCCCATCACATCCGCAGTTCTTCCCACAGCTAGAATAAGCTGTGTTTCCATCCTTTCTCTGTTTTCTAGAATTCAATACACTATCATTTCTCCAGTTTTATGCCTTTCAGAATATGACTGACCAGCATATAATTAACATTTTCTTTTACATAATTCAACAGATTGGGTTGCTGTATCTCGTTTTGTTTACTTGCCCTTAGATTGAAATAATAATCATAGCCAATACTTTTACTTGACCAAGGAGGAATTCTTCATCCAGCATTCCTCCATTTTGTCTACAACATGCCAAGACATCTGGCTTCACAACTTGGCTTCAATCTAGGCCAACTTTCTCCTAATCTACCTGTTGATCTGATAATGCTATGAGAGGAATGGAACAGGGTTATTCTGACATATTTCACTTTGGTTTTTGGTGATCAAAATCAACTTCTAGCTAAGCATGGTGGCATATCCTGTAATTCTCGCACTCACAGGATGGGGCAGGAGGATCATCACAAGTTTGAGGGCAGCCTGGACTATGTAGTGAGTTCAAGGCCAGCCTGAACTATGTAGCAAGACACTGTCTCAAAAAACCAAAAATAAAATACAAAAGTTACCTTCTAAATGGTTTTTCAATAATAATGTTTATTGTCAATAGCATAATTACTATTTTATGTATTAGCAACCATTTTAATATTACTAGTCCCTTAAATATAGCAACTATTTAGACACTCATAAAATATAGTCTTCTCAATAGCACTTTAATATAAAGGATATTGCCTCTGCTTTTAAAAGACAACCTTGAAGCTCAAAGAGTTTATCACATACAGTTCAAAAATGATCTGATCCGTAAATCACATGCAGGTGTTTGTCTCTAAAATTCCTTTCTCTGCATAAAACCAAATACATTTATAAAGCATGGATATTAAGCACAGTGATTTAAATAATTGTCATTGTTACAGCTTTATCATATTGGAAAAGAGATTACTGGAAAAATAGGGTACACTGAGCTTTTAAAATTTATGGAAAATGGACGAAAGTAACATCTCTAAGAAGTATAATCTAATGAACAGAAAACACTTAGAGCAAAAGCAGCACTGAAGAAAAATGAATGACTTTGTCATTGTAACAGTGAGAATAGGTTATCAAGAGATGCTCTGAATTGCTTGTCCTTGGGGACCAGTTAAGCAGGGTAGAGGCCATCTGTTCGGACAATTGGGCTCTAACTTGCATAGCATGAAAGAAGTGAACCATATGATCACGTGAACTGCCTCTGGTAATATGGTTTCATTCTGATGGCGTTCATCTCTGCACATCTGAATTCCTTTCTCAAGAGAAATATGACACAAGTACAGATTCGCTTAGTAAGCCATTTATGTTAATACATATATAAAACACTTAGGTTCAAATATTAATAAAGTTGTAGATAAGATTTAGCATTTAAAATAAATTTAAGATTTTACATCTTCCTAGAATCAGAACTTGTTGGAAATGAACTATCTGGCACAATATGCACATAACAATCAGGCCTTATTTGTCACCCCTTGGTTGCTTTATTATAATTTATACTGGGGCATTAATACTAATAACAGTCTATTACGATTTGTGTCTAGATGACCCCCCAGAGCCTCATGTGGTCATAGAGCTTTTAAGAGGTGGCTGAATTTAGAGTCTGAGAAGCTAGGATTAAGGGTTTGTGGTGAGTAAATCAGTCCACTGATTGGTTTGGCAGAGTTCAGGCTAGGATTAAGGATGTGAGTGCTGAGAGTGCCCTAGGGCAGGTAGCCTGGATACAATGTGAGGGACAGAAAGACTTTGTGTTCCTCACTTGTTGTTTTTTCTACCTTCTGGTCACCATGAATGTTCTCTGTGAAGCCGCACTGCCTTGGAGCCACTGATTGTGGACTGAAACCTCTACGAAGTGTGAGCTAAATAAACCTTTTCCCCCTTAACTTTGAGTGTCAGGTATTTTGTCTCAGCAAAGAGAGAAAAGTAACTTAGACACAATCTAAGGAAAATATATACCTGTTGAGCATCCCTTTCAAAATCTGAAAGACAACAAAACCTGAAATGCTCCAAGACCTGAAGTTTTTGGAGTGGCAGCACAGTGCCACAAGAGGAGGAGACAGAACTTGCCCTCGTGAGATGGGCTGCGGCAGACACTCGGCACACCGAGTGCAGCATGCACAGTCCCTTTTAGGATATGCGCACACCTACACAGACGTACAGACAGGAACATGAGTGAAGCGCACATTGAAGCGTTTGGATGTGAGAATCATTTCCCTTGATGTATCATTTTGTGTATGAAAGTTTTTCCAAACCCCCCAAAGTCCAAAATGCAAAATATTTTGTACTCAAGAATTTCAGATATGTAATTGTGAACTGTATTTTCCATAATGATTATTCTAGACTTTCAGATCTATATAACATTCGCACATTTTTATAAGAAATTCCAAAACTGACAATGTGGGGAAGGCTGGCATTTCTAATATAATACATGATTAATTTCCAGTACTTTTGCATCATGCACTAGAAAAATAGAAAGAAAAGGCTCATGCCTGTAGTTGAAAAATGTAGTATTGATATTACTATCTTCTCTATAATTACTTTAGGACATAATTATACTGCTAAATCTAGAAACAAATACATAAATAAATTGACTACACATAATATTAACAACAGCAATTAACCATAAATATTAGTCATTACTCTGACTTCAAGCTACACTACAAATCTATCATATTTAAAACATTTTATTATCCTATGCAGACACACAGACCAATGGAACAAAATATGAATCCTAGAAGTAAACCCACACCTCTACACCCAAATAATTCTTTACAAAAGTGCTTAGGCTATGAACAAGAAAAATGAAAGTCTTATTCATAAATAGAAAAGGGGAAGTGTAGAATAATGAAGTAACTCTTAAAACTCACAAGTCTTAAAAGTCAACTCAGAGTAGATTAAAGACACACTGAGACCTGAAACTTTAAAATCACTAAGGGAAAAAAAAAACAGGGAAAGGGCTTAAGGGTACTGACATGGTAAGGGGTTTTTGCACAAGACTGAAGGAACAGGAAACAAAATCAAAATTAGACAAATGGGACTGTGTCAGTTTAGAAAGCTTTTTCACAGCATAGAAAATAACATCGAGGTAATGAGACAATGTACAGTCTGGGAGAAAATATTTTTAAATTATACATTTGCCCGGGGTTAATATCTAGGATGTATAAGAAACTCAACTAACTTAAGGGGTTGGGGATTTAGCTCAGCGGCAAAGCGCCTGCCTGGCAAGCGCAAGGTCGTGAGTTCGGTTCCCGGTACCGGAGAAAAAAAAATCAAAACCAAAAAAAAAGAAACTCAACTAACTTAATGAGAAAATCAAAACAACTCAATTAAAATGGACAGTAGTGCTGGGCATGGTGGTGCATGCCTATAATCCTAGCATTCAGGAGGCTGAGGCAGGAGGATAGCTGTGAGTTTAAGACCACCTGGGCTACATAATGAGTTCAAGGCAAGCCTGAACTACATAGAAAGACTTTGTTTCAAAAGAACCCAAATAACCCCCCAAAATAAATAAATAAACACAATGGACAATAACATAAATTTACATTTTCTAAAAGAAGACACAGAAATAACCAGTAGATACATGAAAAATATTCGATTTTACTAATAATCACAAAAGCAAGTCAAAGCCACAGTGAAATATCACCTGACTGGGTCAGGGAAGCTCTGAAAAGAGAATGTATTTATTTCTGCCTAACAGGAGAGGGCAGATGGAAAGGAATCAGAAGAAAGAGTGAGAGGGAAAAGGAGAAAGAGAAAAGAAAAGAAGGAGGAGGAAGAGAGAAGGGAGGGAAGAAGGGAGGAAGACAGAGAGGGAGGGAAACAGGGAAGGAGAAAAGGAAGGAAGGGGGCTGGGGATTTAGCTCAGTGGCAAAGCGCCTGCCTGGCAAGCTCAAGGTCGTGAGTTCGGTTCCCGGTACCGGAGAAAAACCAAAAAAAAAAGGAAGGAAGGAGACAGGGAAGTAAGGAAGCAAGGAAGGAAGGAGAGAAAGAAAAATTCTAACCATACGCTATTTTATTTTTTAGTGTAAAATCATGTCCAAGGTTCTCAGACCTTTTGAAAGGATTCGTTTTCCTATGTCAGCTTTTCTAGCACCAACTTGAAGTTGCAAATAGGGAAAAGGGTAAGACTGGATTCATTTCTAAAGCTACACAGAGGTTCATTCCTGTAGGCAATACGAGCAACTCCCCTACCTCGATCAAAATGAGTGCATACCGCCCACTGGGACCCTCTGCTAGGAATTATTGGATGTACACACTAAAAAATACAAAATATAAGACTTGCTAATTTTTCCAATTTTATTTTTTAACAAGGTCTTCATTACCCTTTAAGATTCTGTAACACTTTGATATTGAAGTTGGAATACTTTTCAAGTAAATAGTCTATCATCAGAATTTTCTAAAGTGGCTAATTACTAGTTTGGCTAATTATAAATTATTATTCAAAAGTTAATTTATTTCCACAATTTATCTGGGAAAATCTTTCCATATCGGTCATAGTACAGCACATAGAGATTATCCATTGCTATTTAAGTGAGTTCGTGGAGTTTCCTGTCCTATGGATGGGAAATATCTGTTTCTCTTCTGTCAATATTGGATGGAGTTTTTCTATAAATACCGGTAAGTCCACTTGGTTTGCCATTTAATATACTATATCCTTGCTCATATTTTTTTGGTCATTGAAAGTGTCATATCAGCCTCTGTCTTGGTTACTTTTCTCCTGGCTGAGACAAAATAAATGCCACCCTGAGTTAAGGGAGGAAAGGTTTGTTGTAGCTCACAGTTTGTAGAGGTTTCATTTCCTACCTGGCTGGCTCCAAGGCGGGGTGGCACGGCAGAGGGGCACACAGAGGTGAAATGAAGCAGAATGAAGCAAAGTAGTTTAGTAGCAAAGAAGCAGAAGCAAGGACAGCAGCCCTCTTTCTGTCCCTCATATCCCATCCAGGCTTCAGTCCCTAGGGTGGGGAGTGCTCACACCCAACATAGGCCTCCCATTATCCACACCCACATTTCCACCAAATCAAGCAGCTGACTCACCTGTCAATCACACACCCTCTATCGCTGCCCCATGCACTTAATTTAACATCACACACTTTAGATCCAGCTACCTCTGAAAAGCCCTGCCCATGACCCAATGAGGCTTTGGGGGAACATCTACACACAAGCCGTAGAAATGGCTTTATTATTGTTAGAAGATGTATTTTTTTTACTCAGATTTGTGAGTTTTGCTTAATGTATTTGAGGCTCAGTGGTTAGCTGGAATACTTCATGATTTCTGTATTCACATCCTGGAATTATCTTTTTGTCACTAGGAAATGTTCTTTCAAACAGAAAAATAGTATTTTCACTGCATTCATGAGGAAACAAAGATTCAGACAGGCTAAGTAGTTTGCCAAAGCTGAAATTTCTACTCAGGCTTTCACATTGCAAAGCTTATATTCTTCCCAGTTTTCCATTTTCTCCCAAGAAAAGGTTTCTCATTATTTTTCACACTTTATTATGAAGCCTGTTAATTGCATATACAAAGTCCATTGACCACAAATCCTTGCATGTGCATATTGACTTTGAAAGTTATGGATGTATTATAAATATCTCAGGAGCATGATAAAATTTTTTACTTTGGAAAAAATGTATTGAATTACCAAGTTATACCTTATGTGCCTTTTCCACATATTTTATGTAACGAGAAAAAGGGCACAGCCTGAATAAGTCATGAATGATATAAGAAAGCTCACTGAACAGTTAAAAAATAAGATATTAAATAAAAATTGAACAATACATGGAGACAAACATTTTATTTGGAATGCATATACTGAGTATATTACAATCTTCAGCTGGAACTAGTATATGATATACACCTACCTCCTAAGAGGTTTGGCATCAAATTCTAGTGCAACAAAATACAAGCTGATGTGATTAAGTGATAGTTATTTCTATATTTAATTGTTCTTCTTTCCTCCATATAATTAAAGAGAATTGCTATCCCACTTTATGGGGCACTTAAAAACTGCTTCAGTGAATACTTCACCTCATTGGATTGCTTTGGGTTGAGTAACTAAAATGCTTTTGAGATATGGGCTTTGTAAACAGTAATGGAAACATAACATTTACTGGAGGAGTTCTACTGCGGATAATCAAACTGAAGTAATTTCTGCAGACAGGTGTCTTACATGTATGAAATACTCCCCACCTTCTTGGCAGCTTTTCTACAATTTACTTTTACAGCTTCCTGGTTCAAGTGGGTTTTATGGACCTAATCGCTTGGAAAATGATTATAGGTAACAGTAATTCAGAATTGATCTTTTCAGAGTTACTTACTTTTTCATTGGTTTTTCTACCAAAGCTTCTAATTGAGTTTGTCAGCAACAAAGATGTGGGCACTAACAACTGCTGACTTACATTTTATACTCATGCCTACTATACTAGATAAATATTTAAGCATTCAAAAAAACCCTGTCAATAGACAAAAGGCGTCCACAGTGACACAAAATCAGCACGTCTTACAGAAATAATTAACACTCAAAGTATCCATGTGTCTCTCGGAAGCAGCCCTTTAGGAATGACGTACAATAAAATCATAATCAACTGACAGTGGAGCTCTAAGCCTGCTTAGAAAGTAATAGAAATATAAATGCAGTTAGATTTTGTATGGATGTGGGGGCTGGGGAATTAGCTCAGTGGCACAGTGCCTGCCTGGCAAGTGCAAGGTTGTGAGTTCAATTCCCGGTACCAGAAAAAAACAAACAACAAAAAAAGATTTCATAGGGATATTGAAGAAATTAATCGTGGCCTCAATTTTAACATCATAATCATTAGGAGACGTAACTTTTGCACAGCAAAGTCCTTGAAACAATGCTAGTTGTCTCACATATATTATTATATGAAGTAAGAAAATGCAGAGAAAGTGAAAAAGAGGGGAGTGAAAAAGGGCTGGGAAAGAGAGGATTAGGAGGACAGAGACCCGAGACAATTATACTAGAGAAGCCATTAGCTGCCAGCATTATCACAGAATTATACAAAATGTATTTCCTCTCTAGTGAAGTTTAGGAACCAAAAATGCTTTATCACCCAATATTCTACAATATTCTTTTGAAGCATTTCATTTTGGGGTTATTCCAAGGGAAAATATAGATGTCATGCTATTAGAAATTCACACATAGTATGTCTCACATACATTCCTCACTATCAGTGGACTGACACTGCCCCTTGTGTGTGTGATGATCTACTCAAATCTACCTGGTACCTGAGTGGGTACCAGGCCCCCTCCCGTCTCTACCTCTGCTCATCAGTGTTCCTCAGAAGCCTGGTAGACGCCGGATAGTATATTACTCTGAGTTCAAGCATATGTATTTGTTGAAGGCTTACTGTTATATCTAAAAACATGTATATGATTTTGTGTGGTTTGTAGATGTATGTTTGATAAATATTATTCTTAAGAATCTAATAAATTAGAAAATGCTTGTTTTCTAAACTGATAATACATTAATATTTCTTATAAAACATTTTTATTTATAGTGATTCATTTAAAATAATGGATTATAATTATAAGAACATAATACAATGCATGTATCTATGTAGGAGAAGATAGAGATAAAGGAATAAATCTTCCATATAGTAAAATTCCACGCAATACACATAAAGAAAACAGGGGAATTTGTATGTTAGCAATGAAAAGCAAATTGCAATTTTAAAGTAGAGCAAGATGGAGTCTTTCTAGATTTGTCTTTCTCATGCATAAAATAATGTTAGGAATATTATCAGAAGTTATTTACTCTGCACACTTGTAAGAATTTCTCCAGGATATATTCCTGGGAGATTTCGTGGAAGGTATTATTAGACACACTATTAGACCTATTGGAAAACATGAAATTGTTTCCCTAAGTGACCATTCCTATCTACATTCCTATTAACAAAAAAGTCCATTGATACAGAGTACTTCTTTACTAACAATTAGTTAAACCAGGTTGTTTTTTTACTTTTGTCAAACCAGCAGGGACACAATTTTCTCATTATGTTTTAACTTGCATTTACTTTACAGCTTTCACTTTGTCACATAGGTACATTTGTGAAATTCATGGTCATGTCTTTGTTCAGTTTTATTGCCTTGTCTTCCTGAGCATTAATTTTCAGTAACAGTTTTCATAGGTTATGTTATTTGTTGAGCTGGGTGTTCCAAATCTTCATTTGACTGGTTGTACACAAGGAGGTACTCAATTGGAGAAATTTCATTAAGCTACACTCTAGTAATACATAGATTTATACGCACCCCGCACATTGTAGAAAGAGTAATTCTAAATATAAAAATACTAAAATATGTCAGTTAAGAAAAAAGAGTTATTCTCTTAAGACTATGTAAATAAATCACAGAACAGAATGGTAGGAGCAAATTGTCTGAGAAAAGGTGGCTAATTTAATAGTAATGATAGAAACAGAAATAATACAAACAGAAAGAGATAAAGAAAAGAGAGGAAAAGAAGGGAAGGGAAGAAGGAGTGTGACAAAAGTTGTGGCAGTACTGTCATGCCACTTTAAAGTAATAATTTTTTCTTGGGATTTAGAGACTGAGGCTTTTGAATCTAATGTATCTCTCTTCCATGTAGTCCAAGTCTGAAGCTCAACGTAAGCAGCTGTAGGTAAATTTTCTCATATCTACCTGACAGTTTGAGAGCTTCCTTAACTTTCTAAATTTATGTGCTTCATCACATATTATATGTTTATCATGTGACTAAAGGATCTGAATTTCTTATATTTCTAAGCTTTTGAAAATCATTATTCTCAAATATACCATTTTGCTGAAAAATTTACTTAAGAATTGTGAGTCTTATATACATGGGATACATTAGGTATGCATACTTTTTAAAATACACTTTTCTGTAAAATATTTGGTTTTTGACTCCTTTTTTGAAATATCAAATGAAATTCCTAGAGTAAATGTCATTTGAAATAATTTAACCTGGAAATCTGGTGATATCCCAAATCACAGCTATCTCCCAGGAAGCTCTTCTGAAGTACAAGCATTAAACTTGAAACCATTATATTGGTGGACAAAACAGAGAAGAATAGGACAGTTCCAAATTTTTCACAGAACCTGCTTTGCACTTCAAATTTGTATAACTGGAAAAATAACAGTGCTTTCTAGGTCGTATTGTGAATTAATTCATATAAAGGTTAAAACACATACGACAGTGCTTGACATCTTTTGAGACTGAATCCAGTTTCTAATACTGAAAAAAGACCAGAGCCACGAATTAACTTTCTTTTGCCACCTGAAAAAAGCCAGATTTTTTGCTAACAAGCATGACTACTCCCACATTTTTAAAAAGAATCATATATAACATAATATACGAACAAGGATGCTACTACTTTGTTTGGAATTCTATTTCCTCTCCTCAAAACAAAGTAAGAAATTTGGCTTAACACAACCCGATTCTCCTAGTTTAAGTGTATATCAATATGGTTTGTTTCCACGTTTATTGTCCCACTGGAGTGTTCTCAGAATTAGAAGCTTGTCACTTAATATCAATATAACTGAAAAATTATTTTTTCTTTATCCCTCCCTTTGTATGGGTCACTTGCTTTATCTGAAAATGTTTACTTGTTCTCTGTATGGTACTCGCCATCTCTTCTCTGAAGATGTGCTGGACTTACACATCCCAGCACTACTCTTAAAAACTCCCACAAACAGAGGCTGGGGATTTAGCTCAGCGGCAAAAGCGCCTGCCTGGCAAGCGCAAGGTCATGAGTTCGGTTCCCAGTACCGAAGAAAAACCAAAAAAAGAAAACCTCTCACAAACAGCAAATTGTTAGTGTCTTCTGTGAAACACTGCCGATTGTTCACCAGCAGACCTCCATGTTCCCCCGACACATACAATTACTTCTAATTAACCCACCCCTCACTTTAGAATACGAAGATGTGTGATAATCTGTAGTACATTTTCAAGCATTTACAAATGTTTTCAAATATTTTAGAAGAGCTCTTCTTTATTATGGTCATAAGATACATATATATATGACAATAAATTTTATAGTAATGTGTAATCATGATAAACTTTTTAAATATTGTTAGCTTGTTAGTATTTTTATTTAAAGAATAGCTGTAATTTATTTTAGAGTAAGTATGCACAATATAAATAGAGGCTTGTAAATTCTGTTTAATAACCAGGAAGGTAGTTTTCCTTTGAAAAGAATTCCTATTTATTATTTGTTATGTTTTTTTGCTAAATGTGAATGTTTGGTATCTTGAGAAAATAACATCCCTTAATATATGAATCATTTATGACTACAAACTCACAACACTGTCATTGCAATGGTATAATGAGCTCTCTTGTAATGTGATACTTCAAAGAAATGAGGAAATGGTGTACTGTACTTAGCAATTAAATCGGATGTCTCAATTCACGACTCCTAAATGTTTCACCTCTGATCCACTCATACATTTCAACATTCATCAAGAAACTTTGAAATTTTATGGACAGTAAGAATTTTTACCTGAGAAATATAAATCTAAAATTATGTGTATTTAAAAGAAGCATAATACCTACTATTTGGCAAATGGAGTTGAACTGGTTTTACTAGATGTTGCTAAGCTGATCTTGGCCAGACTTTATTGGTGCTTATAAAAAGGGTTTAGAATGGGTGTTTGGCTGAGTGCATGCCAAAGAAGTTTGCCATTTTGGATTGATTTCAGGAACTTTTAAAATTTAGGTAACCTTGAAAATTCTCCACCACTTTGCAAAAAAGTGAATATTTGAAGACTGCCCAGGAGAGAAGTATGCTGAGATTCCTTCACTGACCTTTGAAGACTTGAAGGAATAATTTATCCACCCCAGTGAAAGAGAAAAGACCCCAAGGAGACCATGTGACAGACTAAGCATCTGTGCTACAGTGGCGGGGGCATTTTAATCTCACCCCGTGAGAAACATGAAAGGTGAGAAAAAGTCCTACCAACAGGGAGCCCAGAGATCTGGGTGGATGTCAAGAAAGAAGAACCAAACCAGAGGTAAGGCACGGTGCTCAGACTAAGGAAGACGCAGTGAGTCTCGGAAGGGTTTTCCACTTAAATTAATCATGCTTCTTGAACACATCTCCAGAGGTTGAGGGCATTTCTGAAGAAACCACAAGTGTACCGACAAGAACGAGGCAGCTACCAGCGCAGGCCAGCTCCATGAACCAAGGGCTTCACCCACAGCTGCCCTCGCTTTCTCTGCTGCCGCACCGCTCAAGTCAGCATTCTGACGCGGCCTTCGGGTTGCTGGAGAAAACTGGATGCTACAAAGCCTGAACAGAGAAGGCGAGAAGCTGAATGCTTCATCTTCCTGGGCTATTTGGCTTCAACCCGTCCAAACCGACAGATAACGGAGTGTCCATAGGAAAAATCCATGGGATTGACATGACTTGACACAACCACAAACTGCTCAAAGGATGGAGGGTGGCTTTTTCTTTGTTTCTTTTATTTAAAATTAATTAAATTTATTGGTAATACCTATATACCTATACATATATACATCACATTCATCATGGGGAATTTGTACCTGTACCTCATATATATCCTGGTTCTTCCCCCCACTCCCCTACCCTCCCTACAACCCCTCTTCCCTTCCTTGTTTACAAAAGCTTGGTTTCTATTTTTTTCCTTTTTCTCTCATTCTCTCCCCTTCCTCCCTTTCTTCCTCCCCATCCCTAGTTCCCCGTCCCATCTGGACATTTCCTTCCTATTTCACACGTGTAAATACCGCAGGGTTTCCCTGGTGTGAGAAACCAAATGTGCAAGTAAGGACCAAAATATATAATAGATATTGTGGAGGGCATTTTTTCAAATCGGAAAATTACCAGAAAAGTCCAGGAAACTGCATGAGCTTCTCAAAGAGCAGGGAATGAACATCCTGATACAGTGACCTTTACAAAGACAAAGATAAACAAAAATGAACCTGCTTTATTTATTTTATCCTACAGTCTGCGCCGGTTCCTTGCAAGTTATACTGTAATAACGAACCTGCCTTCGCAAGGGGGCGCTGTTTCACCATGGAGCGGCACCGCTCCTTGCAAACTGGCCGGGGCTGAGCGAGGCCACACCCGCGGCGCAGTTCCCACAGTACACAGATTGTCTGTCCTAACTCTGATGCAACCACTGCGGTGGGCTTGGATTCCAGGCACCTCACACGTTTACAAGAACTGTTTCCTCAGAAAAAGGAAGCTGTGGTCCCACGAGCAAGGAAGACACTTGGTTTAGAGATGTCAATTTTTTTTTTACAGAAAAGACGCGAGGATATGAAATTGCAACGCACCGCAAAACCTATAGTGCTTCTGAGGTGACAGAGAAATAGCTCCAATTGATTTTAGCATCCCATTAAAGCCAGCCAGCAAACCAGGGAATCTACCGGCTGCAGCAATGAAGCGTTCCTCTGGGGACTTGGCCTTGGTAGAATAAATAAAAGAGGGTAATTCCTTCTATTAATTCAGTGTGCTGTGGTCGTTGATAGGAATAAAGAATCAGGTTCCTGAAAACATTGCCCTTGGCGGAAAAAGTCTTCTATAAATAAACGGAAGGGAAATATAATATGATCAATTTTATTGTATCAGACACCCGAAGATAATCAAAATTTCCTCTTGCAGTCTTTAAAAATATATCGAATAAACAAATAGGAACTTTCAGTATTATGTCCGAAACAGTTGTGTGAGATAAAAAACATGACTATTAAATCTGGAAGAAAAGAGGAATAGGATTTGACTTTCTCCGAGCTGTAGGGAAAACAAAAGTTTCCTAATTCACAGATATGGCCCAGCGCCATGAAAGTGTACATACGCAGAATTCAAATGTTGTGGTCATGCTGAGCTTGTGTACAGAAATGTCAAAACATGACTAATGTGTTGTTAATTTGAGTACAGTATGTAAAGTGAGCTATTATATTCAAGAGGGTTCGAGAGTACACATATTTGATCATTACAGGTGGAAGTAATTGTTATGAGCTTACAAGACAGAACTTTATTGTCACTGAAATCATATACTGGAAAATTTTCAACAGTAAAGTTGTCAGGCTTATGGGATATGCCATAACGGTCTTGTGAAGATAATTATACGATTGATAGTTATTACCCTTGGTATTGCTTCTAAGACCTCTTGGAGATCCACAATGCATGGATATTCACATCCTGTATCTAAAATTGAGCAGTATGAGTTTGAAACTACGCACTGCCCCCCATCCCTTGTAACACATAGTACAATGTGTGTCCCATGTAAATAGTTGTTCACTGTTCTGCTGACAGTGGAATGACAAGAAGTTTGCATGTTTTCAGATGGGACACATGGAATCTTTGTTTCTTAATATTGTCAATCTGTTATTGACGGTTATAGAGCATCAACCATATATACATGTTATAAAACACTGAAGTTAAAATATTAGAGACTAAAGTTTACAACAAAAATACACCAAACAAGTGGTATAATAGTTCAGTACTACCTCCTCCATGGGGGTGAATTAACTGTTTTCTTTTTCCTTCAGATTAGCGGGATATGTTTCCACTGAAGCAACTCAAACACAGTTTAGAAAGCGATTGGGTTACATTTTTAAAATTCCTTTACATTTCCCATCTGCCTAGCTGTGGGACTGACAAGCCTCCATCAGTGAATTGATAAGGAGAGGGAGAAAGTCTGAGAGGAGTTGAAGACACTTTCCAGATTTCTTTCTGGGAAACTGGGTAGAAAGCCCTTCAATCCCTGGGAATGGGAAGGACAGAAACAAAAGGTCTGTGGGAAATCACTGTTAGTTTGGCCTTAATATGTCAGGGATTAAGAACTAATGTGTTACCAGATAGATGTGTTCATTGTTTCTCAGGAAGGAGACGTCAGGAGGAGGAACTGATTTCAGTGTCCTGAGCTAGAAATGAAGAGCAGACGAGTTCAACCATAGAAGTTATTAACACAAAAAACACTGAGCAAGTGCTCCTGTGAATGCTAACTTCTGGAAGAGATATCTGGGAAGGGTAAGAATCATGGAAAGGAAAGGTTAAATGTAGGAAAGGCATGGGTTTTGGGCTGGTAAAGAAGGCAGCACACATGGTTTATCCATCCATTAAGGAAATTCCAGTTGAGAAACACTTGAAGTTTTGATCAATAAGGCCTTTGCCCTGATCAGTAAACATGGATTATTGAGGGGGAAGACAAACTAATCAGCTCATGACACCCACATCCTACTCATTCTGAGTTTTGGGCTGTGTGTGTGTTCTTTTGAATTTTTCAACAGCAAACTTGAACCTTGTGTACAAAGCTGCTTAAATCTTCCTCAGGTTTCAGAGAGATGGCAAACTAACTTCCCTCTATTTAGGGTTGTTGTGTAGGGGAAGCAGCAGGCAACTTGCACAGCTTTGAAAAAACAGAACAGGAAAATTCTATCACAAAAGAAAGAGTAACTTGATCAATCTGCCTGTCCTTTCTTTCTCTTGAGGAAAGTCAGGGACAGAGAAACACCCATGGATGGACAAGCTCATTGCAAATATTTTTTAAAGATAAGCAATGTGTGTACAAACTGGGTGAGGTAGAAACTTATTTCCAGGGTATGCCTGCATTTGATTTTTATCAACAAGAAGGCCGTGATGAACACTATTATTAATAATAAATCAAAAAGTTATGCCAAGAGATCTTCATTTCATTCATTCATTCATTCATCTATCTAAATTAAAGGAAGGGTGTAGGCACAATATCCTTGTAGATCATGAAAGTACAGTATTTTTTAAGACAAGAGATGGAAAATTATGTCTCATATATCAGAATATTTAAATAGATTGCAAATCTGCTCTGAAATGTTATGTTTTGAATTAGAGGAAGTTTAACATAAGCAGAATCAGTAATTATCAGCATTTTTACATTAAAGAATTAATAAAATTTTCTCGCTGGGAATGTCCTGAATTTGTTGTTTAACATTCCACTTCCCCAGCTTCAGATCTGATGTTGGTTTGACTCACTAACTGTGAGACACTGTTGTAAGGAATAGGGATGGGGCTCTTTACCTTTTCTCTTTTGTGGTGTTGGAGACTGAACCCAGAACCTTTGCAGCGAGCTACACCCCCAGCCATCTATCCATCAACTGACTGACTGACAAGTTCTCCCTAAGTCACTAAATTCCCCAGGCTGGGTTTTGGCTGGCAATCCTCCTAGCTCAAACTCCCAGAGTGTTGAGAGTAGAGGCATATGTCACCTGCCCGCTCTTGACTGTCAAAGACAACTATCCTTTATGTGAGAACAGTTCATACAGAATATTTGGTTCACACATGCCGAACCTTACTGTAGTAATTCAGGCTTCCTTCCTTCTCCTTAGAGTATAACATCTGATTGTTTGCCTTGAAGGTCTCACTGAGGAAGCATACAGCAAACCATCACATCTAGTAAGCTTGTCCATTCCTACGGGCCTCCACCATCCAGTCATGACAAATAGGAAGAACCAACAGACACTAACTTGGAAAGGTGTCTGAGGAGATGCTCCTCTTGATACAAGGTATTTGTCCTAATTATTTGGCTCTTTGAATCACTATAGAAGCCTCTGAAATTCTCTTACTCCCTCAACTTTTGCTCTGAGCTGCTTCAAACTCTTAAGACAATCTTGTCCACATCAACCACATCCACGTGCACATTTTTATGCACAATTTCAACAGCAGATTGCTGCTTTGCAACATGCAACATATCAACTCAATCTAATGCTCACAGCAAAGTTCTGAGGAATCTGAATGCTCAAAATCACTCCTATAAGTTAGAAAGAAGCATAGGATATATAGAACTGTGATTCTCAAAATCTGATATAACCTCTATATGTACTTATTTTCATTTTATCTTTAAAAATTTCTATTGGTTTAGTTTTATATTTTTGTTATTATATGTATAAATAAAACTAAATTCATGCAATATGATGAACAGTGAACATATCCTTCAATGCATATTTAGGATTTTTACCTCATGGGGTGTTCCTGCAAAGATTTCTAGTTATAGAAGTGAGGGTGAGCAGGGGCTCAGACATGGCGATTGATTTGAAAAGTGTAAATTAATCGTGCTCTGCAAGTGATACTGACACTATTTTAAGGAGCCTGTGTATGTGTGTATGTGTAGGTACATGTGTGTATGTACTTCATTTTTTTTTTTTTTTTTTTTTGTTGTTTGTTTGTTTTCTGATACCAGGAATCGAACTCACGACCTCGCGCTTGCCAGGCAGGCACTGTGCCGCTAAGCTAAGTCCCCAGCCCCCTGTGTATGTACTTCAAAGAGAGAGAAATTGCGTTGGTTTGTGAGGACGTGGATTGTTGAGAAATATGATACCGGGAGATAGCAATGCTGCTTACAGATAACAGAGAAATAATACATGCAAGAAATAAAATTATATATTTAAGTTTATGGCATGGAATTCAAGTATAATTAGTGTTTAACATTAAAATTTAAATGTAACATGCAAAATAATAATTATGTTTTACAAATAAGAGGATTTATTAGCTTCGAATCACTGCAGGGATGTTCACTTAATTGTTGCTTGTGAACCAGGGATTCAATGAACGTTATACAGCAATAAACAATACTAACACAATTGTAGAACTACATAATTGCTGGTTTCCTTTCCAGTATATAATTTTAATTGTATCACTTCAAGTTTAAATAACACTACTATTGCTGCAATAATTAAAAATGAAAGCAAAACCATGATATCATGGATTTTCTATTTTGAAAAAAATCATTCTCAACTGGATATGGTGACACATGTTTGTAGTCCCAGAAATCTGTGAGGCTGCATTAAGAGGACTTAGGATAGTAAGTCTGAGCCCAGCCTGAACAACCTAGTAACTTAAGAAGATCCTGTCTGAAATTAAGAATAAAATGGGCTGGAGATGGGACCAGGGATGTAGCTCAGAGGCACAGCAACCACCTGGCAAGCGTGAGGTCCTGAGTTCCATTCCCGATACCAAAACAAAGGGGTTGAAACTGCAGGTGAAGGCCCTGAGGTTAATACCTACCACAAATGAGAACTTTGTAGCTAGCCGCAAGGTAACATTGACAATTCTTTAATTTTTGCTTTCTATTACAATCATATCATAGAGTGTATTAAAAACTTTAAAATTTAGAAAAGTTAGACTGAGTGGGACTTACCAGTGTAGTGTCTACCCCCACAGGATGATTAATGGCTGGAGGATGAAAAGTGTCAAACTCCTCGAGATTTCCCTGAAAGAGAAAGTGAGAGACACCTTTGAATTTACATTTTCTGGCAGGTATATCATGCCAAGGCTAGGTCAATTTATAAGATGAAAACCAGAGCAGTAAATATTGCCATTTTATAGGTTAATAAAGTGGACAAATTAATACTAAGACATAGTACCATTAAGTAGTAGTCTATATTTGTTTCCTGATCCTAAAATATTTCTCAGATATAAAAATTTATACTGCATGGCATCAATTTGTTGACTAACCATGAACCATTTTCTTTTCCTAAATGACAATTTACATTATCAAAAGACAACTTAAATTTTAACTATGAGATCTTGAAATCTGCTTTCATTTCTGTGTTGTGTGAGAAAAGCCACTTAAATCTTTCCTCATGTTGTCCTATGTAGAGAATTGCACATTATATGCACGTACACGCACATGTATGCATGTATGGGCATGCAGCCCATAATTACTATGTGACACCCACAAAACCCATAATAAAAAATAGCATCACTTTGCACACTTAAGTACATACAGTTATAATTTGTCAGTGTGTGTTTTAAATAACGTAAAACAACAAATTTTCCTTCTTTCAAATCCTAACTTATTCCTGTACCCACCAATGGAGATTTTAACGTTGACAGTCGTACAATGTGTAATTCTATACACGGATACAATGTGCAGTGATCAAGCAAAGTTAATGAAAAGAAGAAATTGTTCTTCTGGATAGATTGACAAATGACTCTTGGATAGGACATCAGGAGCAAATTAGGAACTACTTCACTTCACAATCTTCCATGTTTCTGTTATAACCGTCTGCTGAAGTTATAGAATGTAAGCAAGACAAGATCATTGAGTAGTTACTACACTATATGCTTTAATACATCATGTTAGTCTTCATAAAAACCCCAGTGAGTGAGAAAGTACTGTGTAGTCCTTCTTTTCAAATAAGAATACTGAAGCAGAGAGAATTTCAGCTACTTGACAAATTATCTTAGCAAGTAAATTGGTAAAGTTGGAATTTAAGTACAGGTAGTGTGACTTAAATTCTATCATTCTCACGACAACCAATGCTACATATTCTCACAATGTGTAATGGACATAAAATAAATTCAAAATTAAAACAAAGCGATAGCAGTATCTAAAGGATTCTACTGTTCATACCCTTTCCCCAACGTAGCCCAGATGTTTTTAGAATCAATATTTTCTTATAAATGATTTAAAAAGTAATAAATACACTATAAGATTAAACTATGAATGATCAAAAAAGTAATATATATATATGACTAAGTTGGAGATTTTAGAGTAGAAATCTGGAGGTGGGCATGGTGGCAAACAACTGTGATCCCAGCACTCTGGAAGCTGAGACAGGAGTATCGCTGCAAATTTGAGCCCAGCTGGGCTGTATAGTGATTTCAAGGCCAGCCTGAACTACATACAAGACCTTGTCTCAAAAATAAAATGAAATAAAATAAAATAATTAAAGTAAAGTAGAGTAAAATAAAATAAAATCTGCAGTTCTTTTATGGATAGTTATTGTAATATCAGCATTCAATTTTATCAAATATATTTTATAATATATTACAATTTAACTTATGGAATTTAATCTAAGCTACATTTGAAATGCTTTTCACAGTGTATCTCTACATTCATCCTCCTATTCTTAAGTGTATTAAGCATTTGTATATTGTATAGCCATTAACTCATACAGCACCAGTAAGATCTGAATCGAATCTTGAATTATTTTCCTGCAAATCTCATATTCCCTAAAGGAGCCCTTTATTCTTCAAGAGCATCGTGATATTTAATGAAGGTAGTTTTCAACGTGTATGCATGAAAATCCTCATCATTTTTTTCTGGAAGTAGGTTCACAAGTTATTAGATTTATTTTAAGAAGCACTTTCTAAAGACTTATAGAGTGCACTCTGATCTCTGAAGGAGATGTAGTTGACAACACCTTCCCCGTTTAAGAGTTGGGAAAAATGATTATCAGGTTAGAGTGCTGTCTCATGTTACACTATGTTTTTCTTAAAAGAAGTCGGCTGTTTTTTTTCTCTCTCTGCTTTTTTAGTTTGGCTTCCTATTGTCTCTTTTTATTTTACTGCTTCTGGGTTACACTGTTTTCGTTTTCTGACAATTCATAGTTTGCTTTTAGCTTTCACATGAGGAGGTGTAAAGCAGACCGTCACACACACTCAAAGGAGTGTGTTTTAAAATAAATGCTATTTTTGTTTAAGCTGATTACTTATGTAAGATCTGTCATAAATTTGGAAGCTGATTCATCGTTCTTCAAATATACTAATCATTTTGTAAAATTCTACCGGCATCAAAGTTAGAAAATAAATCCTAACCATAGTCACTGATTTTAATGCTTTGGATATTGTAGCTGACTATAAAATATGTCATAAACACCCTTAGTTAAGGAGACACATGAATTTAGGGAAAGCAGAAATTTAAAAAGTTTGCTTTCTTCTTCAATTACAAAATAAGTTATATAAAAGAGGGTATTTCTGAGCATTATAAATGTACACAACTCCAGGAAAAATAAATATAAAACTGTTCACTTGTCTTGAAAGCCTTTTAGCTTTTTTAAGTGGAAGATTAGAGTGAACAGATATTAAATATTCATTATCTAATAAAATATACCCATGATGAAAACATATATATATGAATGCTTTTTATGAATATCTTTATAGAAGATCATTAAGTATATTCATGTGGAGCATCGCCACAAATTCGCAAGTAAAGCAAAAACTAACTATGTCTCCCAAGAATTCTATCTTTCTTATACTGACCACTGGTGATTGAACATCTTCCCCTCTCTCTAAATTTTTTCTTCAGCATAAGTTCCTCCCAGTTCCACTGGCTCTTCCTCTGCCAGTCCGTCTCAGCTCCCTGGATCTTCCTGTCCTGTCCAGGTTGACTCTCGCTCTAGCTTTTCATATCCCCTCTAACTTGGACTCCCCACAACTCAGCTTTATGGCTTCATCACCCTGCTAATTAACAACTCCAGACGAGCCCCACAGTCCATATCCTCCATGCCAAATAATATGTGGCCCAACTCTGACAGCCTGAGTCTACTACTGATGGCTTCCTGATTAATAAAAGTTTACTTAAACTTAGACCAGAAAAGGGTGAGTGAATAATGACAATAGAACATGTTTTTCATTGTTCAGTTTGTCCCTTGTTCAAGAGCCAGAAAGTCTGTATTACAATCTGCGCCTAACAGGTAAAAGGACATTTGTGCCTATTCATGCAGTATAATGTACCTTACCAATGATCTCTTCAGATTCCTGCTGGCCTATAAGGATGAAAATAGGATTCTCTGTTAGACATTCTACACTGGAATCTGGCAGTCCACCTTCTGTTCCTTGCACTGCATACCTTGCAAATGAAGGCGGTTCAAAGAATGATACTAATTTAGGTTTATTTTTAATACAAAGGCAGGTTTGTACTGACAGTATACACGCATCAATTAGTGGCATGTCCATGTTCTAAGACCTCTTTGAATCCCTTTGTCCTTCACATCTTAGATACACAAATGGTACCTTGTTGACAGGTAAATGAGAGCCAAAGTGTTACCCACCATGCTTAATTCCCTCAGCTTTTTGACTGATCAGCCATCCTAAGGCTGATCTATCTACTGAATGTAAATTTGATCAGCTTTTACGCATCACACTCAGGTGAAAGCCTACCGCAAGAGGTGAGCTGAGCATTCAAATGCGGAAGAGCAGTGGGAAGTGCACACGCGTACGCACACACACACACACACATTTTTGCCAGGGTTTTATCAGTTGTACAAATATATTATGAAATGTAAAACTGGTGTGTTTACTTTATGTTTAGTGGCTAACTTAGGTTGATTTTTCCATGGCAAGAGACCAGTAATATTTGCAAGAGCAACCATCCTCATTCTTTTCTCAGCCCTGCTCTCTCAAGAAGTTTGACCTCAGCGGTTCTCCTTCCAAACTTTCTCCTCACACCATACACACTTGCTGGTGATTCTTTCTCGCGCCAAAGGGGTACTTGAATGACGGCCATGAGGACAGTTCTAACACTGACTTAAATCTATCTTGTCTTGTTCCACAGTTGGTTTCACGGACTCCTGTTATCTTCTCACAGCTTCTGCCCTAACTTTCATGCCATTCATTTTCTGCATCTTTCCCTGATCTTTCTGATTCCTTCTTAATTAATTGTCCATATGTATTCTATGATGTTTTCTCAGGACTTCATCTTTGACACTAGGACCTTTCACTCTTTAACACCTCTCATGATGCTTCAATAGAACTTATTATGGATAAATCCATTTATATATGCCATTATTAATAAATCCATATATAGGACCCACATGGACAAATCCATATGTAGGACAACTTATATATAGGGCATACTATTGGACATTTCTGCATGGATATCTCAAAGATATCTCTGATTCATTTTGTGTATATGTTCAGTTACCTTTATTCTGTTAATCTGTTATTCATTCCCTATGTTAGTAAACAATAATAGATAACATTCATTGAGCATTTACTATGTGCCTCATAGATGTAGTACATTATATGTCATAGGGAGATATTAATATTATTGCTATCCTAAATATGAAGGAGTAATATTCAGAGTGGTATCGCCTGCCCAGGTTCATATAGTTAACGAGTATTACATGAGCACACAGTACTTACAGAACTCAAACAAGAACTGAAAATGACAACAGTAATGCAAATGGGGAAAGATTTAGAAGGGAGGGAGGGAGATGGGTGGGGAGAGGAAGGGAATAAAAAGAATCCAGGTACGTGAAGTACATGTGTCTACTGCCTAAGGTGAATGTTAATGTCACATGTAGTAAACATGTACTAAGAAAGTGTTCAAAAATTCTCTAGGGGGGCTGGGGATTTAGCTCAGCGGCAAAAGCGCCTGCCTGGAAAGCGCAAGGTCATGAGTTCGGTTCCCGGTACCAGAGAAAAACCAAAAAAAAAAAAACAAAAATTCTCTAGGTAAAAAACTGGAGGATTATGAAGGAAGTTGGTGGGAAAGCCATCTTATTTAATTCCTACATGAGAAAGCCAAATACACAGATCTGTCAACCACAAATTTCTTTCCATCTCCATAGCTCAATTTCTTATGGATCAAAATTCTAGTCATCAACAATGATTGAATTCTAAAAAAAAAAAAATCCTTGAAATCCTCCTCAGAAATGATGAAAGCGGCCAACATATATTTCCTTTGACAATTCAAACCCATCTGCATCAACAGAAAATAAATGCAAAGGAGACTGTGATTTCTTTCTCGTGTAAAGCCTGATGTCCAAGTTGTCTATCTCCCCAAAGCCAACTATTTCTTTTTTCTTTTCTTTTCTTTTTTTTTTTTTGGTTTTTCTTCGGTACTGGGAACCGAACTCATGACCTTGTGCTTGCCAGGCAAGTGCTTTGCCGCTAAGCTAAATCCCCAGCCCCAAAGCCAACTATTTCATACCATAATAAAATCAAGTTACGAAAAGGAAGGGGCTACCTGGATTCTGCCTATCAGAAATTAAGGCTTCTAGATATCAAACATTTGTATAAATTAAAGTAGGAATGAAATATTTTGTTGCAAATAAGTTGCAAAAGGGGCTGGGGGTTTAGCTTACAGGCATAGCACCTGCCTGGCAAGCACGAGGTCGTGAGTTCGATTCCCTGTACCAGAAAAAAAACAAAAAACAAACAAACAAACAAAAAGCAAATAAGTTGCAAAAAAATGAGGACATTTATACACATGAGTTCCACCATTAATGTGAATCCAAGTTCATTCTATCCTAATTCTAGTTTTAATATATTTTCTGTACATACAGGACACTACAGTTATGAATTAAGACTCATGATTTAAAAGGGGATTTCTGTCTATGTCCAGAGGCAAATCACTAAGTCTGGGTCTCAGTTTTCTTATTTGGTTAAAAACAATGGTGAGTTCTAAAAACTATATGAATTCTGAATTTTTCTTCAGCTCTACCCAACTAGTTCAAGTAGGTTTGTCAAACTGGATAAAATTGTTTTTGTATCATCATGTGAATCAGAGGGGACAAAATTTGAAGGCAAAACCATTCAACAAAACAATATTATGTCTACTTAGCAAACAATTTGAGACATTTGTGGTTTTATATTTGAGGTTCACAATTTGAATTGCTCTACTTTCTAAGGAAAAAAATCCAGAAGTTTTAATGTCATTCTCCTAAAATGCATTTAGTTTAAGTGTAAAGCAATCAGAGTTACAAAGGCATACTCATTGCTTTCAGTAACAATTGGTTTTGCTTAGAAGAGATGACTGGAAAAGAGAAAAAAATGACAGTAGCCACCTTAGTGTTTTGTAAAACTCTGTCCAGAAAAATAAGTCAGTCTAGAGAAAGAAGTGAAATGAGCAAATAATTTTTTAATGGGTAGATATAAATGAAAGCACTGATTACCAGAGAACCTAACATCTTCCCATTTTATGCCAGACTGGTATCACTGAATTAGGAAGGCTCACACACATTGAATTACAAATACCCTCGGGATGAAGCTATGCAGAATCAGCCAACCAGCACTTTCAACAATTGGTCAAAGCATTCTGGATACACAGATACGGAGTCCTAGCAGTAGATGTGCTTCTGTCCAAATTGCACATGGAGAATTCCAATTATTCAGGAAGCCAAATCACAACAAGCTACTTGCCAAGTGTGTGGCTTTTACTCACTGCTTACTGACCCTTGTTTTTCCCCAAAAAGCATTAGAGATCTTCTCACCCAACTGCCCAAGTCTTTTGAGAGAAACAGCAGCAAGTTACGTAGCAACCAGAGGTTACAAATTAGCTTCTGCCAGCCAGTTATGGACCTAACATAGACGCCTTCATTCTGAATAAGTGGTCATGGGCTACACGGGTTTAACATTTTCTTTCCTGGCCAAAAAAAGGGAGAAAAAAAAAAGAAAGACAAAAGTAAGAGAAAGAACATACCAAAAGGTACTCAAAGTAAAATTGAATTGAACTTTGATAAACCTTACTTTTAAAGGTATTTAATCAACTTAAGATGTAATGTTTGTCTACCTCAGTTTCACACAAAGTGCAAATATGCACTATCTGAAAATTAGATAAACTATTTAAAAGCTATTACTGTATAACTCCTTCTTGCAAACCAAACACTGTAATGTGAGTGAGATTGTTTTTCTTTAACAACTTCTATTTATTGTTTTGAAGAATGATACATCTAAAACTGTTTTGCTCTTTCTTACAGTAAGTATGCCAATATTTCTGAAAATTAAGAGTGTAAAAATATACAATTTTACATAAAAAACTTCAGGCTTTCTGTAGAACAAAATATATTTAAGCAACTCACAAAAGAAGTTATGTAACTAGGGAAAGAAAACAGCTTTTATAACTACCATAAATTATATTTTGTTTTATTCATGGTCCCACAAAAACATGTAGTTTTATGTGCATTATATCTTGGGGTAATTTGAAGTTATGGAAAAGATACACTATATCCTTGAAGATTTTCCAGTTTTTCTGTTCAATGTGCTAGAAATAAAATGAATAGAAATGTGAAATTCAATTGAATTGGATTCTAGAAAATTCAGATTTAACAATACCAGGCTTCTACATCTGACCTGTAGGAAATAGTTTCATCATCCTGTCAATAACCCATGCTTTAGATACCTAAAATAAGTCTATACTACAACATGAGCGTATTATATTTTAGACAAATTATTTTAAGTCCTTCATTTGCTACTGTCTAAACTGATGGTTGGGAAGGTAACAAAATTCTTCACTGACTTCTCATTTTGGAGATCCTGCAGAATTCACCAGAACATTTAATATGAGCAAAAAACATAAAATACCTCAGCAATCTCGGTCTCTCTAAGATGAAAATTCAATCAGTGATTTTATCTTAGTAAAATTATTTTTTTCTGTTTGTAATAGTATTTGTTAAACGATTAAGCATTTGAACAAAATCTTATCACTTAGGACAATGATCAGTTGTGTCTTAAAGCTAGTGGAACTTAAATAAAATATTGAGTTTAGATCCAGGCTGCAACCCACGAGCAGTTGCCTTCCCCACAAATCCTAAATATAACATATGATCTCATCTGCTCGTGGCAAAATAACATCCTTCTTAGAAGCACAGCTTCGGTGACAGCATCTCTTGAATGTCTTCCTAGCTCAAGTAACACAGGCTCTGCAGTGCCGCACAATCACCCTCAGAAGTATTGCTATTTAGAGGCAGAACGACAGTGAATAATGGTAAGAAATAGGGCACTGCCCCCGCGGGTACTGAGCGGCAGAGGTAGCAAAATACTTAAACTTCCGACTGCTTTTTCCCAGAGATTTAAACCCCAGCAAATAAGGCCCTGTAGGCATATAAAAGATAAGTGCAAATTTAACCCCCTTTTCACCTGTTCAGCTGCCATGGAGATCAGTTCTCTACATGTAATTTAAAACCTGCTCCATTTCTGCCCTACTATTATGCAGCTCTGAGGGATCAGCATAAAGAGGTGTGGGGAGATAGAAGGCTCAGAGACGGATCTGCAAAGTAGATTCATCTATTCAATGCAATCTGTTAAAGCGTCACAAATTGCGAAGTTAGTTAAAGGTAGCTCTACAGAGTTGCAGAGGAAGGAGCTATTCGTCCTGACCATTTGCTGAGAACCAAGAATATTACTAGGCCTGAGCTGTGGGGGCAATCTCACTCTCAGCAGGTATGCTGCGATCCTTATTAAGATCCTTAGGAAAGGTAATGGGCAGAGCTATTAGCAGAGATACTGTTACATTATTAGTATTGATGAAGGAACCCTGAAAGGAAAAATGCAGAAAACAGCCAGTGGAGAACCTCCAGGTGAGGGAGACGTAAAGGATACAGGCCCGGATGTGCTTCCTGTATATGTGCTGAATACACAAGAGAACCCGGATGGGCTGAACTTGGCACCGATGCTAAAGAACTCTGCCTCATTCTCTACACAAGCTTTCTCAAGTGAAGCTAAATGACAGGTTATTGTCCAGAACGCCCCACATTCCAATTCACATTCCACATTCCACTTCACATTCCACATTCCCATTTCTATCACTTTTCTGTTTTTGTTTTTTTTTTTTGGTTTTGTTTTTGTTCTGGTACCAGGAATCGAACTCACGACCTTGTGCTTGCCAGGCAGGCGTTGTGCCGCTGAGCTAAATCCCCAGCCCTAACCCATTTCTGCAAACAGAAAAGAAGACTTCTAGGAGGTCCTGGCTTTTCCTAATAGTACTGCATTGATGTATTAGTGAAAAAGGTTCTGAATCCCCACAAAATAAAAATATTTGAAGATTTTAAGAGACCAAGGGAGAAAGAACACTGAACCTGAACTGGGCATATCTAAATTCAAACCTCTGTACTAGCATAAATCAAATGAGGGAATTTATTGCATATTCTGAGTTTTGAGGAAATTCTTATTTACATAAAGAGGATAGGACAGCCAGTTACTCTTTAAGTTATAACGATTTCTAAAATCATAAGACTGTAGAAAATAAAATACTTTCTGATTGTAGATTAAAGATAGGTACATCAGGAGTGACTTATTGCAGAACTGAGAAAAGAACTCAGGCCTCCTGCACGCTAGGCAAGCACTCTACCATTGAGTCACTGTCCCAGGCAGTTTTTAATTTTCAGTTTTGAGACAACATCATGCTAGGTTCTCCAGGCTGGTCTGTACTTGCAGTCCTCTTGCATTACCACTCTGAGTAGCTCGAATTAAGGTCTGCATCCTTGCACCCGGGTATAAACTGAAACTACTTCTCTGTGAGAGTTGTGCAGCAGATTACTTCATATGACCTGCAACTTGTAGGTAAAACTAGAGCATAATATTTATAGAACCAAATGATTCAAGCCACTTGATCTTAAAACATAACATATCCATTTCTTTACTTGGATAACAAGATTGTATTTGAGAAAGAAAGCCATAAAACCCTGTCTTTCGAAGTACAATTGAATTCATGGAAAGTGTTGCTGAAATTCAGATGACAATCAACAACTGACAAAAGAGTCAAATCTACCAGTACATTGAATTTTACCTCTTATTAATAAACCTGTATGGGGGCTGGGGATTTAGCTCAGCAGCAAAGCGCCTGCCTGGCAAGCGCAAGGTCATGAGTTCAGTTCCCGGTTCCAGAGAAAAACCAAAAAAATAAATAAATAAATAAAAAATAAACTTGTATGGGATTAATGATTTAACTTCAGAGTTTCTATGACCTTAGTAAAAAGTAAAGTCTTTAACTTTGTGTGAAGGACATGAGTCCATTTTTCTTAGATATTTTATTGCTTATGTCGGCAATTCCCAGTAGTGTAAGAACAAGATAGAGAAAGAAAAGGAGGAGGAGGAGGAGAGAAAGAGGAAAAGTGAAAAGAGTTCATTTGAATATCAATTTTTCAAAATGAAACAAGAGAAGCTATGAGGAAGGTTTTTAGAGGCATCCCAGGCAAGGATGACGTCACTTGTGCCCTGTCTGCCTACATCTGCACAACTGCAAAACGTCTTTGTCCTTAGTAAGTCCTTAGTGGGTAAGGAGTGGGCACAATGACTTACAGGTCACAACACATGTAGTACCTGTGCAAATCCAGGGTGGCTAGAGCGTCACTAGGTAAGGTGATGTTATGGGACCGTTGTATGTGTGGGCCATTGCTGACTATAGAGTCACTATGCGGTGCACGGTTGTATTTTGATCATGGGTGTGAAAATTATGCTTTAAATTAACTCTACCATTTCGATTACTGGTTATTTCCTATGCTGTGTTATGCAGGGACAAGATGAAGAAGTTTTGAGACATATTTAAGCCCTAACTTCCCATCGGAGAATAATCTTACCTTGAAAGAGATTCAGGTTCAGGAAAGTAGGAAAATGTACCAGGGAAACATTTCTCTTGTCTGACCTCCGTTATCTACTGTTCAGACATCTATAATACACTGGAACTCTGACACTATATAAAAGATACTTTTGCTGTACCTTTGAGTATATTTTGGTAGAATGAGTGAAAAAAGTCTGAGGATTTTTCCTTAATATACTTGGTGACTGAATAGTAAAGAAGGAATAATAATCATCAAATGAGGAAGATATAAATTATGCTATAGAACTTTTGTTCATATTAAAAATCAACCAGAGATCCTTGTTGTAATTTATTCTGTTGGTTATACCCTAAGATAACATCCTAAGGCTGAAAAATGAAATCAGACTTTATTGATATATATGATCTTTCCACATAAAAAGAGATGGAACGAGAGTGTTAAAAATCATTTTCTGAGCAAAAGTAATTAAAACAACATAAATACTGACCATAAGTCTACTTTTCACAATAATTGAATGATATTCTATCATTTTGCATTTTTCGTGCTCACAAACATTATTTAATTTAGTTAGATCATTATATTGTACTCAATACGCAGATTAGAAAATTTAAATTCAGAGAGACGGGTAAACTTTCTCAAGGTTGCAGAGATAGCAAGTTATAGAGCTAGGAATGGAACCCAAACTGAAATCATTATAAAGCATAGACCAATGCAAAACTTCCCGGAATTATAGGCCACATGTTTCATGTGCACGGAAATAGACACAATTTAAATTATCCTGTCTTATTGTCCACTACTATTACTATTGAGGTCCATTCAATATTCTGTCTTCCTATTTCCTACCATCCTGTGTGTCATTTCATTAACAATCAACTAATAATTACATTTTCAGAACCTCCTGCTTATTGGAAAATGTGATGGCTACTCTCTCTACTGTTTGAGACAGTATACCTAGTCAGTGTAAGAAGATTTCATTACATATTTGGAGAAAGAAAAATTGTTCAATATTTAGAGACCAAAATGAGGTCTAGCAAGCATCTTGGACAAATTTGTTTATTCTTTTGCATTACCAAAAAAAAAATGCAGAAAATATTTGTGACCTTTTCTGGCCCAAGTTCTGTACTATACTTTTGTTTACCAGTGAATTTTCCAGAAGTTTGTTTTGAAAAAGGGGTACTCTATAGGGAAAATATTTCAACAATTGAAAAAAAACACTTAACAGAGGGGCAGGATGTTTAAATATCAGAAGAAAACCATATTAACTGAATATATATAAAGTCTTAGAATGAGCAAGTTAGCATCTATAAGAAGGAGATGCAATATTATCTGTCTAGGTCACAACTTTGAATGAAAAATATCCTTATTTATAGAAGATTAGATACATTTTTAACTGTAAAACAAGAGACACAGACCTAATAAATATCTGATTTAGCATCATGACTTTTCATGGACTCTTTGCCACAGTATTTATAGGTGTGTGTTTTGCTTATCATTCTGAGAATAATTTCTTTGCAATTTGCAATGAATGCAAAACAAAGTAGATTTGGCTAATGTACTATGAAGTTCCACAAGACTATGTTTTATTACAAAAGTTACTGTTTGAATGTACAACATTTAATGAAATTTTATAATTCAGACGTACAGATCGCTACCTAAGATGACACATCTTAAGTGACTAGCTCTTCTAAGACAAACATTGGTGTAGCTTCACCACTAGTCTGTGCTATTGTATAAGAAATATTCATTTTCTTCCTGGCAAAGGAAACTGTACTAATTGTTTTTGACATTACAGCTGTATCACACAGCAAGTTTTTCTTTTCTATTTTATAATATGTTAGAGGAAAAGTCAACATCAGGAGAAATTTTAAGTTAAAACAGTGTAAATCTAGCAATCCTTCCCTCATACCTAAATTCAGGCAAGATGACATTCTAATACAAGAAAATATTGGTAGATGATAAAATATGAAGAATATTAAGTTACAAATAATACCCTCATTTAATTTGACATACAAAAACACTCTAGCAGCTGGATTTTACTAATGATCATTGAATTTTTTGCACATATTCATAATAAACCATCATTAAATGCATTTCTAGATGACTAATTAGTGACTAGAGATAAACATGCCAAAGTACATACACTTACAATAATTTTTATGTTAAATTCTATTTTGTACAACTTTCTTCAATTACATATAATGTTTATAGTTTTTTTTTCTAGTTAAAACACCGTCATAACTTTGGTTTTTAACTTTCTTAGAAAAGTTTCTTATACTTCACTAAAAAACTTGATAAACTGTTCAGTTTTTCCCACAACATTCAAAATGATTTCAAATTGGAAAACTATGGACATTTTAAACTCGAAGGTATATTGCTACTCTATCTCCCTTCACCGAATACTGTTACAAAATTCTCTAAATTGCTGTTTCTGAGGAGACAGAAATCTGCAATCAGGATGAGAAATGTGAGAGTATGTCAGATGTTCCTCTGGATGATTCAGTGTTTCTCAGAAGGCAGTGTTTATCTTTATCTACCTATATTATTTACCTGTAATTGTTCAACTGTTTTGGAGGAAATATAGTTATTCAACATGCATCAATTATCTAGAATGATATGATGAAAAATTGCATGAAGGAACATCTAATGTCCGCCACTCAAGATGAACAAGTATGTGTTCTCATTCTGGGTAATATTTCTATAGCAAAGGCAAGTTAGCTTAGCTGCCCACCTACTTCCTTCAAGAATAGAAATGCCACAAGAATGTGCCAGTCTCAAAACAACACTGCACCTGTCCTATGAAAATATATTTTGCAATTCAATGAATAACAGCTACAGACATTTAAACTAGAATACTTTATGCATAATAAACAGATCAAATATACCTGAAAATTAGTAATTCGATTTTAAATGCCATACAGATTTTGTGCTGCCCTGGTTGTGCTGCTACCAAAACAAACACCTTTTGTTGTCTGCTTTCCCTGTTCTTGAATCTAGTTACCTATTGCTTGCTGGAGAAAGGAAAAACCAGAGTTTCCTGAGTGAGGCAGATGTTTGTCACATTCTCACTGGCATTTTCTAACAGCTGATATCTACCGCTGTCTTGACCTTCCTTTCTTTCTCTCTGTTTCTGACATCAGCCCTCACTTCCCGTGCTCCTTGTTGTGACTTCCTGCCCTTGTCTTCTTAAGCTCTTCCAGTCTTTCAGCTTCTGGTCAACAAGTGCTCAGGTTTGTGTGGTCTTTGGTGGCAAAGGTCTGCTTATAGTCCTATTGCTCTGTTGAAGGGAACAGTTAATGTTTAAGTGTATGATCAATCTTACGTGTCTATATTTATTTATCTGAGCATCCAAATTGAGGATATCAATATGTATACAACCACTGTTAATTTCCTATCACCTTGTCTGAGATTCTGTATTGCTTTTATTGTTTTTATGTTATTTTCTAAGTGTGTGTGTGTTTGTTAAGATGTTTTCATTCTTTTATCTTTAAAATAAGAAAAAAAAAAAAAAGATCTGCTTACTGGTCCCTCATCCAGTTTAGATTCATTGTTTCACAGTAGTCTTTGACTTTTGCTTCTTTCTTTGACCTGTTCTTCTGGCCTGACCCTGGCCATGTCAATTTATTCCTGCCCTCTCTTTGTCTTCATAGTCACGGATTTCTTTTGCTTTCCAGTTCTATTGCATATCTTGAATCTTAAATCTTCCATTGCTTGATTCCTATCTTTTGTAATCTGGCATTGTTAATAATCACTACTTATACGGATGGGGAGCTGATGGGGAAACGTAACGGACAGGTAGGGCTGATCTAAGATTATCCGCATTCATAGAGGCACTTAAGGGAATTTCCAACAGCCTCACATTCTTACGCTTACTTCTTTCAGCTCAAAGGTTCTTTTTCACTCAAGGAGCCAGTGTTGATCTTCAGTCCCTACCCTCCTGCAAACAAACCTTATTTTTAGGTGTTTCTTTAACCAAAGTGTTAATAACTCTCAAATATATCTGATTTATAACAAAGTCAAGTTCAATAAGCAAAGAGAGGAGAGAGCAGATAGTAGATGATTATTTAGGGTTGGGAAGCCTCAAATTACACTCATTCCAGTGATTAGGGAGGAGATCTGACAGAAGTTTAGTTTAGGAGAGGGCAAGTTGCAGTCTCAGAACTGAGTAGGGATGATGAGCTTTGAAAAAAAAGCTGAACTCTTTCACATGTAAGCGGCAAACCCGAAATGAGAAAATCAGACAGGAGAGAAAGCAGTGACGTCAGTGGACGGCTGGAAGGGATGCTGGTATTATTCTCCATGGTTTCTCAGAAGTCAGAGGCAGGGAGTATTGCAATAAAAGGGACCCTTGCACTCATCACACGCAGCCCCCTCGTCTTCCCAGGATATTCGGCACACGTCCTTCTCTTTCTGCCTCTTGGAAGTCCGTACTTAGAAATTTCGGCCCTGCATGTTCAAGGCTTTCAGAAATAGGAGCTGTCTTAGAACATACTGAACTGGATTAAAAGGAGAAGCTCTTCCCCTGCAAAGGGGGCGGGGGCTCGTCGATGTATATAGAACACACTTTGCCATCTGTTCTCTTTTCCTCTTTAAATCGGGTTCTTCCCTTTTTTATATCGAGTGATGTAATGCTGTTGAAGATTTCGGGTCATTGTTCATAGACTTATGAGGAAAATCTTTTAAAGAGAAAGTCAAGCTACTTCCTGCTGTGTGAAAGATAATCAGAATTTTCCAACAGTAGTGTTCTGCCGCTCTGGATGGATTCTCCCCAGACCTTCTCTGAAGGGAAAACCAGTTTTGTTCAAAATATTTCTTAGAAATTATTTATAGTAGTGCTACTCATAAACAGTCTATTTACAGTTTGCTAGAGAAATGGAAAGGCATGTAGGCCAAGTAAGTCTATTTACTGAAAGTAGCAAAATGCTTACAGCTGATAAAGTCTTGGAAGTGGAGCAATTAGTCTTGGTTGGTCTCACAGAGCATGGCTTGTCTCAGAAGCCAGTACATTATTTCGGAACTTGCTGCAATCTGATTACAGCAATTAACGTAACCATGTTTCCTTTGTATGTGTTTGCTTACTTTTTCATTAGGAAGGAAGTTCTATGAAGTCTGAAATCTCAAAGCCGAAACTTAATCCTTACTGCCAGTGCCAGAAAACATAGGTTGAAAAGAAATATATGTTGAAGCATAGGACCCAAGGGGATTTTGAGATTATAACACAAGGTCTGAGCTGGCCCATGATAGGGAGAAACTGCACGGTAAAATATTAAGCAAAACTGCAGACTGTGCTTTAGATAGTAGGATTTGCTTGGCCATACTGGAAGGCTGCTACAATGACATGAAATATTATGATTCTATACCGATGTAAAATATAACTTTACTTGGTGCAATAAGGCAGAATATATTTTTGTATATGTATAAAGCTAGTAAAGTTATATTTTCAGAGAATTGCTACCTAATAAACCAAGAAGAAGAAAGATCATCATGGAACTCTCCCAGATGAATACTCTTGCCTTGGTTTATTCCTTTGTGCCTTTCATTCCTAACGCCAAACCATGCTTAACTCAAAACTTTCTGGCTACTACTTTGAGAGTTGAAATTCGATAAATATTCGTAACCTGAAATCTTTCTATTTAACCCACTATTAGAAAATTACATAAAGTCAAGTGGTGATTTATTTTCCTCTTTCAACTTGATGAAAAGAGCATGCATGTAATGCTTGTTTTATGTAATTATTGAAACTTTTTGAAAAATGTAAAACATGTATTATTCCATGCTATGCTAAGTGTACCTTAGGCATAATAAAAGCCCATATATTCTCACAGCAGATTTGACACCCACAGAAAAAAGAAAAAAACTACAGAAGCCAGGAAATTCTGTGTACTTAGTATATTATTTTCTACAAACATGGAATGAAGTCTTTTTTTCTTTTAAGCATAGAGTTCATTGTGTACGTTACCAAAGGAAGAGAAAAGCTTATTTATAATTTGAAAGCAAAAAGTTCCAGTTCATGAAAGCTTGGCTAGTTTATGTTTTGGTGATGAGTGCTCACTACTAATTCCATGAAAGTATTAGAAATAATAACCAGAACTGATTCTTCTCCCATTGAGAGAACTCTCCCAAGCAGTACAATTTAATTTATCTTCTCTTATTAGTGGTTCCACTGTTTTTCCTTTCCTTAATGTCAGTGACACTACAAATTTTCTTTGCTTGCTTCAATGTACACAGTTTGCCATTTCTCTACCATTCATCCTCTACTCCTGTTTCTAACCAAAAGCAAGATAATATTCCCTTCTTGATGAACACACTTACTATTTTCTCTTTTAAATATAATTGTCTTAGTTTTCTTTTAATTAATGCAAATACTAAAATATTTTACTGGGATCTCATCTTATTTAAAAGTTTTTGTACATCAACAGAAATCACCAACAGACTGAAAAGTAAATCCATGAATTGGGAAAAAAATTTAGCCAACTGTCCCTTGTAGAAAGGACTTTCTATCTAGAACATATAAAGAATTAAAAATCAGGTGCCCAAAACCAAAAGACTCAATCCAAAAATGGGCATCTGAGATGAATACAAACTTCTCAGGTGAAGAAGTACAAATGGCAAATAAATATATGAAAAAAATGTTCAGCATCATTGGTCATTTGAGAAATGCAAATTAGAAGAATACAGAGATTCCATCTCTGCCCAGAAAGAACACCTACAATCGAGAAATCAGCCAATAACAAATACTGGAGGGGCTGTGGAGAAAAAGGAACCCTTCTCAGCTGTTGGTGGGGCTGTAGACTGGTGCAGCCCCTTTGGAAATTGGTGTGGTGATTTCTCAAAAAACTAGGAGTAGAGGTTCCATTTGATCCAGCTATTCTCCTTCTAGGTATTTTTCCAGAAGAGTTTAAAACATCATACCACAGTGATTTATGTGCACCAGTGTTTATAGCAGCACAATCTGCAATAGCTAAATCTTGGAAACAAGCCAAATGCCCATCAACTGAGGAATGGATAAAAAAGATGTGGTATTTTTATACAATGGAGTACTACTCAGCTATAAAGAAAGATAAACTCAAGGCTTTTATAGGTAAGTGGATGCAACTAGAGACCATACCCATAAGTGAAATAAATCAGACTCACATGTATAAACATTGTATTGTTTCCCTAGTGTAAGAAACTCAAAGAGTAAATAATACCCAAAATGTACAATAGATAGAGTGAAAGGGAAAGAAACTACTCAAAAGGAAAGACCAACTGGGATGGGGAAAGGAGAAAAGAAGGAAGAGAAGAAAATATATACATATACACACAAAATAGCTAAGATAATTGTACTACTAATTTCTATTAGTACATTGAAGGGAATAGTTAGTGCTTGTATTGTTTTATCAGTTTTGCATGCCTATATCTGGTAAGCTGAGCAACTGTTTGAAGATTACAATATGCAGTATAATAACCATTATTAATTTCCTATCATCTTATTTTGACATTCTGTATCATTTTATTGTTTTTTCTCTTTAAAAAAGTGTACTTTTATGAACAACAAAAAATGAAATATTTTAATTTTAAAATGTGTACATTAGTTCACAATACACCACAATAGCTACATATTTTACCTAGCTAATTATTGAGGCTCTTTCCTATGGCTTTTCTTCACTGAAATTACAGTTTGATCTTCAGATAGCATTGTATGTCTCAGGGGCTGCTCCATTTGGCTTTACAAATCAATATTCCCTATTGATGGCATAAAGTGAAATGTAAGAAGGAAACTTTCTCGAAGGATGAGCTCATTCAGTGAAGTTAAAAAAGGCGCCTGCTTAGTGGCACACTCCCAAAAGAAGAAGCACAGGAGGGAGATGTGCTAGGAGCTGGAACTCTGTCATTCTCCACCTTCAAACCATCTGCTCAACTGTAACTCGAAAATATTGAAAACCTGCCTTTAAGGTAAAATCAGGCCAAGCTATGCAAAAAAGGAGAAACTGACATTTAAGGAACACCTATTTTATTTCAGGTGTTGTGCAATTAGGTATTTTTCCCACATTATCTGATTTAATTTGCAAAGCACATGAAATTGTTATTATTATCTCCATTTTTTAACAGGTATAAAAACTAAGGCTGAGGTTATATACCTAAAAAGATCCAGGCTCGAGTGCAGACATTTCTCAGAGTCTATGCTTTTTCCACTGAAACGTCAAAGAGTTCCTTCTTACCACCTCAATTCTTCCTTTTGTCCAAATCCATCCTCAATACAACCATCCATTTTATCTCCCTCCCTTTTCTCCTCTTCTCTTGCTCTGCATCTTCTGACCTCCATTTTGTGGTGCCAATGACCATTTTAGAAATTAAGAAGTAACCACGCACATGTTTTGATTTTTAATTATATTTCATAAAAACATATATTTATTTCAAATAACAAAGTTTATACCACTGTAAAATGTATATAATGCAGACATAAGTGAAAGCATATTAACATATAAACAAATTTTATCCTGAGAAAAATATGTAAGACAAATTCTGTGTGGCCCATAAAATGAAAATATAGACAATGTGAACACTGTAAATAATTTATGTGTATGCCTGACATAAATGATTATTGTTAGCACATAGAGCCGAGCTGAACTTCAAACATGCACTGAAACTTGAAAGCTGGAATTTAATGCTTTAGCTGCACAGATTAAAAAAAACACACAGCATCCCACCACTTTACCATGCTTCTTCCCTTTGCAGCTGAGTAGTCTATTACAGTTTTTGTCTCACAGGATTCCAGTGGCCTTCACAAAGGAGAAGACTGGACCGAGGTACTTGGTCGGGTAATCAAGTATTTCACGATGAATGTGATGCAGTCTAACTAAAGGGACACTACTGCCAAGGTTGTTTTGAGAGGGTAAATACTAGAAACAGACAATATTTGTATTTGCTATGTAGAAAATTAATTTAACCCAGAAACAATGACTTTGTTACATGAACAGCAAGTTATGAGCACCAGCAACTCCTGCTAGTTCACTCATGTTTTTAGGTAGTAGCTCATATTTTTACTTGTCATAGAATACCTTTCTTTTGTATGACTTTACCTGGGACTTCTGAACATCTGCATACTGGGAGTTTCACCAAATACTGTGAGTTTTCTCCATGTTTGCTGGATGTAGGTCAAACTCCACAAACATGACAAGTAACTTAAATTTGAATATTTATCTTTTGGATCTTACTTTCCACAAGTAAAATCTTACCTTCAACCTACTCCATATCAAATTAGTCAAAACGATAAGAGAAAATCACTAACAGCTAACAGTGATAAGTGATAGGTAACAGATACCTGAGGACACAAATGATGCTGCGCTGAACATAATATTTGTCATATCTACAACTGGAAGCAAAAAACAACAGACAGAAATAGAGGTATTACGTGTGTCTCTACTCATGCGGATTATGTGATCTAAAAGATAAGAAATATTTGTCTTTAACGATAGAACGTTAGGATATTATTTGCAAGGGACCAAAATGAGCTTCATTTCCCTACAGGACTCTGACTACCCTTTTCTTAAAGTGTTTAGACCATTTCTTAGAAATTCTTTATTGGTCCTTGTGAGATGTAAATGTACCGCTCCATGATGTTTTTCTCAAGACCTGGGGCCATCCCTCTAAAACATATCAAGAGCAGCCTCCTGTGTCTTCCTATCTCTGTGGGAGATTAGTAGTTTTAGTTTCAAATAAGTATCATTTAGCAAACACAAACAACCTCATCATATCTATCAACCGACCTCTAATGTCATTCCATGTTTTAATATCCTCCTGGCTTTTCTTTCAGTGAAGCTGACTGCAGTCTGACTCCCTTAGAGCAATAATCTTTAATAAAGTCTTCCCCGCTATGATGGGCTGAATGCTCTCTTCCCCTCCAAATCGTACAATGGAGGCCTAACACCCAGTTTGATGGGAACTGGAGGTGGGGCACTTAGAAGTAATTAGTTTTAGTGGAGGTGAGGGCTGGCTCACTGTGATGAGATTAGTGTCAGGACCAGAGAAGACAGCCTCAGCCCTCTCTCTTTCCCACACAAAGACACAGACACAAGATGGATTTTCCTCCTAGGAGTAAATCTCTCTCTGCCTTGGTGGGCAATTTCCTCTCTCCAGAACTATGAGAAATAAATGTTGCATTCTTTAAGCCATCCAGTCCAAGGTACGTTCTTCACAGCAGCCAGTGCTGAGACACTTGCCTATCTTACTGTTCTGTCATGCAAGTTTTCTTTGACCTCACCTTTATTAATGTATTTATTTGCATATTAAACATAACAGATATGTTTACAAACATCCGCAAAATTATTCATTACTAATATTGAAAATTTTCAATATGCTTTCACTGAAATTTGTTCCCTCATATATGTTCTAAAGGGTAGTTTGCAGGTGCAAAAAGCTTTACTAGAACACAAAACTACAAAAGAATAATCTTTTTATTAGTGTTTGCAAAAAAAAAAAGACTATTGCATAAGGAATTATATAAATCTTGCCCTTTTTATTTTCCCTTTAAAATTTTAAACACATCTTTTCAGGTAATTCAAATTTTTAAAGGTCTTTGCTATAGGTCAGTTCACTTTTTAATCAGGACAATGAATAGCCAGAAGTACAATCAATTTTAGAAAGAAGTCCACAACCTGAAGGAAAACTAATATCTTCCCCAAAGTAGCAGTGATTCAGCAAAGTCCAGAAGAACATAATATTGATCCCCAAACACACACCTCTTGTGGGAATCTTTGAAAGGGATTTAACGAGCCACATTTTCCATGTGTACAGGCTATATCCTGGGAATAAATTAAGCTCTTCTGCAAGCAGAATTAACTCCTTTAGGTCACTTTGGTATTATTTAATGTCCTCAAGAAATGACTTCTGAAAAATATGCCTCAAAATTTGTGAACTGTTGAACCTTGAAACTTTTGCTAGGTATTCACTTTGGGATTATTGCTCATCATAATAAATTGGGTAAAGTGTTGGTAAGTAAAAAATTTTAAACATAACCAGAAATGTGATAATTATAAAATATGAGGCAATGTAGAAATAAACACCAAATTAGAAGGGAGAGCAGCTTCTTATAACAACTGTATCTTTGACTGTTCACCTTTGCATGCACCTTTTAAATTTTCTTGGATTTAGTTTCATTATTTCAGATGTGCTCTGGTTAAGAGTCATAAGGGTCTGGGAGGTTGTACAACAATTATAAAGTCTTCACATTTACGTTGACATCAGTCATCTACCAACATGAGAAATAATTATGTACTTCTGTGTCAGTGTGATTCCAGTTAGTAATAAACAGGGTATAAAATATAGTTCCTTAGAAGGTATGAATAGTCAAAAAGCCTAAATGAGGTAAAAACCCTGCCATTAAATGGAACCTTGTCAAGATCTTTATGGCAGCATTAGATCCTCTGAACCAGAATCAGCTGAAGTGAACTTCCAAATATTCACATCTTTTCTTTTGTGGTCCTCCATGAATTAACAACAACAGAAACCTTCCCAAAAGATGGCATTTACAAAAGTACTTCATATTTTTACTTTTTTGGGAAAAGACCTGTTTTCCAAGGTGAGGGTCTACATTGACTCTTGAGTAAAGGCCAAGATTTGACACATGGTCAGGCAGTTGTAGAAGCAAAGGTTGGAAAATCAGTGACACAAAGCTTTATTAAGAGCACATTGACAAAAATTTTAAAGTACTCCTTGAAGCCCCAGATACTGGTATTGTAAATGAGTGATCATCGGAACAGTCCTGGTATAGAAGAGACCTTTAACAGTAGCGCCCAGCTGGCCCAGTGATGGAGGATACAGTGTATATCACAGCATCTTCTTCCTACTTACCTTCCTAAAAGATCACTGGAATTTTTAGGTACAGTGTGCTCCCAATAAATCACTGATAACTTAGGGTGATAATTGCTGTGGCATGGATCTAAATGTTCCTCCACATTCCCCTGGCCTCATAGGAGGGGCTTTTTGGAGCTGACTGGATCTGTATGGAGCTGATTGGATCTGTATGAACCTGTAAGTGTGTGGGGTACTAAACTAGTGGGCTGACTGGAATTAGCATATTTCTGGATGTGGCAGAGTGGATTTGCTGGAAAGAGAAGCCCCACCCTAGGTGGGTGTGGCACCACCCAAAAGGCTTGTAGCCTGGATGGGATAAAAGGCGAAGGGAGGCTTGCTGCTGCTGCTGACTGCTCCCTGTCTCCTGCTTGTTCTGCCATGGACTATTTCTCCTCTGCAGTGCCTGTCTGCTGCACTGCCCTACCCTGAAACCAGCAGACTGTGGACTGAAACCTGTATATGCTGTGAGCCCAGGGTAGGGAGAGATAGCTCAGAGGCACAAGCACCTGCCTGGCAGGTGCAAGGTCCTGAGTTCGATTCCCAGTACCAAAAAATACAAAATAAAAAAGTAAACCTTTCCCTCTTTAACTATAGCTGTCGAGTATCATCTCAGCAATGAGAAAAGTAACTAAGACATTAATGGAAGTCAAAAGGCAGACCCTAATAAGACAGATATTTGTAGCAACCCCTCCAGTGCCTCTCCATTGCCAAGTAATGGTCTATGAACTGAGGCTCATATCAACCAGTATGCGGCACCCTACAGCCCCTGCTATTGGTTCAAAAGTAACACACTGTTGGTCAAGTCACGCAGATTTCCTTTTCTTTTATATTTGACTACAATTTCTCTCTCTTTGCTTTTCTGAGGATAAAAAAAAATATCCCCAAATGCTATTGTAACCATCTTATGACCATAATGCCAAAGCTATTATAAGAAAGAAGATAGAAGCAGAAGAATTGTAGGGAAATGACCCCTGAATTCTGATTGCAGCATTTGTAGTTCCTATCTATATTAGTTTCCTTAGGGTTGCTATGACAAAGTACCATAAATTGATGGCTTAAAACAATAAGCATTTGTTGTCTCACAGTTCTGGAGACCAGAAGTTCCAAATCAAATCACTGATAGGGTCACGCTTCCTCTGAAGCCGTGAGGGAATGCCTCTCTCTCAGCTGGTGGTAGTCTCAAGCGTTCCTGGACTTTAAAATACAGTACTGTCTTTTTTCCATCTCTGCACATTTTCTCAGTTTTGTCCATCTCTAATTCTCTGCCAAATTTTCTTCTTTTTCATAAGGACATCAGTTACATTGGATTACAACCTGCGCTCAGAATCTCATTACTTCATTTTAACTTGATTCTTTCTGTCAAATGCAATTTCCAGGAAGAGTCGCATTCTGAGGCACTGGAGGTAAGAACTGCAACACTTTACTTTGAGCAAACACGATTCTACTTACAACAGCACTTTACTTTTCAGTGTCCAGCTATACAATGGGCACGTATCTTTAGGTGTTATACAAGTCTGGGCCTTCATTTGCACGCAGTCCAAAGTTCTCTAATTAACACAAAGATTATGCAACAAGTTAACTATGATTACCTTATCTAATAATAGTTGAATGTTCAGTATTTACCCACAGGGACTCAAACTAAAATTATGCCATCCTATTAAGAAGTTAGATATTGCTGCAAATAATTATAATTTTACTAGCTTGGGCCTTCTCTTCATTCCAGGACAAAGTGTTTTACCAAGGTTTTATTTTCCTATATTTATATCCAGTGGTGGAGTGTAGGTGGAGCACCACTTGGAATGCTGATAAAACAATGTCAATAAAGATAAATTTTAGGAAAATTATATATGTCAGTACATATGCCACAGTACAGATATAAAGAGCATTATAGAGTCATGAACTAAACAGGGTCATTGAAGAATTAATACTCTTGCAAACTGTTCCTTAGACATTGGAACTCTTCTGCATAAACTACATAATATCACAAAGATTATAAAGTGAGTGGAGGGGCTGGGGATTTAGCTCAGCAGCACAGCACTTGCCTGGCAAGAGCAACGTCGTGAGTTCGATTCCCGGTACTGGTAAAAAAAATAAAGTGAGTGGAAAAATAATGTAGGAATTTAATAAGCATGCCATTACCCCATGACAGTGATCTAGATATAAAGTAAATTGATGATAATAGAACATAGTATGTATGTCTTCAGCTTCCTAGCATAAATTTTCTATTTATTTCATATTGATGAATTTAGAATTTATTGGTTAAAAGAAAATGAACAGGAAAAGGAAAAAGAAAGAGAAAATATAAGAAAAAGAAATTGACTTTTTTAAAAAGCAAATTCACTCATTGGCATTGTCCCATTCATTCACAATGTTTTTCCCTTAAGATAACACATCATCTTTCACCTGTTGAAACAGGTGAAACCTAAACAGTATTTAGGTTTCTATATGAATTAAATACAGACCAAAATTACATGTATCATATAAAAATCTTACAGAAACATGTACAATTTTAATTTCTCATTTTTTTCCACTAGAGGGCACCATTGTAATCTCACAAATATGACAGAAATGCGTTCATGTTTTTTTAATGTACATTAAAGAGGAATATAGTGTTAAAAGCAAATTGCATTCCTTAATTGCCACCAACCTCTAAATACATGACAAATTGCATGCAAATTAGATTTAATTTACTTTATGCTTTATAGGTTCACAAAAGGCTTCAAAAAGTGTTTGAAATTTCTGCCTATATTTTTCCCATTATCAGCATACCAGTGACAGATCTTAATTTTTTTTTTTTTCTACCTTCTTTTGTAAAGGAATGTGAGAAAACAATGGTCACATTCTTAGGTCAGGTGTATGGTGTTCATCCAAGTATTAGATTGTTCTTTTGACTTATTAAAGATTTTTGCTCATTTAAAACATTGTCTATGGCTACCTCCTTTCTGGTAAGGAAAACACATGTTGAATTCTACAGTCACAGAGAGAAAGATAGACCCAGCCCAAGGAAGGGGGGAAGAAGGAAAATACATGATTTGTTGTAATAAGCAACTGAATCACAGAAATTATAACGCAAAGGACCTATTATGCATTGAGGACTAGGGCTCAGGGAAAACACAGTTGCACGTACGTTTATTTCTGATTATGTTGCTTAGCATTTACACTGCTCTTCCAAAAATAGCTTTCTCCTTCTCTGTCTTGCACACATACATCCTGTCATTGTAGTAGCATTTTGCTCTGCCCAAATGAGATTGCTCTGTAGGCTAAATTCACACACAAGAGTAATTAAGTACATAATTAGTCTAGAGTGAATCGTACATTGTCTTGTGTGAAACCTTCTTAGCCCCTGTCATGTCAGTTGATAGAAGCTGCCACTATATCTAAAACCCAAATCAGGAGATTAAAGAAGCCAATTTATTCAGCTAAAGAGGACAAAATAAAATGACTAGATATAGTCTTTACACAGAGGAATATGAAAATAGTTTAGGGCTGCAGACTAGGTTTTAGAATGCATATCTTTCCACTTATGTCGAATGAAGGTTTTGAGAAATTATAACAATCTGAGTGACTACAATGTATACCAGTAGTTCTAGCATTATGGTTTCTCAGCCTGCAACTTCATTACCATTTGGAGCTCACAAAACAGTTTGAGCCAGGCTTGGGGGCCCATGCCCATCAGCCCTACTCTGAAAGTCTGAGGCAGGAGGATAACAAGTTTGAGTCCAGCCTCTGCAAATTAGTGACTTGGTCAGATCCTGTCTTGAAATAACAAATGTGTAGGGATGCAGCTCACACCAAAGGCTCTGGATTTAATCCCCAATAACACACACACACACACACACACACACACACACACACGCACACATGCAAGCATGCATACACAGAAATGCATGACAAAGTCTCAGGCTACTCCCAGGAATACTGAACCAGAAACTCTGGAAATGGAGCAGAGTGATCCAGCCCTCCAATGATTAAAGGAGCACTGCAATTTTAGTACCACTGAATACACTGTTAAAAGACTTAAAAAACTAAAATCACGGCTCTTATACAATTGTAAATAAGACTGTGCCTCTGAATTTAACTCATTAATAGGGTAGCAGCGTGGCACTATAAACAGCTCAGTGGAGAGTTCAAATAACTATATCGAGGTAATAAAAATGCTGAGATGCATTTACGAAAGATGTAAGACTACTCTATCCACAGGGCAATAATCAATTGCTTTCCACTAAGCACAATGCATTTCCCTTTTTATGGATCATCTATAATACTGGTTTTATGCAGTCAGTTTTCTTCCCACTGGTAAAATAGCCGTCGGCATTCAGGGAAAGATGCTCTTCTCAGGACACTTCATAACTCGCTCTCCTTTGCCCATTTCTGAATCTTTCATATTGTTTTTCCCGAGCGTCTGCTAGACTTATGCTTCCCAAAGGCTAGGTACGGTTGAAGGTCTTTCCTCTTGGGATCTCTGAGTCCTCCCATTTCCGTGGGCTCATTTTTCAGCCTATCCACGCCTCAGACCTGTCTTTAGTTTACCCCTGTTCATCCTTTCATTCTGAGATAACATGAAAATGAGCGAGATAAAATGGTATGTCTTTTCTCTTAGATACTATGGGAGCGTTTTATTGCCTTAAGAATGAATACGTCAAGTAAAGATTGTGGAAATAGAATCCCATTATCTGGAAATTTTAGAGTAGCAAATAAATTGATGCCATTTGCAGATTACCTCCAGGGAAGCCAAATTCTGCTAAATTGGCAGTAGAAACCTACCACGTGAAATGGAACAGTTGTTACAAATAAAGCCTGTGTTCCGATATGTTATTGTATGCAACAAGATCAAGTTCCACAGGAAGAGAATTGTGTAAATTCAGCAAAATTCAACTGTTCTACTTCTGTCAAAGTTTTAACCAATTCTTACTGACATAACTACTCAAGTTATAAAATCCGAACCAGTCACTAGCACAGAAAAAGTTATTCGCCATTTTTTTCTTAAGAAGTAAATCCCTCCCTCAGTATTAGTTGTTAATGCCAAATTGGGTTTAATTACAGCATTGAAGCATATTTTAATATGGAAAGAATGCTAAAATACACTGTAGATAGAAAAACTTGAGTTATTAAAATTAAAAGAGGAATTTGTAGATTCTGATTTATTTCAATTATTCCTAAGTTTGGTGAGCATCATAAATCATTTACCTTCTTGCAGTACTGACGTTAATGTCTTGAACAAGGAGATCTTTGTGTATGACCAAATACAGCACATTTAATAAAACAAATGTTAGTCCTAATGTGAACTATATTAACATCGCACAAACTTTATTAAAATACATAAGTTCAATACAGTATGTTGTGAAAGCCTGATAACTCTTAGATATTAAACTTTCTAGATGTTCATGTTGAAAAATATTCTGTATTTGTTGAAATGTAGCCATACAAGCTAGTCAAGGGAAATAGATTACAGTAAAATATACTAGAGATAGCAGTACTAGGAAAAAAATTCAAATCTCTAGATTCTAGTGTACTGTCCTTAACTGACTTAACTTACATACACTGCTACTTATTACTGTGAATAAAATATTCACTCCCCGCTGTTAATAGAACATAATAACAGGAACTGAAAAAATGTATTCCTTAAACTTTCATAAATTTTCTAGATTTTCCTAAGGTAATTTTTTTTAAACCCTTATAAAGTACTTTCTTGTTGTCATTGTGTACATTAAAAGGTTTTTTTAACATTATATGTCTAAACATATCAGAATTATTCTGCTTTATTTCTCTTAAAGGTTTGTTTTTACTCTTTCCTATAGGACAGTGATTTGTTGAAATATTTGTTGTTTCATCTCTGTTGTGAGTAATTGAGGGAAAAGATCATGTCCTCTTAATACCTCCTTGCTCAGTAGAGTATGGAGTCTCAATTAGCTACACAAGAAATACGTGCTAAATTTAAATAATAGATACTACAAACCCCAGCTAACTTCAAAATGACAAAACCTGTGAAAAGTCTACTTATCAAATATCATAAACTTTTCTTTCTTTTATAAAAATGATTCTATCTTTACAATACATAATAGTTTTGCATGCTTTGGGAAATCGATACATGCATGTAATATATCTTCATCATTTTGTTCTTTCATGTCTGAAGAAGTGAAAATGTGTCTATCATTGATACATGTAATTTTTCTAGCAGTAAAATCAAGTTCCTTTCCGTCACGAGGTTTTGGTTAATGACATGTTTTTAAAGCATGATTATCAGAAATTCTAAAAGCTTGACTTCCTCCAAAAAGCTCAGAGGAGATTTAGTTTCATCATTTCTGAAAAATACTACCCCTTAAAAAATTTCTAACATATTAAGCAATTAGCTCACAAAACTCCTAAGCCCAAAAGCTTTAGCTGCTATTTTCATGGTCTAGACTAGCGTTTCACATATTAAGGCAGAATGCTGGACAGAAATTATAGCTCAACACAATTACCTTCCTCAGATTTAGGGTTTGTGCAGCCAATAGTTGACTTCAATTGTAACATTTAATTAAGAACCAGAGAAAACCAATTAAGTATAAAAAGATGTTTCCAAATATACCCCAAAATATGCCTTGCCTAGAATACTGTATGGTCTCTGCAAATTTGCAAATCAATTCTTTTGCCTACTATTCTGCATATATATATGCTTCAGGGATCCAGAAACACATCAGTTCCAGTTTGCACATATTGAATGCCTGAGAATACAATTCTCATCCAAGGTAACTGGTGCAGAGTTGCACACTGTTATTCAATGGATCCCTGATTGCTGCCTGTCATGGGCCAGAAGCCACATGAAACAGCAGAATTTCTGACCACACACACACTCACACACACAAACACACACTCACACACACAAACACACACTCACACACACAAACACACACTCACACGCGCATGCCTACACATAACATCATGCAGCTTTGTCAGGGTCAGGTGACTACACATTTCATGCTTTCAAGCAAGAAATCCATTAGGCTCTTTTCCAGGCAAAAGGCCTCTTTTATTTGCTTGTACCACTAAATTATGTGATCTTTGTCACAGCACTTTACCGTTTTTAATATGAACCCTCAAATTTTTGGCTTGGTACAATTCTGCCCCATATGACATAAGAGGAAAAAAAAATCATTTTAAAGGAACTTTCAGATTACGGTAGTCATGAAGACAAACTCCACATATATGCTAAGGTATAGAAGAGTTACAGGTACACAGGAGAAGACTGACAAAAACAGTCAAACTACAAATCAATGTGGTGCTTGTGTGATATTTATAAATGTTTCCTAGAGAAGCTAGGAAGAAAAGCTTTTATTAATCACTAAAAAGTAAAGGAAATCCCTAATGACCAGTTTCATCTGAGGGGCCATTTACTAGCCCTTATTCCAATTTCTGATTTATTAGCATTCCTCCGATGTGTTGATATAAAAAGCAAATAAAGCAAATGTAAAATTTCCTTAAGACATCATTCAACACATTGCACAGAAGTAACTAAATTCTCTTATTCAAAAATGTTTAAATTTCTTCATTGTCATATCTCTGAGCAAAATGTCATTTCTCTTGCAACTAAAAAGTGAACTACTTTTTCTCAGTAAAGTGAATAGTCTATGGAGTGACTTCATGTTTTTGCCAATTCTGGAGGATCTATCTAATCTCTCTCTCTCTCTCTCTCTCTCTCTCTCTCTCTCTCTCTCTCTATATATATATATATATATATATATATACTCTCTATATCTATATCTATATATATATATATCTATATATATACTCTCTATATCTATATATATATATCTCTCTATATATATATATATACTATCTATCATCTATCTATTTCTGTCTATCTATCTATCATCTATTCATCTACTATGTATTTGTCACCTACCTACTATCTGCCTCTCTAGCTTGCTAGTTAGCTATCCATGTCACACAATGGTTTTTAGTATAGCTTTTCAAAAGCCAGTAACAAAGCTTACATTGCTACCAATATAATTTCATAATTCAAAACCTAAAGCACTCTTCTGTAGGTATGACTGTCATCTATATACAAAAAATTAGTGCACATTATAGCATCTATTTCAATGGATTCCTGACTGATAACCGTGGTTCTTTCTCTTATAGAGATACTTCAAAACCAATTCATTAATAAAAACCTTTAGTTAGTTATTACCAGGTTTCAAATATATATATATA
>NW_004955434.1:13639810-13677307 GCF_000276665.1 Chinchilla lanigera
AATAATTTGAAATGAGATAGCTCAAAGTGTTATTTTTGAGGTGAAGTTATTTACCAGGGGGAAGACCTTCTAGGAAGTGTCTTGTTCATTCTGGCATTGCCATGCACCGTAGCTTCATCTACATTTCTTTAATGTAATATTCTTGAATGACCAATAAGTTACCAGATTTCCCTAAGTCAGAGACCCCAGAACAATATTCATATCTTTCTGGTCTTTTAACTAAACAGAAGCAGTTCCTCCATATTTTGTCTTGATGTTATAATTATGTGCTTGTTTTTTTTTTTCCCTTCTGAATTGTCAGTTTCAACCCCATGTTATTGCCTTTCACATCTTTGAAGAGTTTAGGTTTCTAGTATGTCAACTCTTTGAATGTTGAAAATATATCTTATGAAAACCTCACTCCTCATGTAAATTCTCATTTTGATACAAACTTGGGCTTGCTGAGGAAAACAAATTAGTTTAGCCTTCATAGATGCTCTTTAGAGTGTAATGCTCTCCAAATAGGAGAAAGAAACTTCAGTATTTGGCAGTGCTTGTGAGGACATGGTTGGTGGCACTATTCTCTCCAGCAAGTATTGAATAGATGCCCCAGGATAAAATTAGGACTGTAGTGCTCTGTGCTGTGAATCATATGAAACAAAAAACCAAAACGCTATTCTTGTAGCCAATTTATAAATCCATGACTCATTTGGAGGACAGCAGTACCATTTACCTCCTGTTACTTCAATTTGGCAAAACTAGTGTTTCCTTAGCTGAATTTTATATTTTGTTATACTGTGTAGTAACAATAAATAGGTATGATTACAGTGATACCTGTTTATGAGGAGCCTAGCAAATTTTATGACTTTTTGAGGTTTTTGACAAAGTTGTACATCTATAAAACTGTAATGTGATGTGAACTTTACCATGTGGAAACCTAGAAACTAAAGGAAAAAAATGTGTGCTTTCCAATAATCATAATAATGGAATCTGTAATCAATTGCCTTTGAATGTCTGCACTGACACACGCGACCATTCATCTTAAGACTCCACAAGGTATTATTAAGTGATTATATTCAGGAAAGAATGGAGACAAAGAGGGTAATTTGGCTGTAGAACACTGTACGATATAATAGTAGAGCCAGAATTTAAACTGAAGTCTCTTTTACTCCAAAGGCCATTATGCTTTATTATTTAGTACTCATAGCACTATCTCCCAACACAGCAGCACAAATGATATAGTTGTGGTGATGTGATAAATGTTTAATAACTATCTCTCTGACTGTAGCATGTGCCAATTTCTCTGGTGTAAATACCTCTGTCACAGCCAATTTGAAGCTATGAATAGTATGTTACTAAACCTGGGTTTGAGAAGAGATGGCTATTGGGATTTGCTGATAAATGACGGGGGACCATAATTCAAATTTTTTCTTCCATGTTTCTGATAAAATCCGAGTCCTTTTTCTCTAAGTCTTCTAACTCTGGTAATAAGGAACAAATTAGCAACCTGTTCTAGGAACACTGTCAATTTTTACAGTTGCTTCTACTTTACGAAAAAGGCAATCACATGTAAGAGAAAGCATATCAGATAACAAATCAGAACTGATACTTCTTCTTTCTAGGTGGCTGATTTAATGTGCTGGATAGTATAAAACCTGAATTTTCTTGAAGTTGATTTGTTTGAAGCATGAAGAGGAAATAGCAACCCCTATCTTAACCACCTCCAAGATGAGTAGTATAAAACCCAACCCAGCCTAAGATATTTTGTAAATAATAATAAGATAAAGAATATAGCTGAAATAGTGCTTTTCTGCTGGCCTTTTTCACTGGTATATCCCACACTTCATGTCCTTTCACAAACCAACTTTTATGGCATACAATTTGCACATGCAGGGCATACAGTAGAAGCAACTGTGTTATCAATAACAAAGTCTGAATTTCTTCATTGATATCAGCTTCTTTAGTCTGATACTTGGGAACGGATAGAACTAAAAGACCTATTAATGCAACATCTACTTTGTGACTATTACCTCTATAGGATGAAGCAACATTCTACTACCAAGTTGAAGCGGGTGAGGAGGCCACAAGTGGTGGAAAAAACATGAAATGTCAAGAAGAATGACTGCAAAGATACGCTCTTCTCTTTTATTTGTTTAACATGCATGCCGCCATTTTATCTCTGGCCCTTTTAAATACACTCAAATATCCACAAACAAGGGCTCGCTGGACTAAAAGCTACCCTTTGCATTTGCAGTCTGCTTTCAGACTTCAGGTTCAGCTTATTCCTACCGTATTAACCAGTTTGTTTATCATTATAATCTTTGCTCATCAGCAAAATGAGTTTCTTTGTCCTGTTTTGGCTACCAGTTCCTAGTCGGCTCTTGGTTTTGGCAGCTTGGTTTTATCAAGCCACATTCTCTTCATTCATTGGTGTTCCTCATTTTGCTTGGCCCTCTGGCATTCACAACTGCTATTTATCTGACAGGGAAAGGAGACAAGACACCTGTCCTCACCTTCTGCATGCAGATAATACGTAGGCTGAGTATTAGACGTGCGAGCCTAGCAGGAAGAGCCCTAGACTATCAGAAGGCAGAAAGGTCAGCGAGGCTTGTCACATGGCAAAGTGTACAATAGAAGACGCTCCCTTTGTGACACAGAGTTACACTGGTGAGAGTGTGCACACGTGTAGGAACCATGCCAGGAACATTAGCCATTTCCTGGTTTGAGATGCTCTACTCTGCCAGGCTCCCGACTGGGGCTGGATTTTCTCCTCTACATATCTTTCCAAACTCTTGACCATTTGTCAGCTGTGAATAGCTCTAGTGGAACTGCTTCCAGGATTTCTCTCAAGAGAATGATAGCTTCTCTCCTTCCACAAACCAGTTGCAGTTACTCAGAATTATAATATTCAAGTCTTATAAGATTTTGGCTAGGTGACTTGCTATTAAACCCAAATTTCTGTTAGTACTTGTCTTTGACCTCAATAACATTCCAGTTTTCTAATGAAAAATTTAAAATAATACAAAGTACTATATCTCCAGGAAATAATAACTCATGTTCTCTGTTGCAGGGGAAAAATCAAAACTATTGTTAATCAAGAATCAGAAATTATAACGAGTATTATGACATCTCTTGAGAAATGGACAAATTGATATGGTTTCATATCTTGATGGCTTAATTTTCCCCCATGTTAAAAAATTAATTTATGTCCATTCATTTATATATTCGGTAATGGATGGAATTCTACATATTAAGTACTCAGCATACATACACAACTACCTAGCATTTAATTGACACATAGTATGGATGCTGCTCTACAATATTTGTCAAAATGTGTCACACAGATCATTCTCATTATTATTCACATGCCTATTTCTGGGGTGAAATCAAGGTCAGAGTGAATGAGAATTTTTTTGTATAAAGCTTTGGAAGGTGAAATGGCAACAAAACAGTGATTCTCTTGCTCACTAGAAAAGTGATTATTGTGTGGTAGAATGTATGGGTTCATCAGATACATAAAGGCAGATCATCCGCTGGCTCCTCTGGCTCAGGGTAGCACTGTATGTATGTTCCATCCTTTCGCTTTCTCAACACTTGTGTTCAGCGTATCATTTTTACCCATGAACAGCTATCAAATTCTTCCATTCCTTTAAAACTTTAATTATGTAAATCAGAGCACAACGAGATGAAAATGTCAAACAGAATGGATTGCAAGGTTATTTAAAAAACTTTACGTATAATTATCATTCAATAATTGTGAAATGTAATTTCTTAAAGTTGGATTCAGTATCTTTGTAGCATCATAGATAAAATTAAGGACCATTTTTGCATTTCAGTGATAGATTTTCATTTCTTTATACAGAAATGCTGTGACAGAAAGTAACACCAAGAACAACTCAAAACATACACATATTCACAATATTATATTTGAGTAAAAATAGAAATATAATCACTTGCAGAAAATATAAAATTATATTATTATATACTTCCTTTATTACTTTGTAATTGATAACAGAAAATCTTTTATTTGTAGTGAAAGATTTATTTGGGATTTATTGTATTAGTTACAAAGTCAATCCTTATAGGAATGTTTCTTGTTTAAATAAAATTTCAGTTAGTACTCAGTAAGTTACTATTATGTATGAGATTCTATGTTGGCCCCTGTGGTATATACCATACTTTTAAATTTTTATCAGGTAGGTCTTATCAGTACTCTCATTTTATAGATTTGAAGCTATCAATGTAAAAAAGGCCCTGGAACTAATAAATGAGAAAAGAAAGCTGCTGTGTACACAATATTTAAATATAAACTGATTTCCTACAGAGGAGGAATGAATAATCTGAATTTTCAAATGTAAAAATTTACAAAATCACAGAAAAATAAAATATAGAGCTCTGAATTAAAAAGTACATCTACACATCTCTAACAGAAAATACATGAAGAGCTAACTAAATGAAGCATTCATATTAAAGAGTTAGAGAATGAACATTGCCAAGACGTCATTTTCCATCATTATCCATGCATTTAACATAGTTTTAATCTAAACCCTAGCAAAGGATTTCTAGCACTTTGACAACTTGATTATAAAATTATATAGAAAATCAAAAAACACAGGATATACAATGTAATACCAAAGAACAAATCATGTTAAATGACTTATTTTACCTAATTTCAAGGCTACTCTAAAGGTGCAATAATCACCGCTGTGAGATATTGTTGAAAGAATGCATGATATCAATGGAACATAATAGGAAAGCTCACAAATAAACTGACACAGATAAAGTTAAAGAGTGAAGACATTTCTGTAGGAAAAAAGGACTTCCAACAAATGATGTTCAAACAATTGGATGTCCATGCTTCCAAAAGAAATTAGACACAGGTATCAAACTTTCACAAAAGAACCCCAAAATTGAAGACCTAAATGTAAGCAGAAAGCCATAAATCTTCTAAATGAAAACATAGCAGATGTGGTTTTTGTTTTGGTGATGTGTCATTTTTAGATGTAAAAACAAAAGCCAGTGAAAACTGGTAAATTGGACTCATGTAAATTAATCATAGGGCCCCGTCAAAGATATGGTTAAGAGAATGAAAATATAACCCAAGAAATCATGGCTCTGGTCTGCCAGAAATGATAGAACATACATATCTAACAAAGTATTTACATCTAACATATATTAAATATCTTTCTTTTGGTTTTCTGAGACAGAGTCTCACCATGTAGCCCCGGCTGGCCTTCAGCTGGAGACTATTCCCCTGCCTCAGCCTCCGAGTGCTGGGATGACAGGCATGCACCACCAAACTCAGCTAAAATATATTCAAACATCTTTCAAAATGTAATGACAAGAAATATCATTTAAAACATAAAATAATTCATCAAAGAAGATATACAAGGGACAAAATATTTATAAAAATATCCTCAGTATTTCCCATTACAGAAATGAAATTTAAACAATCATGAGCTAGCACTACGCACCTATGAGAACAGCTGAAATTCCAAGCTCACAATTGCTGGCGAGAGCGTTGCAGAATAATCGAAACTGTTGCTCATTGCTAATGGGACTTCAAAATGGACACCCCAGTTGGAGACAGTTTGACAGTTTTCTTCAAAGGTAGATACATCCTTATTATATGATCTAATTACCACACCTATCTATTTATTAAACTGATATGAAAGCATATACCCATATGAAAGCTGCATAAAATGCACATCTTTATTCACAATTTCCCCCAACTGGAAGGAAACACAGTATCTTTGAATAGGTAAATAGGGAAGTAAAATGTGATACAGTCAGAATACTCCATTAGCCAAGAGGAATGAGCTATCCATCCACACAAAAACATAGAATAACGCATAGTGTTAAGGAGCAGACACCAGCATGACAACAGGCAAAACTAGAGATGGCAAACAAATTAGTGTTTATCCAGGGCTCAAGGGAAAGGGAAGGTTGAATGGATAAAATGTGTAGGGTTTTATGGCAGTGAAACGTGTCCTTTTGATATTACACTGGTGTAGACGTCACAGCAGGCATTTGTGAATGTCTGTAGAACTTTATAGCACAGAACATTAAGTGCAGGGCCAATGTATGAAACAATCTCACTGAAGGGATGGGGAATGTGGGAAGTAACTTTGGAAATGTGTGCATTCGCTAAAGCTAAGGATAAATGAAGCTCTGTGCATAGATCCACGGTTGATAAAGCTGTGTCTCATAGGGATAAAGATTAGCAAGCATCACCCCAGTACTTGCATACTGAAATTGAGCAGTTAACCACCTAGGTACTGAACAGAGGTGGTCAGACCTCTCATTAATGGAGTCGAAGTTTATGGGTAAGAAAAGAGAAATGGCTAAAGTGATCCATGTAGTGATACGTTGGAAGTTCAGACATCAGTACAAACTCATGTTTAGTTTAACAAAGATTCATATAAAGTATACATAAATAATTATACTTACACATATAAACAAAGTTTAGCATACGCACCAGGATTTTCTGTTCCAACAGCTGATGGGCCTAAAAGCACCTCAGCAGCAAAAAGTACAACTACCATCCAAATGTTATTAATTAACTAACTACATAAATAAGGGAGGAAGCAACGAATTTCTCATGCAAATTTCTCTAAGTCATGTATCTAAACCTTCCTTCTTAAAGTAATGGAACTTAACTTCCCCCCTCAGTAAGTTTGATTTTGCATAGCAATTTTTATATAGCATGAAAAGGGGGCAAGAAGGATACCTTTTCAGTGTAGACATCTGACAAATGTTCCCTTAGCCAGGCAATGAAGAATAATATCACCAATTACACTGTGACATTGGTAGTATATATCTTTAATAAGATTGATAAAACTGCCACTCCTGTTATCCTCCTTCCAAAATTCATAACCTCAGTTTAACCATCATGAAATTAGACAAATCCCAAAAAGGGAGATTTTACAAAGCTTTTGACAGTCTTCAATACAGTTAACGGGATCACAAGCAGGAAATGTCTGAGGCGTCATCACAGGTTAGGGGAAGAGTCTATGGAGACAGAAGTAAACGTGGTAGCTTGAATGAAAGTAGAGGGTGCAGAAAGGATTAGGTAGGAAAAGATCTCAAAATAAAGCATTTACATTTGTTCATAAAAGAGAAAAAGAAAGTCACATTTTTCTAAAATTTGACCCATATTCTCAGCCTTGGTGGTGGTTCGCTGTGTGGAGACTTTCCCTGTGCGTCAGATTTTCACATCGCTGACAACAGCAGATACTGTAGTTGAAGAGCTAGAAGGCTTCTTAGTGCAAAGAGCCTACATGAATTAATTAGATTCCTTAATTTTTACCTTTCGTTCCTCTTCCTGATGGTTTGGGCAGTCAGGTAGGAGGACAGGCATTTGTCAAGAAATCCAGCTCTAGAGTGACTTTTTGACAGATTTTGCGAAGAGTATGTTGAAAGATTTTTTTCAAATGGCTGATGTTAGTAAAATAACACATTTTGGGAGTAACTTTTATTGGCTAAGAACTTGTAAAAGCAGCAAGGCTAGCAAATGAAGTAAAGGAGAATTTCAGTTGCTCTCAACAAAAGGCAAAGTGTACATAGAATATTGTGATATTTAAAATCCTTTTCATAGTCAACAGATAAGAGTTCTCAAAAGGGAGATGTCACCTTGGATGGGTTATGTAACCCATCCCAGAGGAGCTGCTGGGCCTTCAGTGTGGGTGTCTGAGATATTTCCCACTCCTGAAGGTATTCGAATGGCCCACTTTGTTCAGCCCAGCGTTTCCTGAGATGGATTGTGGCATCAGAACTCCTTGGCTCCTCTCACTGGCCTGCTTGTACAGCGTTTGCTAAGCCGGGCCATTTGGCTTCTTTTTCCCCTCTGCAGGTTCCTATGGTGACTTGAGAACATTTAGACAACTACAATACCCACAGCAATGCAAAATAGCTTACAGTGTTTCAGGCCAAATTTAAAAATTCTGGCCGTGTCTCGAAAAAAGTACAAATAAAGGAATATGGCTCTCCCACATTATCAATCCACTCAGGGTGCTCTTGGCTCTGGAGCTGTGGAATTTGTAAAGCTGAAAATATCAATTTAACATTTTAAAAGTTGTGAGGCTTTGAGAATTCTGATGAATGTTTGCATGTTAGTTTAAGAAAATAGAACGTGTGGAACTACTACAGCTTCATTTAATTTTATGTTTCCTCTGAAGGCACTAAAGATCATGGATACCAAGTTAAGGTCACAAGTGTCTGAGTTTATTTCAAAATCCTTCTTACTGGCTCTGGTTTCGAGGGAATAGTGGGCTCCTGTGAGCTTCCTGCATGTGGTGTATATTCAGCTCACACTCCCTAACCAGGTTAGTGGGAGAGAATTGATAAGATGTCCCAAAGCACACAAGAGATACACAGACAGAAGCAATATGAACTCATCTCAGTTGTTGTGATATTTCCAACATTTAAGGCTTCCAAAAGTGATGGAGACATTGCTTCCCTCAATGATTGAATGCAGAACATTTATCTTTCCCAAGAGTTTTAAAGAAATTTTACATTCTCTAATGATATAAATTTCACTATCATCTTTAGCATAAGTGAGGAAAGGGGCAAGAGAGAAAGGAAAGAATTTAACAAGTCCCAGGTCTGTAAATTCATTCTCTGATTATATACTGAGTGGGATTTAATAGGGAAGTAAAACATTGATGCAAATATTGATATGGCAATAACATTAAAATTTCCAGTGGGTTTAGTACATTTTCATTTCTACCAAGAGGAAAGATACAGTAAAATAAGGTTTGTCATTTTCTTTGCAAATATGCAATAACTTACATTTATTTTTATTACTGAAAACAAACTTGTTAAAACAAAGGGTCCCTGAAGTTACATAACAATCATTAACCTTAACCCCAAAAGTTCAGTAATTATTACAATATACTTTTTCCTATGTTTTGCTTTTTCAAATATACAATTTAATAGGGCTTTAAATTAAAAAAATAACTAAAAACAAATATAAGTCCATGATAAAAATAGGAAGCCTTTTTATTTTATTATATTTTGTTCACTTATTTTCCATAGCATTTACCATGTCATATTTATAACATGGTATTTATTATTACGATGACAAGGGACTTTCATTGGTTTTATCTACTGCTAAATCACAAGTCCTTAGATAGTACCTGACATATAAGGCACTCAAAGTACTTGGTGAATGAATACACTATTTACTTGATCTCCCTCATGTTTGGTTAGGATGGGAGAAAGTTGGTTATATGCAGCATAGAGGTGAGGTAATATCTTACACATACTGATTCCAGGGTTTTTATTGAAGTTTTGGAGTCTATGTCAAATGGTGACTAAACTAACTTAACAACATTGGGCATGTTCAAGGTCTGAGGTCCTGTCATTTCTGGAATCAACAAACCAAACCATCTACTTCATCCTTTATAAACTATAGGTTATTAATTTCTTTTCACCTGTTTAATATTTTCAACTCTAACATTGATATTTTGCTCTGAGGAGTAGGGAAGACACTCCCCTTTCTTCTCTACACCTGTCCTTCCAGTCAAATTCATTGATCACCTGATACAAATTGCTGACAAAACATAAATCCACACCTTAGCACCTCCATTCAATAGGAAGGATGATCTCATCTTTTAGATTTTCATCGCCAACATCTTCATATCTCCATTATTAATATAAACCACTGTTGGTGGCCGCTCATTTCTTGACTGCCTGTTCAAGTTTGCATGGTACATCCTGTGGTGCTTGGGACCTCTCTCCCTTACCTCTAGTTTTATTGCCAGTACTTCCTCATCCATTACAAAGTCCTCATCCATTACAAAGTCATCTTGAGCCTCAGTACTGATTGTAATCTGCTGTTTCCCAAAAATCTTCTGGAGAGAAAGGATGAAGAGTCTCAAATTTTTCTCTATGCAAAGGTGTGCTTGGGTTTACCTCCCTCTGCACTATTTCTTTGGAAATGCATAAGGAGGGGACTGTGTTACCAGACACCATTCATTAATTCTGATTGGTGAGGCTCATCTGTACTGGAAGGTCAGTCAATGGATATATAAACCTTGAAGGTCGACATGACAAAACTGTACAAAAATGTGCTGGGAAAAAATATATTTTTGGCTCCCTGTGTGATGCTTCGTGGGAAAAATATATGGCCCTTCAGTTGTTATGTCAGCTCCTCTAATGGGCTGTCATGTATAAGGCTTGCTTGAATGGGTTGCACTCACTCCTCTGGTATTAATCTTTATAAGTGAACAAAACCCCTGTGTGGCCGGAGAAGCAGGACCAGGACTGATATAGAAGCATGAGCAGTACTTAGTAGAGGAAGCAATGCACTAATATTTGCTTTCCCGTCTTAGCCTCTTCCTTAAAGCTCAATAAATCTGGTTGCTTGTAGCTTGTGGCGCCCTGTGATTATGACTGCCAATTTGAAATCAAGGCCACTGCTGCACTTAGGGTGGGCCAGTTGTGGAGAACCTACGGCACATGTGCCACAGCGGGCTTTCTGAGTCATTGAAAGTTCTAAAAGCTTCTCCATCACTGCAGTAGATGATTTACCACAGTAATTCCCCCATTGCCTGCCTGCACGTCCTGACACATACGATCTCCAACCTGCCATCACTGCTCTGTCCCTTTCCCCTATAGTTATGCTGTCCAGAGCTGAAAGTACCTCATATTCCAAACAGAGAACCACCATGGACTCAAAGCAACTTGTGGAAAGAACAGAGACCTCATTTGTTTGCTTTGTCTTCTACAGTTTTGAGAGATGTTATCACGGCTATGAATGGGTTATCCAGAAACACCTGGAGCTATTTATATTTTATCATTCTCTGGCTTTTCATTCCTCTCCACCACTGTACTCGCCACCCGTAGCTAAACATGATACTTTTCTATGAAACAGATCACATTCCTCATACAGTCCAGCAATTCACACCAGCTTTCTGGCTTCCTGACATGATTTTCCAAATTCATTACCCTTGTATTCAATTATAAAGCATTTAGAAATGTAGCTTTTCAGCTTTACCTCTAGAGATTCTAAAACTAGGGCTGGGATAGAGCCAAGGCTCTCCATTGTGAAATAGCCTCTTCAGCTAATTCTGACATCGTAATACACCTTACATTATGTAGTATCACGGTACCATGTTTGTAGACACTGAATTTTGTACCTTTTTCTTCTTTGTACATAATAGTTGACCCAAAGAATTAACTCAAAGAATCCTGAGAAATGCTATAAAACCCCTCAGAGAATGACTTCAAAATAAGAAAAAAAAATCTCTAGATGCAGAGGATGATTTTTTTAAAATAATACAACATTTTGTAAAGTGATAGAATTTCACAATTACAAAGAACTCCTTCATATACTGTTATCTAGCATTCTGCTCAGTGGGCATCATTGCATATTTTAACTGGGTGATTGTTCATCCTGCCTATTTTTAATTTTATAAAAGATAATCATTAAATACTTCAGGAAATAACTGTCTAACAGTAAGTTCTTTTTTTTTTTTTTTTTTTTTTTTTCTCCCGTACCAGGAACCGAACTCACTATCTTGCGCTTGCCAGGCAGGCTCTTTGTGGCTGAACTAAATCTCCAGCCCCAACAGTAAGTTCTTTATAGTTCTTTTCTCATTATTTTGCTAAAAGTTGTATCCTTGGGGTTTACACCCATCATTTCATCTTTTTCCTCTATAAAAATTTCTTGCTTCCTTGTCCAGGTGATAAATCTTCAGATGTTTCAGAGATGGTTTTAGTATTTCCCCCTATGTATTTCCTTTGACAACATTAAATATAAGCCACAGTTTTCAGACTCCTCACCATCTGGTTGTCTTTTACAAAATTTATTCTGGTTGAAAATTATCCAGTTTAAATCTATTTTGAATCTGCAACATGAGTAGGGATTTCTGTTATTTTCCTTCTTGCTGAAAACTTTCAAAACTTTGTGTCTTGCACCTGTGTTCCCCATGTTTTGTGTCTTAAAATGTTCTCTGAAGAGGCTAAACCCTTTTATTTCGAGACTGGCATATTCACTTTTAGTGATATATTCAGGGACTGCACTAAAAGCATTGGAGATACATGGTAATACTTCTTTTAAATCAAAATGCACATTGGTCACAATAAAATCCTGAGAGCAGCCCTGTGTGTGTGTGTGTGTGTGTGTGTGTGTGTGTGTGTGTGTGTGTGCAAGCACACGTGATACACTTCCTCCCTGAACCATTCATAAGGGTGGCACTTCAGAATCAGGATCTTTCCTTACATCGTTCTTTTCCACAGAACCATCATCTTTCCACATGTGTGAGTGCAATCATCAGGATTGGGGTTTGGCTATTAATTCTGCCCTTGGTGCTAATTATGTGATCTTAGGTTGAATATAATACCCTGACACCATCCCTGTTTTCCCATGTTTCAGCTGATCTATCTGTTAAAGACTTCTTCCACTAGAATTCCTTATGCCAGTGTCAATCATTTGGTGAGGTGTCCTTATCACATTAAATTTGATTTCCTTCAGCTTTGGGAGGTGCACCCCACCAATGCAAAGCCATTCGGAAACCCAGTGCAAAATGAGCTATTGTCACAGACACCAAAGGATGCAAAATGAACTCAGCTAGGCATTTATTATGAAAGACTGTCAGTGAGAACATGAATAAACTAAAGCATGGAAGATAATTCCATCCTCAGCCTTTTTTCTTCTGCTTGCTATGCACAATCCTCTTCCAAAGGATGATATCACCAAGTATGCGGGCAGAACCAAATTGTGTGGCAGAAGAAAGCACTAGTTAGGAGACTGCAAATACAAATAGAGAAGAAAACGGAGAAATTTGCAGTAATGTTCTAAGTAAACCCTAAGTGCTAAGGGAAGAGGATACATTTAAATAAGTTCAGGAAGCTCTCTGTGACAGTCTGACAGCATATCCTCTGAAAGAAGCTAGTAAGAAATCATCACCATTATAGCTGCTAGCACAGAGCAGCAAAACAGCTCACAGTAAAAGAAAATCAGACAGGAGCAGAAAAACCAAAAATAGACACAGAAATAATGACAATTTTACCAGAGGACAAAGTGCTGTATGTCCTTTATTAGACTAAACCAGGATGTTAACACCATACGCACCGTAGATGGAATACAGAACCACTGGTATTCAAACCACTGGTCGGAACTACACTTTCATCCAATCATGACACAAGGTGAGAAGTGGAGAAGTTAGGAAAGTATCAGAAGAAGCAGAAAACTTTGGGCGTGTGAAAGACGACAAGCTTAAACTGCTTCCGCTTCTATCCAGATTAATTTTTACTTCAACTAGACTCACATTTATCCCTCTGAAATGACTGTGTAAACATGTTCAAAGTAAAAATAAGAGCTAACATCAAGGGCTTTTAAATCAGCATAAAGTGCTGGAACGGGATTTCTTTATTTTTATTGAATAGTGTGCTTGTTTGCTTGCTTGTTTGTTTATCTTTAATTTGCAGTACTGGGGATTGAACCCAGAGCCTTCACACTGAGCTATTCACAGTAGCTTTTATTTGTTTTGAGCCAGGGTTTCATAAAGTTGCTAAACGCCCCAGCTACACTTGAATTTGGGATTCTCTTGCCTCAGCCTCTCAGGATGCTGCAGATACAGGTATAGGATTTTTTATTTAAAGAAAATGTAGTCATATCTTGAAGGAAATTCCAACGTTTCTTAGATTGGCATAGTCATAAAACTTGTACGAAACCATGCCTAAAATCTACTTCTGTACTTCTTTTTAAAACCAGGATTTTTATTTTATAGTTTAGTTATAAGTAAAAGAGCAAACAAGCATGATTTGAATATTCTTTTCAAAGCAATATTAATCCATAAAATCAGAGAAAGAACCTTAAAAGTTATAAATCCAGTAACTTTAAAATACTATGATATAATATAACACTATACTTCCTCAATGTTTGAGAATAAATCAATCATTACATTGTTCCCCATATATTAATGATTTTATTTTAATATTTAACTCAATAATAAATAAAAGGAAAATGTAGTTTGTAATTGCAGTAAATGTTCATGTCCCCTCAAAATTTCCATGCTGAAGAATGTGACAGTACAGTTTCAGGAAGTGGGATATTTAAAAGTTAACCAGATCATGAAGGCATAGCCCTTGTCAATGAGCTTATTTCTCCAAGAACAGGGACATGGTGAGGTCCCTCATTTTTCACAGACTGGAAAGATAACCTGTGTGCAAACCATAGGGGGCCTCCCAGAATCTGTCTATGCTGGTACCCTGACCCCAAACTGTCATCACACTGAACTATGTGGGTTAAATTTCTATAAACCACCAGGATATGTATTCTGTTATAGCTATACACACTGAACTGCTCCCACAGCAGTAAGATAAGGGTCTTGTACTTTTGATATAAAATAGCATTTTCTGTGACTGGTTTGGAGTCATGAGAGAACAAAATTTCCAGATCAGTCATTTTTATTCAATGTTTTGGTCACAAGAACAGTTGATTTAGGCTATAAAATAGCATGAACACTAAATGTAATAAACTGAGAAATGTATGCTCATGTCACACAATGATTTTGAAAAAGAAAGTTTAATATTTAACTTCAAGTGGGCTGAAATAATGGGATTTTATTTGCTTTAAATGCCAAGAATAAATTTGTGTGGGTGTTTTGGTTTGGCAGATGCAAAAGTGTTGCTTCTATATATTGAATGAGCCCCAATATTTATTGATAGCATCAGTATTCTAGGAAATTTCTTCAATCTTTTTTCCTGGAATGACTCACTTATATTACAATAACATCTGTTAAATGGTGCAAACAGCATTCAAATGGTCAGTACAGGTTTAAAAATATTCTCCTCATCTTCACACTTAGGAATGATGTGGAACTTCATCTGAGCCTTCAGAATGGCCTAACAGTAACCTAGATGACCAGCGTATAGTAAAAACCACTCTCCTACGTAAGAGGTGCTGTTTTGAAATTGATAAATCATTTTCCCTAGTTATGTAGCAGAGTTTGGATTTATTGTTTTGTGTGGTTACTGCACTGCCCATTTGAAAGACCACAGTGCTCAGCACTACTACACAGATAATACCTGAGCCCTAGCAGTGCACCCAAAACAGGGGTGCTAAAAACTAGTGATAAAACTGAGTATGCTGCTTGACAGAATAAAGGAGGAGATCGATACTGGAAAGTACAGTCCATTTCTCTCTGCAATGCACATACATCCTACACATTTGGGGATTTTAAGTGGTAAAATATCTACACTTAATTACACTGACGATAACTACAAACCAAACTAAATAATGATAGTTTCTTTGAATAAAAACACACAGTGACTCTTGGATTTAAAAATTGTTTTGACCTTCCAGAATCCTTATTTCTCATTTACAGTTTTGAAACTACATAAATTCTACAGCTGAAATATCTTTATCATTCTTCCTTCTGCTTTCTTACCTTTGATATATTCTGTACTCTGTAAAATCTACACTCTTCTTAAAGTCTTTCCAGACCCTATGAAACCCAAGAAATTGTTCTCATCTGACTTCTTGTCACACATTCTGTCCACTTTATTTATATTTAACATTGATAGCTCTGTTTTACCCCCAGATAAATAACTGGATTAGAAGTTCCTTGCAGGAAAGCACTTGGCACTACAGCTCTTAGCTGTCCCCAGAGTCCTTGTAAAGTCCTGCCCTTCCTGGATAAAACTACACAGGGTAATGGAATGCAGGTGTGCAGAACCAAGTCATAGTCAGGTTTTGGAATTTTCGGGAGAAATACTTATCATATTGGTGGAGGAGTGGGCTGGGATGCAAGCACCATTAAGATTTATTATAGACTATAAAAACTTATCTTCTAATCTCTTTAAAAGATTTTCATTTGTGTCTATAAAATAATATATAAATGCATTGTTATAGTGTTCATGTATTTATAAATAAGAATGTACTTGTTTTGAAGGCAAACAATCTTGTTCCGTCATTAAAGTCTTCATAATTGGATAGCTTGAACTTTCTGAATAATATGAATGAGGAAGAGGAAAATAATGTATATCGACCTCACTGTGGACTTGATCAAAAATAATTTTGAATGGTAAAATATTTTTCATCAGAGATAGTGGTTTTATTTTTAACTGATGCTGAAAAACATCTTAGCCACACTAACGCAGGAATAGAACTCAGGATCCTAAGTAAATGACTTGGGAGCTCATCACTGAAATCCAGTCCTCAGTTGGCCATTTAATCTTTTTCTTCTTGGAAAATCAACACAACAACAACAGCATCAACACTGATCAGCATACCATGTCATGAGTGATGGTAGTAGAAACAGAAAACAGATATTGAACATGAGCTGAATTCACTAAGTACAATACAGAGTAAAAAAGTGAAAAATGACGGAGAATATTGTTTCATGCTCATGTGTTATGGTTTGTATCGAGATGTTCTCTCAAAGCTTCATGTGCCTACAGGTAGAGATTTTGGGAAGTGGCTGGGTCTAGAGGATGTGATACGGATTAAGGGTGTGTGGCTATGGTCTAAGAGAATGACAACAAAATTAGACCACTGTTTGTTTTAGCACAGTTCTTGGTGTAAATAATGGGATCGCCACCATGGGTGTGTGTGCACCACCCAAAAGGCTTGTAGCCTGGGTGAGAGAAAAGGGAAAGGGAGGCTCGCTGCTGCTTGCTGTTTCACTGTCTCCTGCTCTGCCATGGACTGTTTCTCATGTGTGATGCCCTTCTGCCTCTGCCTTGGAGAAGGCCAACTACAGATTGAAACGTTTATAAACTGTGAGGTGAAATAAGTTTTTTATTTTTTTTTCTTGGTATTGGGTATTTTGTCTTAACAATGAGAAAAGAAACCAAGACAATGTGTGTGTCCCTCCATAGTTGCCACAGAGATAGATAGATAGATGATAGATAGATAAATGATACATAGATAGACAGATAGATAGATAGAAAGAGATAGAGATGATAGAGATAGAGATAGATAGATTTAGAGATGGAGATTGGGATAGAGATAGGGATAAAGACAGTGACAGAGGGAGCCAGAGAGGAAGAGAGAAAGACAGACAGATTAACATGCACACAGTTCTGCTGTTTGTTAGCTGTACTCCTCATTGGAAAATTAATATGTAAAGACATCATCTTGCCTTCTAAATTTTAGGTAAAGAAATTCTATTTTATAAATTTTATTACAGTGTTTTGAATATTCTCCAAGCATGTTTATGGGAAGCCCAATGAACTGTCAAACTCTACTCTATAAAAATCTGTGTTTCATCAAATCTGAGATGAGACTATAGAGTTATAAACAATTTAAAATTATAGCAGCATGTTAGGAAACCAATTGTAGTTTAATTTGATGCCTACATTAACAATTCACATCTATGTAGAGAAATCAGTTAAGATAGCTGAAACAAATATTTCAAAACTTATTTAAATACAAATGTACAGATATCAGGAAAGGATTTGACACGTTAAAAGCACTTAATAATGAAAGATTGCCTAAACCATTATAGGGAATAAGAAAATAATTCTTTGATGAAACAGTAGAGATAATACAGTTTCACTAGACAAGATGGTAGGAGTTCACCATTGTAATTCCATTGCATATTGTTACCTTCAAATCAATTGCTCAGACCACCAGACACAAGCATGCACAATCGATCAGAATATAAAAAAACTGTGAGCATTAACTGTTCATTTCAATACACCATCAGACATCAGCAGTACAGTTATCACGGCTATGCATATATGTAATGTAACAACCACTGTTGATTCATATTATTTTCTCTTGAGACTTTGTATTACTTTGAATGTCCTTGATTTGATTTGTTTATGTTTGTGATACTGGTATGGTGCTACCTTTCTGTTTCTTTTTTTCTTTGTTTCTCATTTACTACTCTCTTTAAAATTAAAAATGCACTTAATAAAGACTAAAAAGGAGATGAATTTTATGGTGAAAAGTTAGAACTCTAATAAAAAGTCCAATATGTAAACATTGTATTGTCTCCCTGGTATAAGAAACTGAAAGAATAAATGAAATCCAAAAGGTACAATAGATACTGTGAAAGGGAAAGAAACTGCTCAAAAGGAAAGGACAACTGAGATGGGGAAAAGAGAAAAGATGGAAGAGAAAAATAGAAAAGATATATCTATATACACAAGATAGCTAAGGTAATTGTACTACTGATTTCTATTAGTTCATTGAAAGAACAGTTAGTGCTTACATTGTGTGATCAATTTTCCATGCTTGTACCTGGTAATCTGAGCAACTATGTTGAAAATAGCAATGTACAATATAATAACCATTGTTAATCTCCTATCATCTTGTTTTGAAATTGTGTATCAATTTTTTCTTGCTTTAAATTTAAAAAAAAATGGAAAAAAAGCTCAAACACATCAGATTCCAGAGTCTTACTTGTAATTTTAGATACACCTTTTCCAACATATAAAAGGTATACAGTAAGCCCCCAATTTACGACTATACAAGTTGCAAACGTTCACGGATAAGAACAGACCTCACATGATGAACATTCGTAGATAGGAAGAAATTGCAGGAGCAGCTCACGTGTCTGCTGGGCATTGTGACAGTTGTGCTGCTGTCTGCTCACTGTACAGTATGATGGCATATAGTAAGTAGCATGTGCAGTTTGGGGCTTACTGTATTTGTGTGTCTTTGGTCTTTGTATGCTTTACATTGCATATTTGTGTCAAAGGTGTAGAAGACTCACGTTGTCAGATTTACAAAGAAATTCAACTCATGACTGCTGTCGCAGGTAAAACCATCCAAGCATCCTCTTCTTTTCCGTCATCTGATTGCAACTGATAAAAATTTCCCATCTGCTGCCTCCCAGTCATTTAAGTGGTGCTCCAAACTAAACTATTTGCCGTGTCAATTGTACAGAGTGGAAAGATCCATTTCAGATCAGACAGATCTATGCTTGGCTTCCAATCTTAATCCTTTTCCAACTGCTATGAGCTTGAACAAGTGCTTTTAATGTTGTGACCTCCTTTGCAGCAAGTCAAGTGTTTCTTGCTGACCGTGAAGACTGAGTGTGCAGGTCTGGCTGTACATAATGATTGAAAGGATCAGCTGTTGTCCTTGCCAGAGAAAACCCTATTTTTATTGTTTCCTGTTTAAGATAAATACATTGAAAATAAAAACACAGCATAGCTGTTGCAACCGCTCCTTTGATGATATGGTTTTATTTTAGGAAACTAGGCTCAAATCTCCTTTTTACTGCTCATAATTTAAATCCCTTTTGTAAATAAGCATATTCATCCTTAAAATGGGTCTTAATGGAGAATTAAGTGAGTTAATACACATAGACTGTTGTGTGAATACTTATTTTGAGGAAATGCTAAGGCTGTTTTCATTGACCTACAAAAAGACTCAAACTTAACACACGCCTCAGCAGTATCGTCTGCTTACCATTTAATTCATCTGCTGTAAACCTTTTTAAAATTACTGGAAGATTCATTTGTAAAGTAAAAGACCACATGAAACCAACCAAAAAAAACCCAAATAAGGCTTATGCCTCCTTCAAAATGTTTTGGAGTTGTTTCTCTTAAAAAACTGAAAAATAACGTAATATATTTAGTAAGGACTTAGCAAAAAGTTACACCTTTCTTTAAATATTATACATGTGTGTATATACTGCATTTATTCTATATTTAATCTTCTCCCAGATGGAAATGCTCATCTTCACAGTGGCTCAAAGATAGCATTTAGACTGAATCTTAAGCCACTAAAACTTTGTATTTACAAAAATGTAATACCTACAAGTATTATTACTAGATTTTCCAATAATGCTAAGAATTTCTTTTATGGTATCTATTGAAGACATGGGCAAAATTTATTTTTGACTACTGATCCTTTAGAGTGTAGTTTACATAAGATATCACTGTAACTATTGCCTTCTAGCAAACCTGGGCAGAATGCTGTCAGCCAGACAGGGACCAAGAAGAGATCTAGTAACACAAAGGGACTAGTATTATAATAACTGATGATCCAGAGTGCCATGAGAACGCTCTAAAATTATCTCTTCACAGAGCACCCAAAGGAAATTAAGTCTTCATCTTGCTTTGTAGGTAGAAATGGGTGATTCAACATTTTATAACCGAATGTACTAGTAGAAAATGGCTGCTTAGTATTGCAACAATTATTATGAGATAAGCACCTGGAGCTCTTGTGGGAAGGAAAATAGGAAGCATCATGATGGCTGTATCTAAGGTGTACAACAGCTTGCCTTAATGGAGCTGAGAATTTAGTACAAAAAATTCATGAAAATGTAATCCTTTTGCAATCTACATACACAGCCTACTTCTTTGGGCAAAGTATAAATTCTCCAGGTTCAAACATATATCTACTAAATGTTCTAATGCTTGCAACACATTAGCATAACTTTATTTAAAATAATTAATGCCCCATATATGATCTATATATTTTCCATCCTTTAATTAACTTTCTTAGGTAACATTAGTAAAATTACTAGTAAGTATAACAAAAATACTATTAGTAAACTTGCTGTTTGGGGTAGCCATCTTTTTTAGCGCAGGAGTGTTATATAAGATTGGATCCCATGACCTTCTACAAAATAAACTTTGTAATTAAAATACTATAGTATAGGACAAATTCATTTCTGCTTAAACCACATAGGTTTGCAGAAGAAAATTAAGCTGGAATTTGCATTTATTATGCAGAACTAAATATTCCTCTTGTCAAAATAATTCTACATTATATAAGAACTACATGTCTGTGGACTTCGAAGTTCACATCTTCTGACATTGGAACAAAAAAAGATTTGAGGTCAGCACCCTTTTAGAAAACTCAAGATATGTACTTTTGAAGCACAGAGATGGAGAAAGACTTGACTCCCACAATTTATTAGTCTCCTTTCTGTGAATATCAAAGAAGGAAACTCTTTACGTCAAATTCACTTTTGGGAAAGAAAAACTACCAAAGTTTTACTGAATCTGAAAGTCCGCAAAGTGAAACTGGTAATCAAACATTTCTTACATTCAGCCAACCTCATCAGTCTCTAAGTTTTAGTTTCGTCATTTAAAAGACAGATAGGAACATTTTACCTAAGTATTGCAATTGGCACTATTAAAAGACACAATATATGTGTTACTCAGGATGTTTACTAATCATGTGATGTATTCACTCAAGTTCAGCTATGCCTGGGTGTATCATTTCTTGAGAGATGGAAATACTCATGATTTAGAAAGTGGTAATGGCAGTGCCACGTGGAGAATATACTAAAAACCACTGAATTGTACAAAATGCTTGTTTGTGACTATATGTTTTGTAGTACTCATTAGTAGAGCGTAGTAAAGAAAGTCCACTGTGACTTTTCCTGTTGGTCCACCGAATTGGAAGCTGTTAGCTTCCTAAACTCCACTCCCTTCCCTTTCTCTTCTATAATGTCTCCAGTGATCACTCGCATCCATAATTCCAGTGCAGATCCTATCACGTTCTATAGTGATGGTCTAGTTTCCCCACCACACTGTCTGCAGCAGAAATGCAAAGCTTCTGCATATAGAGAGTGTGTTTAGCACTGTAGCTGTTATAAATTAATCTAGGCACTATGCAAATAGTGAGTATTTTTATACACCAGATACCAGCAATAAATGGAATATCTAAGACCAGAACCAGGTTTTCTGATTTCTGGTTAGGATTTGTGCTGTTTCTCTACAGGGCTTCCTGAGAGTTACAGAGATTAATTCATTAAATGAATATTAATTGGGGTGAAAAGTGTAACAAAATTTCATGAAAGTATTGTAACCTGTGGCATCCGTATGTATTTTTGTTCTTGTATATTAGGTAAAGGAGGATATCTTTCAAAGTAATGTCTAATTTTAAAAATTTTATTATTACATTTTTGCAGTGTGTGTGGACATGCATCTTAGGGAGTGGGTACATGTACTTAAAAATCTTGATTCTTTATATGTTCCTCTACTCCCCTCCATCCACCCTCTGAAAATCTCTAGATCTTCTTTGCTTGCTTTTCTTTTACTTTTTTAAATTCATATTTGCAACCCACGACTATTGCATTCCTTTGAGTCATTAGTACCTGCACATGACACCTCTTAATTCTGAGTTGGCCGCTCCTCCCCTGTTCTCCCACACTCAACTTCTGCTCCCCTTGCATTTGCAAAATGTCTATCTCTCAGGATCCTTTTACCTATGTTTTATGTTGCTCTTTATTTGTGAGAGAAGTCATATAATATTTAAGCTTGCGGTTTGATTTATTTCACTTAACATTATGTTTTCAAGGTGTAATTATTTTCCTATAAATAAATACCATCTATTCTTCTTTATAGCACAGCAGGACTCCGTTATGGATAGACACCATATTTTTCATCCATCCATTTGTTGACCGACATATAAGCTGCTTCCAAGATTTAGCTATAATGCATTGTACTGTTTTACACATTAACGTGCATGTATCAGTGTAATATAATGCTTTTAACACTTTGCAGAAAATACCTAAAGGAGAATAGCTGATTGAATGGAGTTTGTAGGTTTAGTGCTTTCAGGAATCACCATCATGATTTCCATAATGGCTGTATGAATTTATATTCCAGCAATGTGTAAGCATTTCTTTTTCCCTACAGCTTCACCAGCAATTTGTATTGTTTGATTTTTTTAAAATTTATTTGATTTCTTGATGATTGCCATTCCTTCTGGAGTAAGATGAAATCCCACCATGGTTTTAATTTGCATTTCCCTAGTGGCTAGGACTGTTAGACCTTTTTTTCATGTGTTTAATAGTCGCTTATATTTATTTTTCTGTAAAATGACTATTTGCTTCAGTTGTCCTTTTTAGATTGAGTCTTTTTAGGAAGGGATCTAATTTCTTGGAGTTACTTGTATATCCTAGATATTGGTCTTCTGTCCTAGGTGTAGCTGGCAACAAATTTCCTGTCCTATGGGTTGTATTTTCTGTTGGTTGTTTTCTTTGTTGTACAAAACCTTCTTAATTTGAAATAGTCCCTTTTATTGACTTTTCTTGTTATTTCTTGTGCAACTCAACTTCTGGTCAGAAAGCCCTTGCCTATGCTTATGACTTGAAAAAGTGTTATCTATTCTATTATTTACCAGTTTCCCATTTTAATATTTACATCTTTGATCCAGTTCAATTGTAGCTTAGTACATGATGAGAGATATGAGTTCAGCTTCAATCGTGAATATGGCTAGCCAGTTTTCCCAGCACTTTATGTTAAAAAGACTCTCCCTACATTGTGTTTCTCAGCCCGTTTGTCAAAGATCCGGTGGCAGAATGTGTCTGGGACTGTTTCTGGGTCCTCTATTCTTTTCCACTGATCCAATAAAATGCTGTTTTTATCACTGTAACCTGAGTACAACTTGAAGTCAGGGATTGTGATGCCGCCTGCTTTGCTCTTGTTGCACAGGATTGCTTTTGCTATTCTGCACCTTTTTTCATTCCATATGAATTCTAGGATTCTTTTCTGTCACTCTGTGAGGAACGCTATTAGGATTTGTATTGGGATTGCATTAAACCAGTGTATTTAATTTTGGAAGTATGGCCATTTTGACACTATTAGTTCTGTATCCAGGAACAAGGGCTATCTTCCCATTGTCTGATAACTTTTTAATCTTTCTAGAGTTCTATAATTTTTGTTGGACAGCTCTATCACTTATTTGGATGGTTTATTCCGAAGTATTTAATTTTTCTTTATACTACTGAGAATGGTGTTGCTTTTCTAATTACTTTCTCAGTGAGTTTATTTTGGGTGTAGAAGAATGTTATTGATTTATGAGAGTTAATTTTGTATCCTGCTATATTGCTGAATTTGGCTAATTCTTGAAGTCTTTTTGTGGAAGTTTTGGGTCTTCTATATAGAAGATTTCATCTTTTGCAAATAATGATAATTTAAATTCATATATATATACATTCTTCATTTAATGACCAAGTTCTATTCCTGCTACTAGATTAACAAAGAAATTGGTCACCAAAGCAAAAATTGTATCATACATCACAATAACCTGAACAAAGAAAACATCAAAGGAAACTCCAACTTGATTACTTTTATTTCAGTAAATCCTACAGGTAGTACTGTAATGTATAACAAAATATAAAACTATAGTACTGTACTACACAGTACCATGAGCCAAAATTACAGATCTCTATAAACAAGATACGTTGTGAAGAAAAAGCCATCATGGCTCTATAAACAAATGTATAGAACTACACAAAAACAGATATTCAGGCTAAGTTTTAATCATCAGCTCCTTGAAAATCTTTGTCAGTGTCATCTTTGGAATCATGACCAGGAGACGCAGAAGGCCCAGATAAGGGAGATGGTGAAGTAGAAATGGAAGAACCTGTATTAGGGGTCCTGGCTGCAGCTTTTAAGAAGAATCCCGGTGGTATGGTCTCTTTTGTCATTTTCTTTTTGCTTCATAAACTTCACGAAAGCATTGTAAAGTCTCACCCATTTTCCGTTCCACCTTTGTGAAATGTTTAACATGTGGAGCCACAGCCTCTCGCTCTAACACAGCTTCACCGACTTTTGAGAACACTGCGACTCCCTTTGTGGTGAACTTCATTCGTACTTCAATTCTTTCCTCTCCTCCTGCCTTCTTCTCTTCTAAACATTGCTGCGCTCCCAACTCTGTTCAATCTGCTGGTGGTAGCTCTCCCTCAGTATGTTCCATGAATTCTTTAACCTCTTGCACTTCAACCTCCAGATTAAGCACGTTAACAACTTTCACAGTTGTTTCACTCATGAAATTGACATCTTCCATCTCTGTCAGATGCTTCTGAATCATGCACGAAGTACTTTAGGCATTTTTCTATACGCACTGCATATACTTTTCTCACCCTCCGTCCCAAGTTGATTGAATGTTTTTAATGGAGTCTAAAATGTTTTATGATTTCCAAAAACTACAGATGGTTACTTCATTGTTTTCTGTTGATGCTTTAGCTTTGCAAAAGTTTGCATACAAATAGTATACTTTGAAGGTAGTTATAGCCCCCTGGTCTATAGGCTGCAGGTCACAGTTGTGTTTTAAGGCAGATAGAGTATCTCTACATCGGGAGTAGATCATCAAATTGGGGGTGATCTGGAGAATGATCAAGCAGGAGGATAACTTTTAAGGGAATGCCCTTGTTATTTGCTCCATACTGAACAGGCAGTGTGTGCTCACTAACCTACTTCAATGCACATGGATTCTGAGAAAATATGAATACTGAGAAAAGGCTTCACCTTGAGCCCAGCATTATTTCCTCCAAACGCTATGTGACTCTGTCCTTGAAAGCCTTGAATGGGCATTTATTTTTTTTAGCTTCTTTGCGAATGTTGGAACTTCAGCATTTTCTTCCATAAAAGTCCAAATTCACAGTGGCCACCATTCTCTATGATTTCTCAAAATAGTCAAGAAAATTTTCTGCTGCTTGTACCTCTGCACTTGCCACCTGCCTCACTTTTCACACTTCAATTATGTGTGTTGAATCTCCCACAAATCCCCTGGAATCATCCACGGCTTGTTGTCCAGGTCTCGTCCATTCTTCATCTGCCTTCAAAATCTTTAACATACTGCGTGCCTTGGCTTCAATTCCTGAAAGAATCGGTATTCTTTTTTGTATCTGATCATCAAATGAAACTTCCAATAATTTTTCCCTGTCATGAAGGAGAGCTTTCCTCTGCCTAGGTAGTGTGGGTTTAAAATCAGTTGATGTTTCCACTGTCTCTTTCACTGTCTTTGTCCTTCAGTATTATTGAAATGGTTAAGAGCATCACGTTCAAGTTCTATGCTGTTGCTTTAACTTTTTTCACCAGCTTTACCATCATTTAGGATCTTCATCTCTCATGGGAACATTAACTGCAATAAACTTCTTTCTTAGGACTGCTTTTCTTGTGTCCCATAAGTTCTGGTGTCTGGTGTCCCATAAGTTCTGGCGTCTTGTGTCACTTGACTCCAAAAATTGTTTAATTTCTTCCTCGATTTCTTCTGTGACCCACTGAGTGTCCAGGAGTGCCCTAAGCTTCCAGGTACTGTATTTCTAACTTTTCTGGGTTTCTTTGGTGATTGATTTCTAGTTTCAATGTACAGTGAGCTGTAAGTATACATGGGTAATTTTGATTTCTGCTGAAGCAGATTATATGGGTTAGGATGCAGTCTTTTTGAAGAAAGTTCTGCATGCTGCTGAGAAAATGAATTCTATTGTAGTTGGGTAGATCACTCTGTAGATACCTATTAAGTCCATTTGTTTAAAGGTATGCTTCAGCTCTAATATTTATTGGTTGATTTTTTTTATTTAGTTACTCTGTATCTTTTGAAAGAGGGCTATTGAGGTCACCTACTATAGCGTGTTGGTAGTTATTTGATCTTTCAGGTCCAGCAGCATTTGTTTTATGAAGTAAGGTGCATATATATTTATACACGTTATCTCACCTTGTTTAATTGTTCATCTAGCTATCATGTAATGAACTTCTTTAACTCTTCTGGTTAATTTTAGCTTGAAGTTTACTCTGAGAGAAAATTGCAACTCCTGCTTGCTTTGGCTGTCTTGGTTCATACACTGTTACATTCTATTCTTTGATTTTAAGTCTGTAAATTTCTTTTTATATTATGTGAGATTCTTGAATGCTACAGACTGTTGGATTCTGTGTTTTTGTCCCAGTATGACAATGTGTGTCTTTTAAGTAGGGAGCTGAGGCCATTTATAATGAGACTCATTACTGAAAGTCATTGATTTCTGCTTTTGAATTCTTGTTCTGTTAATAAAATTTTTATTTCTCATTTTTTGTTAAACTATTTGCCTTGCTTGATGTATTAATTCCACTAGATATTTTGGCTTTGTTGTCTTTATTCTTGCTGTCTAGGATATTTTTAAGTATTTTTTAGAGTGCTAGTGTGGGGTTCACATATCTCTTGAGGTGTTCTTTGCTTTGGAATATCTTTATTCTCCATAAATTTTGAACGATAGTATTGGAGGATATATTAGTCTGGTTTGGAAGTTGTTTGCTTTTAGGTCCAGCCTGTCCTGGCCTTTAAAGTTTGTGTTAAGAGGTCTGCTGTAATCCTGTTGAGTTTAACTTTACATGTTATTTTTACATTTTTCTGACAGCTTTTAACATTCTGTTTTTTATTGGACATCTGGAGTTTTGAAAAGATGTGTCATAGAGAGCTTCTTTTTTCATCAGAGTTAGCTGGTGTTCTGTAATCCTTTCTTACCTGTATGTTGAGATATTTCCTTGTACTTTTAAAATTTTCTATTGTGATTTCTATAAACAATTCTTTTTTAAATGAATGCTATCTTCTAATTTCTAACTTCAGCTATCCTTAGGTGAGTCTTTTAAGTATTGGCTACTTGCTATTGGATGAATTCTTCTTGTTCTATTGCCATTTTTCAAGGCCTCTCTAGTTAACTCATCGAGTTTTACCTCTTTGTCCTCTATTTCAGAAACCCTTTCTTAACACTGGTCATTTTTGCAGTTTAATTTCTCTACAATATTTTTCAATCACTGATACTTCGGTCTGGCACATTTTGGTGGAGTTCACATCTTTATTAAATCTTTCATTTATGTCTCAAATGGTCTTGGTGAGCTCTTCTAATTATGGATGTTTTTCTCCCATATCCACAGTGGTCAGTTTGTATGTTAGTTCCACCATCTTTTGGGTTATGGTTTTCTTTGAAATCACCAAGGCGTTTTAGTGCTTCTATAATTCATCCAGCTCTACTACCTGTTGTTTACTTTCTTTTCCATTGGTGTCCCTTAGATTTGCCTTGGGACTAGTTGTGAGACTTTGTAGGCCTTCTGCTGATTATCTATCTATCTATCTATCTATCTATCTATCTATCTATAGATAGATAGATAGATATCTTTCTCTCTCTCCCTCTCTCTCTCTCTCTATATATATAGAGGGAGAGAGAGAGATAGATAAATAGACATAGATATCACAACCTACATTGATATCACATAGATACCACATAGATTTCACATATCTATATAGATATATATAAATATCACATATATAGATATCACATAGATATCACACACATATATATCATATATAGATATCACATATCTATATAGATACCACAACCTACACACATATATATATATATGTCACACCCACATGTATATCTTTCTCTCTCTCTCTATATATATATATACATATGTATATATAATATGTATATATATATAGAGAGAGAAAGAGATAGATAAATAGATATAAATATCACAACCTATATGTATCCCCATGTGTTTACTATATCATTCATATATATTTCTCTTTATCATCTTTCTCTCCATCTATCATGTTCACTCTTCCAGCTATTCCATTTTAATAAATTTGATTCTGCCATCATGTTTGGAGGATTATTCTTAGAGGAAAATAAAATATCACTATGTGAAACAACCACGATATTTTATCTTAAAGAGTAATTTTTTCTCACAAAAATCTATATAACAATAGAATATTAGAAAAATGCATGCTATTTTTCCCAAATTGAGCAAAGTAACTACTGTCCAGAGAAAAATATTCCTTACTCTTCTTATATTTCACAATAGTCCTGTTGTCATATACCATTTTCTATAATCATGCTTGGTTTGTACAAAACAAAGACAAAAGAGCTTGATTTCTCAATACAAAGAATTTAAGGGACTATAGTAAAAGTATAAAGACCATAAAATTATGTAAGAATTGTACTGGAATTTAGGATTTACAGGAGGTATTTAGGTCCTATTATTAATTAAAGCACAATTTGAGAGAATCTTTTCAATCATTCTTTCATAAAATGGAAGAAATAACTTTTATTTATCTGGAAAAATAGTGGTGTCCCTGTAGAAAAAGGAAAATTGCTTGAAAGTGTTTCATTGGTAAGAGTTAATTACTTCAGTTACTATATTTATAACATATCCCTCTACTGACCAATTCAGTACTAAAATATTCAAGACTGGAAATTGATTTTGAAATTGTTTTGGAGATAGTGGTAACTAGACTTATGCTAGAAATAGAAAACACAGTTTTCAAATAAGATTGTGAATTCTTCTGCCTAGTAGAAATGTAAAATATATATTCATTTTAATTGGTATCATAGGTTATATAGTCTAACTTATCTCACGTTTATTTGAAATAATTGTGGTTTGGAATTGTCAACTTAGAAGACAGAAAATGTTTACCAAAATAATTACTTTATTTCTAGAATAACTGATTTGGAGATTTTCTGGGATGGTGAAAAAGTAAGAGCATTTATTATTAACATTGCTGCAGATCAAGATCATAATTCTGTATCTTTTTCATAAAAGGGAATATTTATTCCTCATTTTCTGAGAGAATCAGGGCAGGCATCCAGCTTATTCCAAATAGCATCATCATTAAGCAACAAGTTCAAAAGAAGTTGGCTACTAGAGCCTATGCCTTTTATCCCCACTGGAAATTATTAGGCAGGCTTTAAGAGATCACTCCTATGCAACTGGCTTCAGAGTTGTACTACAGTACAATGTGCTGGAGCACAAATATCCTAGGATCTATAATGAGATCATACATTTTGGCCTGAATTTGACTCCTGTCCAAAGAATCAATTACCAAGGAATTGCAGACTAAAGTAGTGTATTATCTGTCAGACTTCCATGCAAAGGTGTAAAAAGGTGGGAGTGGAGGCTGAAGGAATTGCCATGTCTACCACTCACCTATGTCTCATGCAAAAATATTGACCTCAAAAACTCAGGATGCTAAATCAAGATACCATTTGTCATGCTATGAATGGGCATGTGTTTCTTAAGAAAATATTAATGCATATACAACCACTGATGTGTCTTCTTCATTGGATTTGGTAAAATTTCAGTAATTATACACACAGCTCTGGAATTTAGAACACATGAGAACCCCTTCCTATACGAAATTATACATCCACACCTAAACATTTCCATAAAAGCATCAGTGAACTGATTTTCTGCTAAAAAAGATATTAAAACTGATTTAAGTTATGCAATATTATTGCCAAAAATATCTACAATCATTGTTCTTTGTCAAAAGGTATCCTCTAAAAGCCAAAAACATTGAATTTTATTTTCTATCTAAAACAGTTTTAAAGCTTCCAGAATTGTAAGATTGGTTATCTTGGTTTTAATATTTTATTTCTTCCATCTTCCCATGTAGTCTATTGATTTACATTCTTCTTCATTCTTCATCATATGTCAATATTATTAGTAAAATCCAAATTGTAATATACTTCTGGTGTCTTTGACAGAACAATACTCACAAGGCAGAGCTACTGGACTGGGTGTTGAATGAGAAGTTTCTTAACATAATGTTTAAAAGATTTTCATAATTCATAGAGCCGCTTCAAGACAAGGCAATGAAAATCAATCTCAGGCTTGTTCTTTCTTAACAGCCATTTATGGCTTAGACTAATCCATCTAAAAGGCCACAGCAAAGGCAAAATAATTAGAAACAAATAAATGATACCGTTCATTTTTCTTAAAATTGGGCCAAGTTATTATCCAGAGGAAGATCTGATCTAATTCCCCCTCGCTAACATCTGTCACATCTGTCATATTAACATCTACCATATCTATTATGTTTGGTTTATGTAAAACAAGAAGCCTCGGAGTTTGACTTCTCAACAGGAACTGCAGCAAGGAATTAAAATAATGTCTTTCATGGCAGAAGACCGCTGTGATGACAGTAAGCTAATTTTCTAGGACTGAGAATTTCAAAAAATATTTTGACAACCAACAGTGAAAAGCTTTCATCCTTATTTCCTTCTTACACTGAGTACCAGGTTTCCATGCATTTGAAATCACAGAGTTTTTCAAATGCAAGAATATTAGCATGACTGATTTGTTTTCCATTATCACATAGCAGTTCCTCATACTTTAGAGTGTCCTGTGCGCTGTTATAAGAATCATTACAATAATAATAAACTTCCATGCAAAGCATTGCAAACCTTACAGTGTCAGTAAAGACATTTGAAGAAAATACAAAACTATGCACAATCTATAAAGAGGAAACAAGTGTGGGTGAGATTTTTTTTTTTTCCATTTTATGGGTTCTAAGCAAAGTAATGTATGAGGTCTTACACTGATACCTCAAATAATAGAGCCATGCTTTCACTTTACAGCCTGGTATTTTTTTACCCAAACATTTCTATAAATGCTAAATCTGCAGAACAGGGCCTGTGGATTTAGCTTAGTGGCACAGTGCCTACCTGGCAAGCACAAGGTTGTGAGTTCAATTCCTAGTACCGGAAAAAAGCAACAAACAAACAAACATAAATCTGCAAAACAGAATGAAATGGGAGGTGTGTTCAAGATACCCCAATTAAGCAAAATCCTAGGTAATTTTTCCTTGAATTTGGAAATGTTTGTCATGAATCCACAATGGCCTCACGTTTTACTGAGGAATCCATTAAAGCATTATCTGCATGATACCTGCATATATCTCTGTCATGGCAATGCAACGCTAGAAAATAATATTCTGCCCTGCTGACATAAATGCAATACAGTATTCTCTCTCTTCATTACTCTGTGATTAGCCACTACATTTCATTACCGAAAGCTAAACAAGTTTGCCTTTTATACATACCAAACTACCTGGATAACAAACACGATATTTGAGGACAAAAATGAAAACTGAGATTACATGCCTAGACTTTAATAATCAAATACATAAACCACATCAGTGCCAATCTGGATAATTTAAACTTTCTTTATAGTCACTATGGTTTTATTAACCATAATTAGTAGTTCACATTAGTTACTGTGGAATTTTTCACTAACAAATGTGTTATTTTGTGTGAATAGGTATATGCATGTAATAAACACATGATGGCATGTATGATTCTAATTGCTACTATTCTCATCAATGTAATACTGCTGACACTGAATATAGTGAATATACCAAAGGACAAAGGTCATGCATACTTCCACCCAATAGCCAGTGGCTTTTTGCCAAGGTACCAAATCATTTATACCTAGCTGTTGACATTCTTGAAGTCCTCGTGTACTTCTATTTTTGATGACTTCTGTGTAGCTCTCCGTATATATCCATAATGAAATGACCTTGACCAGATATTCAGAAAATTTAATGCTATCAACTGATGATAACATAAACATTATCTTGTACAATGGAGAAAATGTCATGTAGACGTAATGTTGTTTCTTGTATGGTCCGACATTTACAGGGATAGGTAAAGTTCCTAAAGTATAGATTTATATATGCATGTAGTATCCGCAAATGTGTTCCATATCTTTTTTTACAAATCTACAAAGTAACCAAAGTGGTGAGAAATACCTCCCATGCATCATCCTGGTGGACAGAGCTGCTTACTAAAGTTGCTTCTCACCCTGCCTGAGACACATTCTCACATCTCAGCAGGAACAGGATCAGGGAGCATTTTCCTGCATTAAATCTTTCTCAGAATAGCGGAGTGAGTGCACAATGCTATTTTGTCCTAGGAGAAAGACCTGGGCTACTTTGAATCAACAGCTGCTCTAGTTCAGCTAATATGTTCTAAATTCAAGTTCTTAGAATCCCCAAGAACTTAACTATTACCTTAATTTTGTGGATAAAGAAGCTACACATTAAAAAAAAGCTGAAAGACCCAGGCAAGAAGGCAGTGAACTGCGGTGCTAGGATTTGAAATCTGAACTCTGATCATGTGGCTGAGTATCAGTGAGCTTTGCATTGCACACTTCAGTTCCCATTGTAAAATATCTTATTCTTTTTTTAAATGGAAAAAATAAAAATAACATTAAAGCAGATTTTTAAAAAAGAGTAGTAGAAGAGTTAAGATAATTAATACATTACATATTGAGGTCTCCACAGTCATTATTCAGAGTATAAGATGTGGGCATGACATCTTGTCCATACAATATTAGCACAAAACTTTCTTTTCAATGAACTAAGAGAAAGTAGCGATATAACTATCTTAGCCATCGTGTGTGTGTGTGTGTGTGTGTGTGTGTGTGTGTGTGTGTGTGTGTTGCTTTTCCCCTTTCTTCCTTTTTCCTTTCCCTCATTACAGTTTGTCTTTTCTTTGAACAGTTTCTTTCCAGTTCACAATATCTACTTTATATTTGGACTTTATTTACCTGTTCAGTCCCTCATGCTAGTGAAACAATGCGATATTTACACATGCAGGTCTGATTTATTTCAGTTATGACTATGGTCTCAAGCTGTATTTATTTACCTATAAAAGTCTCCTTTTTTATATATAATGGAGTCTTCCTCCTTTTTATAGGTTAAAATCAAAACAACAAATGACATAAAATCTTTTTTTGCCACAAAGAAAATAATGAGTGCCCTCTCTTTCACAGGATCACCCACTGGAATACTCTGAAGTGTATTCAGGTACGTATGTAAGTGCTGCCATAATTTCTTTAATAAACACCTTTCCTCTTGATTTCCACAGACAGCTCATTGACACTAGGAGTCTGCAGTATATTTTTTTTCAGGGTTATGTTTTGAAAGTCAGAATGAGTGTGACTGTTAGGAGCCTGGGGTGCAAATAATCATACTTCATGGGTTACATTCCAGGGTAACCCAGAAAAGCAGGGGGCGACCTTTAGCAAATTATCTAACCTCGCCAAGCCATTTTTAAACCTGTGAAACAGGGATAAAATAGCAGGATTGGTGAAGATTATGTGTTAACACTTGTAACCCCTCTAATACACAGTAGATGGTATGCTTAAGTATTTGACATCATTTTTATTTTGTAACGTTTTCAATTAAATGAAATTATTTGAAATCTCCAGGCATACATCCTAGAAAGAAATAACATTTGGGATGATTTGTTTCATATTACTGAAAATGCCCACTTGAAATGCAGCAACAGTGGAAACACATTAAAATAATCTCACAGTCATAGTCTGGTCATCTTAACGTTCCAAGGCGCACATACAGTAATAAAAGAATGAAGAGGTAAGTTAATTTGTCTCAGTAGTGCCAAGTTTACCAATTTGGTTTTTTTTTTGTTTTTTTTTTGTTTTTCTCCGGTACCGGGAACCGAACTAACAACCTTGCGCTTGCCAGGCAGGTGCTTTTGCCACTGAGCTAAATCCCCAGCACCAAATTTACCAATTTGTGATTGTTAAAAGAGGTCTGGGGGATGGGAATTTTGAAACAATAAGATTCTGGGACATTTCATCTGACATTATTTCTAAGAAAAATATGGTAAGTGCATCAGTAGGAAGTTGTGCTCTATTTTGTATCACCTACTCATTTTTACTGGCAAGTGAAGGGTTTTGAGATTCATTCAGTATATGCAAATGTCACTACTTTTTTGGGATAATCTTTTATATTAACAAGACTTGCCTTGAACTCACAATGCACTTGCCTCAGTCTTTTGAGCAGCTTCTGCCACTCTACCTATGACCAATAACTTTTTAAAGGCATTTTTTTCTTGAAGTTTATCAGTAATTTATTAATGTCACTTCCACAGGATACATTTTGCAAAATGCTGATTAGCTCCTTCGTGAGAAGATTTAATTCTTCTAGGAGACAGATGCCATTTCTTGTCGCATAAGATTGAAAATGGTAGCAGCAACAAGTTGAGGATGGGTTCAAGACATGGCATTTCGCTAAGTACCTTTCCTTTGTCATTTTACAAAACACTTAATGTTCCATTATGATCCCAATCTGTGGGTGAGCTGAGACACAGAGAGTTTACTACTCATCCCAAGGCCAGATGGCTAGAAGAAGTGAAATGTGAACAAAGGCACCTTTCACAAGTTAGAAAGGGCAAGTGGAAGTCCAGGGGCCTGGATGACCTGTACTGTGAGGAGAGGAGGAAAGAGAGGAGAAGAGAAGGAAGAGGACCGGAGGAAAAGATCTCAGGCCATTACTGGCCATTTGGAAGGAATTCAGGGACCATACTGTATGGGTAAAGAAAATGTCACAGAAATACTGGAGCTCTGAGATTCTCTTTTTATTTTTTGTAATACTTACACGTTTGGTGATCGGGTGGTACCAGCTCAATGGAAAAACTATACAGACACCTCCTGACGGTCGTTTTCAACCACGCATTATTTCACACTATGCTCCCAAAGATACGCGGAATAAGGGTCTATTCTCCTTACTTTGTAGAACAGGAAATTGAAGTTGAACATATTGGCCAACTTTCCATCATGCCCACTGGCAAAGCAAAACAAAAACTGGAAATGAGACTGGCTGAAAATTTTTCCTTATAACATGGACTGAGAGAATGGGCCACGCAGGAAGCCATTCTTGACTCAATAGTGAGAGGAGCTCCAGGAAACAGAGTGTTAGCTACAAAGCAAGTAAAGTAGACTTCCACTGGATTGGTTGAAAGTGAGGAGCAGGAATGAGAAGCCACTTAAAACTAGTGAAACTACTGTGAAAATTAGTGTGGAGATTCCTCAAAGACTAAAACTAGAAATTCCATTTGACCCAGCAATTCCCCTGTTAGGTATCTTCCCAAAAGAGTGAAAGACATCACATTGCAGTGTTACATCCATATCTATGTTTATAGCAGCACAACTCATAACCACCAAATCTTGGAAGTTGCCCTATATGTCCTCAGCAGATGAAAGGAAAGAAAACGTAGTTACACACAGTGGAGTACTACACTGCTATGCAGGAGGAGAAACGTTAGTCTTTTGTAGAGAAATGCATACACCTTGAGACCACAATGTTAAGTGAAGCAAATCATACATACAAGCCTAAATGTCACGTGATTTCTCTTATATGAGAATCCCAAAATATAAATCAATGGAAAAATAAAAGATATAGGAAGGAAATGGATCTTTCTCAAGTAGGAAGGAGAGCAAGAAATAGAGTGGGGGAGACAGGGAAGGGACAGGGATGACAGAAAGTAATTCAAATGAGTTACATCGGTGTATCAACTCCACACAGGGAATGTAAGCTTTATGTATTGCAAACATATACTAATTTAAAAATGGAAAAAAATTTAAAAATAGAAAAACAAAATAACTAAACCTCATCAAGTAGGCAAAATGACTAAAAGATGCTCAAGTTTGAGGGATACATTCCAATCTGATGGTGTTTCCTAGAGCTAACGGAGTGTCACATCAGGCTAGACGGCCAGCAGGTATCAGATGGCTGTTTTCAGCTCCTCTCACTGCTGTGGACAGCTTTCAATAGGGCAGAAACTGCACAATAGTACGTGATGCTCCTGGACGTGGGGACCAGCTGAGATTGGCAGGTGAACCCAGGGCTTTGATCATGGAAGAATCAGCTTCCATAACAGACCTATTTCTTGCTTCTACTTCAGATCATACAGTCGGCTTCCCACCGCAGATGCTTTGTATAGCTTCTATTGTTCTCCCTATATGGTATATTTTAAGCAGGAAGCAACCACATGAAAATGAAAGTTAATTTTATATAAAAAACTCTATGGTACAATGCAAAGATGGCCTCAAGTGTACTCAGTAAGAATTATATAAAATCATACATCTTAGCTACAGCTGCACCATATTAGCGAACACATGTTGTATCTGGAAATAATTGGAGAGCCATTCTGGGGAGAGTGCTGAGTGACCTGGTTTTAGGTGCTAGGAAGGACAGCATTGGAAATGTGCTATTTGAAGAAGCACTGCTATCACCATAGCTGCAAGCCAGGCAGGTCACGTCTCTCAGCCAGCTAGCTATGTTTTACACAAATTCTAGAAAAGAAGTAACTTTGCGATTCACATCTAAATGTTAATTCATCACAGGTGCATTGAATTTTTACCCATTCTGCTTTAATAAACACAAGTGCACCTAACAATATATTTTAGAGTTATTTTATATCAGTTCTTTCTTGCACACTAAATACAGGAGAAAGGTGCTTTTTAGGCTTAATGTAACTCGTTCTCCCTCCTCCCCCTACCACTTTACAATACTCACTATCTTCTGAAACTCATACTGTATCAAGTTATTTCATCTAAAATTTGCCATAGATCCTTCAATATATTCTGCTGCCTGAGGTATTGAATTTGATGAAACATTTCTCATGAGTAGAAAACAAAAACAGAAGCAATTGTAAATAAAAATCAGATACAGAAACGTTAAGGTTATTGCTAGAAGGATGTCAATATAAAAAGAACATTAAACTTATTACTAATTTATAAACCGCAAGAATAATATTAATATTATTATCTTGCTTATTAATCTCAGGTAAATAAAACAAGTCATAAGAGCTACTATTCTTTTCCAGCTAATTATAATTATTTAAACTAATATAGTGTCATAAATTATGAAAAGCATTTTAGTGTTAATAAAACACTAAAAAATCCTTAATCTACATACAATTTTATACTCAAAATTTCAGGTTTTCCCATAGATATTTTTCATGTAGGAAGCATTATTATTATTCATTAATAATTACCAACCCACTTAAATGTATGTTTCCAGCTTATTCCTGAAGTATTTCAAGGTAAGTAGAAAGTACATTTTTCTAGTTAGTGCAAAGGGGTTAAAGATATGAAACTTACAAAACAGCAGAATATATAGTACATGTATCACAAATGTCAAATTGGGGCTGGGGATTTAGCTCAGCGGCAAAGCGCCTGCCTTGCAAGTGCAAGGTCGTGAGTTCGGTTCCCGGTACCGGAGAAAAACCAAAAAAAAAA
>NW_004955434.1:13677621-13716007 GCF_000276665.1 Chinchilla lanigera
TAAAGGGATAACAAAATACTCAGGGAATGCCATTATTTCTCTTATTATTATTATTATCATCATCATTATTATACCTGAAGGATAAGAGATAGCCTTAAATAGACACACATATCTGCACACTAATGGTTTCCAAATATTTTTTTATTTAGCCAACATGAATATTTGCACATACTTTTACTTACTTTATATAAGTTGTCTTTTTTATTTTAAGCAAAGCTATAATTTTATATTCATAACTTTTTCTCACACTGTAGTAATACTTTTCATGTATAAAACCGGGATATAGAATAGATATTGACAAGAGTATTGCAACTTGGCTTTATTAGTAAATCTGGGTTTTGTTGTCTATGTCTATGTCTGTGTCTATGTCTATGTCTGTGTCTATGTCTATGTCGATGTCTAGATCTGCTTGTAGAATGAAAATATTAAAAACAGATGAATGAACAAAAAATTAATTGTACCATCGTTTAGTGAAAAGTAGTCATAAAAGTTCATCCTAATTATTTTGAACAGAATGGAAGTTACACAAGTGCCTCCTTAAAGAAAGGAAATAACACAATATTTCACTCCAAAGAAAGTGGGGATTTAGGGGGTGTGTTTCTTTGACTCTGAGCAGTCATAGATTCTCCCTTTCTCCCCTCAAAGGAAGCTCTGGAATCCAGAATGCTCCCGTGAAGCAAAAGCAGGACTATCTGGACTGTCTTTTATGTAGCAATATGTGATGTTCTTACTTGGTGTATCCAAGAATTCAGACAAATTAAAAGTACATTTACAGAATTACATGTACAGAATTTAATGGCTAAATGAATTAAAAATATCTTCTTCATCTCCCTACACACACAAAGTGTTCATATGCATTACAGAAGTTAATAATAATAGATGTTATAAATTTTATCTGGTGTATAACAATAAAAACCCCATGTATTATATTCTGTGCAACTGGGTATTTGCAAAATTATGAAAATAACTATAAAGGGATCGTTCTGCTGTGCTAGTTGTGAACATAATAGTGCCACTTGTGTTGGTATTGTCTGTTTGCACGACTGCCATTTAAAAGTTGTTTTATAATGAACATATCAATATTTCCAAGGCAGATTGACACATCTCACTTGAAAGACACTATTTTTATGCCGGAGTCAATATAGTAAAAGGATCAATTTTTTTCCACAAAGATTAGTTTTAAATACAACATATAGGTTGAGTCATTCAAGTTATTTAAGAAACCAACTACTTTTTCCTGGGCATTAGCGTACATTACAGTTTGCTCTTGCTTTGCCTGCTACTTGCTGTCTTACCACAGGTTTAGTCATACTCATTTTGGGGTAGCCGTACCCTGCTTGTTCAATTTTCAGTGCCTTGACACATTCTCGGCCTTCAGAATACATTTTGGTTCTTTTGTATATTTGCAAAACTTCTAATAATGCTTCAAATACATGCTCAGTTAAAGTCTCCCTTGGGACACATTTGCTGAATCAGCCTCTCCTGTGTCTTCAGAGGCCTGGTATCTAACTCTGAAATAGCATCATGCAGCACTTTATTATGAATATTGTTTCATTCTTTGCCTTTGGAGTGGAATTACTTGATAATAGAAAATGCCATTATTTCTATTTTGCTATTTTTCTAATGCTTTGCAAAGTATTCCATGTGCTACCTCTTCAGACTTGAAATTAATATTACTGAATGGCTTACATTTAAAAATCCCATTAATTCATCATGATATGAAAGTTGATATCTATTATTGAAGTATGCTGCTAATCACTTAGTCCATCTTACTGTGCTATTTTGAAGACAAAGTGCATGGAATTTGAAGCAAGAAACTGGATTCTTGCTGCTACAATTTTGTCCATGCTTATATGACTTTCTATTTCCTCATCTACAAGGTAAAGTGGCTGAGCTAGATGCCTTCTCAAGTTTTTTGTAGCTATATGATTTTTTTTTTTTTTTTTTTTTTTTTGGTTTTTCTCCAGTACTGGGAACCGAACTCAACGACCTTGCGCTTGCCAGGCAGGCGCTTTTGCCGCTGAGCTAAATCCCCAGCCCCGTAGCTATATGATTGTAATGACTGATGATCTGCCTGTCTCCCATTTTCTCTCCAATTTGCATTTGGTAAGTTTATAGTTTTGAAAAATGTGGATTAATATCAAACAAATCTGATTTATTAACACTTCAATTGTATAAGTATTACCTTACAAGTGAGGATTCTGAAATATCTGTTATATTTTTCTTTTGGAAACAGTACAACAAAAAGTCGAACATAGTCCGTCAGGACTCTGACCTTATACAACACCCTTGTGATGCTACCGTGTCTGCACATGTCTTCAGGACAGCGGGGAAGGCAGGGAAGGGAATCTTACAGCCACCATGAGTGATTTACCTGGCAAAGGTATGCACCATCTCCAACCATAGCATATGAACCAGCATAAGTCTCATGTCTACAAATAACTACAGGAGAATCATTACGCAGAAAGAAAGCAAAACAGAAATAAAAAATAAGATTCTTGATGTGTCACATAGTTATAATAAGAGAAAATATTTTCTTTTGTATCCTGCTCCCTCTACACTGATTTCATTTCTGTAAATTATTTCATGACATTAAAAATTATTCCAGCATTTCCAGTAAGTTCCTTTGTCTCAAAAAGTTTTTCCCTCTACTACCACTTCGTGCAGAAAATCAGGTTGAATTCTATATTTCAATAATGTAACATAATGCTTTGGGGACTCTGTAGTGTGATATTTTGATTTCAAAGCTAATTCATGAAAAATAGTTAAAGATCAGGGACAGGGATATAGCTCAGTAGCACAAGCGCCTGTCTGGTAAGTCCAAGGTCCTGAGTTTGAGTTCCAGTACAAAAAAAAAAAGTTAAAAATTATTTTAATCAATAGTGTTTCATGTCAAAGATAATCGATAAAAATAATTAAAATAGTTTTGATCAATACTGTTAATTTGGCCTCCAGGTTATCATTTTAAGAATTTATTCACCACAACAATATTTATAGTATATTTACTATGTAAGAGAGATCTAGGAGTTGGAGGTTAAAGCAAAGGTGTTATGCAGAATGTTTCTAAATAAAATGATGTTGGTCTACATTCTGTTTCTGCCCAGGGTGAAAGGTCCCAAGAACGAGGTGCCTGCCGATGAAAGAAAAGCAAGAGAAAAAAGAAAAACAAGAGAGGCCTAATTCTGGGATCAGGGGGCTTGCAGTCCCTGGGACTGCAGCCTGGATTGCCAATGTTAGTAACCTTTTATTGAGAAAGAACAGAGGAAGCAGCTCGGCAAAAAGGAGGAGATCAACCATTTTAGCAAGCACGATACAGCTCAATTATCCTAGGAATGAGTCTTGACTTAGTTAGCCATGATGTTTTCCTTCCTTCGTTCCTTCGGGCATATCTCAGCAAAGCATTCAGTGTTGACCTCCCCGCTTTCCACAAGGACACAGGTTCTGCGGTCTTTTCCTTTCCACCAATGCTTTTGCTAGACTTTCTCCAGAACCAATCACATGGCTTGGTCAGACCTGAGGCAATACACTGAAGGAGTAACTAAAGAATGTCCTTCTCCACAGAATAAAACAAAAAACTCACTGAATTTTATTTATGCTTCAAACAATAGATGAAGTTTTAAAAAGCACTTGAGGTATGACAGTAAAGAATTAACATGATCAAAACAGCAGTGACAAGAAGGTCTGAGGTGTATTTAAAAGGAAGAACTTGACAATTTGTAGTAAAACAATAGTATACTTTTTGTGTTGTTTTTAAGACAAAGTAGGACACAAGGAGAAGGAATAATAGAATACACAAGAATTTGCACGGCAGCTGTAAGATGGAAAATATTTAAGTTTTCAATTGACAGTTTTTGTCCAGACACACAGGACAAGAAAGAATAAAAACTAATCAAATTTTGGAATTGATGTAGAGGGGAACATTTCTTTAGGGAAGTTGACAGAGAGAGAGAGAAAAATAGAAATGCCACTGTGAAGAATCAGCTATTAATTTATTGAGTGTAGGGATGAAGAAGAAATGTAAGATGACAGTATGGGGTTGAGGCTGAGGAACTGGAAAATGTTCAGAGCATTAAATAAAACATAATTTAGAAGGAAGTGTGGGTTTTAGCGAAGAATATATAAACTTACTTTTAAAACTTTGAGATTAATGGGATAATGAAGCTAAAAGTAGATTCCTTGGCAGATGGAAGTGGAAGAAAAATGGTGGGCAGAGACGGATGTATATAGACAGATACACACGTCCCCTAGATTTGAGGGTGAAAGATATAAATGGATAAAATCCCTAAGGGATAAAGTACAGACCTGTAAGAGCAGAAAGTTTATTTATTGGTTTTTTTCCAGTACTGGGAATCGAACTCATGACCTTGCATTTGCCAGGCAGGCGCTGTGCCGCTGAGCTAAATCCCCAGCAAGCAGAAAGTTTATTAAAGCGGCCCATTTGTGGGGTATGAGGAAAAGGAGGAGTCAGAAAAAATGAAAAAGCTTCATAACAGAATGGGAAGCATCTTAGTCGTAACAATCCTGTTGCATTTTCAGGTGAACTGAGTGTTGTTTTAAAGAGAAATGTTACAGAAGGACTCACGGAATTACCACCGGAATGGGCATAATTTACTGTTTCAATCAGCCAATTGCTCGCTATGTAAGCCTGGACTACTTTACTTTTCTTTCTTAAACAACTTGCTTATCCTTCTATTATTAGTGATCACTTCAACTGCATATTGTGAAAGTAGATAATGTGATGCACATGATAATAAGTGTGACATTCTTAATTTCCAGTCAATTTATGTTGGGCTGAGACTGCCAGGTTATTAATCTGCTTATCTTCACAGGGTCTAGGAAATGACTCACATGTAGTAAGAGCCAAATACATATTTGTTGCATGCATGAGAAGTGAAAAGTAAGCAAAAGAGTGAGAATGTCAACTGCAATGTAATTGAAGTCAGTGACATCCAGCATGCAATGACTTGATCTCCTGAAGACATTTTCTGAATGGCCTGGACAGACTTTCAGCTTCCTTAGTTTAACCTATGCACAAGCATTGCCCTTTTTATCTCACACTATGAATAATATTTTTCATTCAGTAGTCATTGGTTCTGATCATTCATATGTGGATGGTTCTTCCCATCAGGGGAAACATGGTGGCATTTCACATTTTCACTCTCTTGTGGAGCAAGGCTATGGGACTGGTTCAGGAGATGCATTCTGAGAAAAAGTGACCTTTGTGGGTAGGCTCTCAGACTTGTTCTTAAAGTGGATCTAAGCTAGCATGACATGTAGTACACATATGAAATATACTTGAAACCTCTAAAAGCCTGTAATTTTATTTAATTTAATGTGAAATTATATGTGTGCATGTTTATGTTGTACCACATGCTCTGATAATTTGCACACATTATGAAACAGCCAGTTCAAGCTAATTAACATTGTTTCACATTATTTTTGTCCTAAAAACACTTCGAACTTAATTAAAACTTTTCAAGTTCACGGTATATTGTTATTAATTCTATTTATCATGACATACAATAACTCTTCTGAATTTCTCTTACTTAACTGAAATAAAATATTCTTTGACTAATATCTCCCAAGTCTTCTGCTGCCTGCACCTCAATACCAATGACCATGTCCCTTTATGAATTTGACATTTCTCAGATTATACATATGAGACCATCCAAAAAATTAAAAACACAACTACGCAATTATCTAAAAGTCCTAAATTTAGTTACATAATGGAGGAATATGAAAACAACATGTCAAAACATATCTGTATTTTCATCTTCGCTGCTTCTTTCCCAATACTCAATATACAGAAACAACCCAAGTCTTCTTTGATGGATGGATGAATTACAAAAATGTGAATGACACACAGTGAGATAGTTTTCAGTCTAAGAAAAGAGTACTAAACCCTTTGATTTGCATCAGCATCGATGATCTTGGAAGACAGTATGTTAAGTAAATTAACCCTGGGACAGAAATTTTCTGGTTTTCTTGTTACTTTAGTATAACTTGCATATTTCTCACTCATATATTTGATCTATTATTGCCTTTTTGAGATTCACTAGCTTGCAAACCTCAGCTCCTTTAGTACCATTTGGATAAGCATGTTACTTGAATTTTTATGCTTTGAAGATGAATTAAGGCCCTGCAGTGGACTCTGCTGTATTAGAAATGAACTGATATAAAAATGAATAAAGGAAAAGTATAAATATGTTGTCACATTCTTTAAGGATTAGTGAAGCTGATCCCTTAAGAAATTAAACAGGTGACTAAAAAGAAATTTTCTACAAGCAACCTCATTCTTATTGCACTTTGATTCTTGCCTCTGGAAAACTACCTTTCCAAGAGACTCTTGTACTCTCATTAAAATGGAGAGAAGACTGGTAAAGCAGCTGATGAGCTGGAGTTGCACTCAGTAAGGGGAAGGTTGGTGTTAAACTGGGCGGCTAACAGGTATTTGCTGTACAAAATTAAATCACGTAGTACATAATTACCAAAACCTACATTCAATAATATCTTATCAGATACCCGAGATTCTAAATTAATCCTTCTGGGCAAATTCTTGACCAAATTCAAAAAAATAAAAACCAAGGCCAATAATAATCAACCTTTCTTCAGCAGTTTCGTTGCAGATTTTCTACTAAAGTGCTGAGCACCTAACTGTGATTATGATCATTTTCTTTGACTGAAGTCATATTTAAGTGGATGCGTTCACCTCTGGTATTGGCACCTGACAAAGAACTGAATGACAGAGTGTCTGATCATATTTCCATGGCGGTATTACTAGCAGTTGATAAAGCCAGGCCTCTAGGGTCCAATTTTCTGAAACTCATGGGGAAAAATAGGAGCTGGAAAATGAACTGGCTGGTTATATATTTTTTATTGTTGCAAGGAGACTATTTTTGAGAATGATTGTGACAAGAATAAAAAGATAAGGACAAGCAGCCTCAAACTGTCAAAATCCTACCATTTTTGCAGGTACTTGCCTGATATATGCCAATGCGTTATGCCAAAAGGGAAAAAAATCTTTACTGGAAGATGATATCAACATATCTGTTACATTGTATAAGGGATAAAATAGATGGTAATATTTTTGGTTAGTTTCTTTTTAATTTTAAGGACAGATCAAAATTCTCCATAATAAGGTCAGGACACTCTGACACAACTTTTTACTAAATACTCATCCAATGTTGAAAAACAAGTGTAGGGAACAATTTCCTTTCATCTATAGCACGCCACCCAATTACTAAATATCTTCTGCAGTCCAGGCTACACATTCTCATTGCACAAGCCTAGAATTGTATTTCTCTGCCTCGCTGCGAGGTTGTTATTTTTTGTTGTCATGCTATGGGATGTGAAAAGTATCTCTGAAAGGGTCAGTTCTTTGTTCACCATTCACGACTTTGAAGTGCTGTCACAGTGCTTTTAGATCTGGTTCCACCTGAGCCTAAAAAGGTAGGTGCTCTGCCTTACAACTTAGCTGCCTCTTCCCCACTCAAATACTACCAAAGGGAAGTGTGAATCAGAAAAACAAAGGAAAGAATCTGAAACAGAATGTGAGAAGAGTCAGGGAAGAATGTGTTAGAAAGTTTGCTGGCCGGGAATTTTTTCTTTTTTAAAAAATGCAGGACAAAGGAGTAATTTTATCTCAATTTACCAAATTGATCAAGGTCGATGCAAGTTTATACTTCCACAAAGAAAGCCTACCAGGTGGATATCGGCCCATTCAGTAAGTAAAAGCCTAACAAAAATTAATGTGGGAAAGTCACTTAATATTGAAATACTTCCTGCCTGTCTTAAAGAAAAAATAAAATAGATTGATAGTGTCTTTTCTTAAATACTAAGTTGAGTTTTAATTTAATAATATTACATTTAGCTGACCTTTCAGGAAGCTAAAGCTTAATCATAGTTTTTAGAAAAATCTTTTCTTTTATTTTAATTGCTTATTTATTTATTTATTTATTTATTTATTTATTTATTTGAGACAGGGTCTCACTATGTACCCAGGGTGGCCTGAAACTTGAGGTAATCCTCCTGCCTCAGCCTCCCAAGTGCTAGGATTACAGGGGTGTGCCCCCATGCCTAGCAAGAAAAATCATTTAATCGGACCCCCACTAACCAGACTGCTAATCATGTTATATTTGCTATAAGAGGTTTTTTGATTTGCACCTAAAGACCTCACTCTGGACGCAACACTTGAGTAAAGAGTGAGTTCTAGAGCTGTTTAGTTTCTGTGTGACCTCCCGCGCTGTCCTTGTGCTCCTCTACCTCCATTTTCGCTTTAACTGATGGAAACAGAGGGAGAAACACAATGTTTTAAGATATTTCTCAAGGTGAAATCTTAAAAGTCATATTTTGAAAACAATTCTGTGTCAATAAAGTCATATTATCTGTGCCCTTCCGCTTTGGCTTCTTTTACCAAGAGAAGGTCCGATCACCTTTACGTTACCGTAACTGTGGCTCGCGGCGAAGACTGCTGAGAGTTTTTCTTTTTAGTCTCTCCTTCCTTTCAGTGTGAGACTGAGTGAGGAGGAGTGTGCGCGTTCTCTACTCCTCACTCTACATCTGCTATAACTAAGGACATGGACTCCGAAACACGATGGCTTTTTAGAACAACAACAGAGACAGGTGAACCTGTGCCTCCGCTGTTTCCCAGCTACGTGATCCACGCGCATCCTTTGGCCTTTCTGAGCTCATTTCTTCCCTTATCAAATGGAAGCCCGAGAACTGGGAGAGGCAGTGTTTTCCGTTTTGTCACCGGTTTTGCATTTCAGGTCTGCGTCCAGCAGGTGCACCTCAGCAGATGTACTTGTGTGTAATTTTGTTAGACAGGGTGCATTGACGGCAGGTTTTTAAAGCCACTGTGAGTAAAGAAGGATGCAGGTAAGACAGTGAGCACGGAGGTACTCCTAGAGGTGGTGAGAATCTCTCTCCTCTTTTGGGTAACCCTAGAGGAGGCGAGTATCTCCTCTTCTGTCCCAAGTGCTCTTTGATGTGTCTGGAATTTCAAGCAAGTTACCCTTGGCAGTGGTCTGTGGTGAGGCCTTACCTTGGCTTATGCAGCCAGGAACTTGTCAGGGAAACAACACGTCTCTGTTGGGGTCCCAAGCTGACTTGGAGCATGATATGGCATAGCACTAATTCTGAATTGTCTGCGAAGTAAATATGAGGCTCACTAGGGACAGCTACTTTGTTTTGTTTTGTTTTGAGATAGGTTCAGGTTCTTGCTCCGTCATTCAGGCTGGTCTCGAATTTGCAGCAATCCTGCTGCCTCAGTCTCCCAAGGGCTGGGATTACAGGCATGATCCACCAGGCCCTGTTCCATTCTTTGTGTTTAACTTGTTAAAATCAAATGAGAATATTATTTTTAAAGATCTACTCAGTGGGATACCTAGCCAACTGACATTATCATTACACACAAGCCCAATGCTTTATGCTAGAGATATTAAAAAAGAAAAAATAAATCAAATTTACTGCTTTCAAGGAATATCAAATTTAAAATGAAAGAGGAACAGATATACAACTTTCTCACCATGATGACAAATACTACCTGTGTAAGAGAGTGTGATCAGCCTTGCTCAGACTGGGGAGGAGACAGATTTCTCAGACAAAATTCATTTTATTGGATCTAGATCCTAAAAATCACAATGAGATCAAAGCTAAAATTAAACATAATATATATGGGCTAGGTTTCAATATTCTCAAGAGCCAGAAGATAACTCAGCTGCTAAGAAAATCCAGAACAATGCTTCTCAAATATTTTTTCCGCTTGCCCCTCCTTGAATCTCCAGAGAGGGCCCAATGCAGACATACTTTCCTGAAACGTAATTACACACCTGTAAGTGGGGAGGACAGGTCAGTTCCTTGGTATTTTAGAGCTAGTCTCCTTCCAAGCTTCATGGCTTATTTTAAAAACTGGGGAAGGAGTGTAAAGGGTCCTTGCCAAAAGTGGCGATTCACCTTCCCTGAACACAGGGCGGGTTGACTCTGCCTTTGCCAGCAGTTATCTGGGTGACCGCGAGACTCACTCTGTAACACTTTCAAGTTTGCCCTAGACTCACCTCTTACTTTTGTTGAGCTAATTTAAAAATATATATATATATATATAATTTTAATTAATTGCATAGTAATTGTACAGAAGACAATGTTTGCATGCAGTGTTCTGAGAGAATTCAAAAACAAACAAATGGATGGCTCTTGCGTATCAAATATCCTTGGTGGAGGAGGCTACATCTTCAGTAGACAGGTTACTATTTCCCGTTCTTTTCACAGAAACTCCTTTGTTTTCACAACAGTTCTTTGAAGTCTATAAGATAATTGTCCTTATTTTACAAATGAGGGGAGACAAGTAAGTGCAGTGGCTCTGCCAGGTTCACTTCCGGCCCACCTGGTTCCCTGTCCATGTGATCTCCATCTCCGCCTAACAGGGTCTCCTCACAGATACAGAAAAACAGCTAAAACTTCTTATTAATGGCACGAGTACCAGTCTCCCGCCTCAACAGTGGGTGGAGGTGCACTGGAGATTTTCTACTAGAGATAATGGAAGTGAAGTTTCTCAAACTTATCCCATTCCAGTAACTACCTGGGGTGGTTTCTAAACATGCAAAGCCATCTTCCAGAACTATAGAAACAGAACTTCTAGGCCGGACTTAGGGACAGGGATGGTTGACAAAGGGTTACGGCTGGTTCTTACTGTAAGAAGTAGTGAATTTAGCCATGCATAGGCGGCTAGCAAGAGATAGGGCCTAAGACAGAGTCAGGCTGTTCAGTATTCCAAAGAAAATGGCTGTACACTTAGAGAAGAGCTAGTGAAGTGCTAATTCAGGGCATGCAGATAGGCTTAGAAATGTAAAAGCCACCACAGAAAACCTGACTGAGAAAGAGCCGCAGTTAAAGACGCTAACCCCCAAGAATGGAATTGGAAAGAAGCCTTAAGGGAGAATGTACCAGGGTAGGAGGGGAAGGCCCTCTGTACATCGGGGCTGGGTGCTGGTTTCAGGAAATTTGGGAATTTGAAACATTTTTCTCTTTAACTCTACATTTAAAAACTGTGAATCTCAATTGGACATTTTAAACCCTCGGAGGCACCTGGGTTAGGTGACCACTGGGCCCTATTGGACTCCCATGCTCTGCTTATTCTAAAAAAATTCTGGACAGAGTTCCTCCAGCCACTCTCTGGGGACCCTCCCCAAGTAGGAACTTTCTTTCTTCCTCTGCTTCCAATAAGTGCTCCCCTAATAATGTTTCCTGATAATGCTTCCCCTTTTCCATCCATGATTGCCTTCTTTGACTTTTGTGAAATAGGGGGTTGATTTGTACAGTGTTAGCTGTTCTATCAATTCTGTTTGGAATAAAACAACAACTTTGTTTTTTTTTCTTTTCTTTTAAAGAGAAAAGAAAACAAAATAACAACAACCAAGACAAAAACAAAAAAAAAATACAGAATTTCAAGTTAACAATGATTGTTATATTGCATATGGTTATCTTTGATGAACTTGCTCAGATTACCAGATGTAAGAATGCAAAATTGATCAAATTATTAAAGGGAATAAAAATAATTAAAATACATTAGAAATGATATGGAGTTTCACTAATCAAGATAGTACAGATTCAGTAATGGTTGTTATATTGCGTATTATTGTCTTCAAATTAGTTGTTCAGATTACCAGATGTAATCCTGCAAAATTGGTCAGAAAAAGAAAAATTTAAGCATTAACTGTTCCTTTCAATAAACCAACAGATATCAGCAGTACAATTATTAGAGCTATCTTTTTTTTTCCATATACATTTTCTTCTCCTTCTTCTTTTCTCCTTTCTGTCATCTGAGTTGTTCCTTTCCTTTGAGCAGCTTCTTTTCCTTTCACAATATCGATTGTACCTTTTGGTTTTTATTTACTTTTTCAGACAATATGATATTTACCCATACAAGTCGGATTTATTTCACTTATGAGTATGGTCTCTAGTTGCACCCATTTACTTATAAAAGCCTCAAGTTTATCTTTTTTTATAGCTGAGTAACACTCTATTGTATAAAAATACCACGTGTTTCTTGTCCATGTCTCAGCTGATGGGCATTTGGGCTGTTTCTAAGATTTAGCTATCACAAATTGAGCTACTATAACCATGGGTGCACATATATCACTGTGGTATGATGTTTTCAATTCTACTGGAAAAAATGCCCAGAAGGGGAATAGCTGGGTTGAATGGGACCTCTAATCCTGGTCTTCTGAAGAATCTCCACAGTGGCTGCATCAGTCTACATTCCCACCAGCAATGGAGTAGGGTTCCTTTCACCCCACAGCCTCACCAGCATTTGTTATTGGTTGAGTTCTTGATGATAGCCATTCCTTCTGGGGTGAGATGGAATCTCAGTGTTGTTCTAACTTGCAGTTTTGAATGATTAATGATGTCGAACATTTTTTCATATATTTATTTGCCATTTGTATTTCTTCGTCTGAGAAGTAAAAACACCAAGTCTGAGGGCCTAATGAAAAAAACAACCCTTCAGGACATATGCATCTGTATCATCTAGCGATCATAGCGAAGTGCAGCAGTGTGGCTGGAGACTTTGCATTTCAAAAAAACACTTGGGTCAGGCCAATGCCTCGTCCAGGATCTGGCGTTCGTTTGCTGTCAGCCATAACCTTGGCTTTTAAAGAGCAAATTAATCATCTTCAATGTGTGTATAAAATGCATATTTCAGTGTCCTTGTAGATTCTGATTTGACAGAACAGACATTATCTACTTTTAAAATAAGAACTACAAAATGGTTTGATTCCGACGCAGACAGTCCTCAATTCCATTTTCCATTGGTAAACACTGGAGATTCTGTGGAAACCAAAGTACTGGGAAGGTGGAAAGCACAGCGGTGTGCATTACATCAGCCGTTCAGTCCCTCGGCTTTATCACCCACAGCCTGGAGAGAATAACACACGTCTTTATAGAGTTGTTAGGGGAAAATGAGATAAGACATGAAAGTAAAGTGCAGCTGAACCACTCTTTGAAGGGGTCAAAGGAAATAGGGTATGGATCCAGCAAAGAACCGCTTTCAGCCAAAGCAGCAGAAAAGCTTTCCTGTATTTTCTTGATTCTGAGGCTATAAAGGCAATTTACAAAATCACTACATTCACTCTGTCCACTTACCTGCTGGGCAGGACCAATACTTGCCTATTATTATAAAATGATAGTTTCAGTCTGCTCGCTCTCTCTCTCTCTCTCTCTCTCTCTCTCTTTCTAAATTCCATGTTCAGGGGTTTAAAATCTGTATACATAAGTACATATACATGCATATATGTACAGGATTGCTGACATGCAATGTAAATCTTTAGGGAATTATATATATATAGTTAAACTTCATAGATTCCTTGAGCTTCTGAAGACACATGTAATATAGCTAACCTTTACAACAATGCTAATGTAGCTCCTACTATGATGACATTTTAACAACACCTTTTTAATAATGCATGCTCTTAAATGTTAAGTTGATTCATATGTTATCACCCCAAATTTTAGATTTCAAGGTCTACTTAGAATACCAATAGGTATATGAAGAGATAACAGAATTTTATTATGGAATTTTCTCAGAAATTATAGTGGTCTGGTATTATCACTGTTCTTTACTCTGCTTGAAAGTTTATTACTTTTTAAAGGGAGGGGTTTGCAGCCTCTTTCTCAGACCATGCCTTATTGGGTTGAAATAAATCTTCAAAGTATTGTCTCTCACAGCCTATGGCAAGGACAACGCTTAGGTCAACGCGTATTACAGAAGCAGTAAAAATATGTGGGTTAAAAAGAAAAGCAATACATTATACTTCCTTTGGAGTATCCAGAAGCTACCAAATGTGGACTAGCCATGCATAAATAGTGCAAGTTAGAAAATCACAATCAAGTGAATAGGTTTTTTGTATGCTTCTCGTCACACAGTTAATGCACAAGATTTTTATGAATGTGATTCTGTGTGATGCATGTTTATGGAATGCCAGGGATGATAATGTGAAATTTGAGGTGTAGTGGAGTCTGGTGCATTCTAAAAATGAACAATTTGTATGAATTCTATAAAATGCTGCTGCCTAGAATCATGATGATGACTGGAGTGATTTTGAAATTAGTACTTAACATTATGAGATATCAAAAATAGACACTTCAAAATTTAGTCAAGAAACTGACAATAAACTCAAAACTTTCCTTGTTTTAAGGATTAAATTCATTTTAATTTTGAGGTACTTTAAGACTTACTGATAGTGAAATATTTATAATTAAATTATATTTGTTAATATTTTATTATTATTTCCCACTAGGGAGAAATATTCAGTGTATATTTGTATAGATATATTTCCATTGGAAATTAAATCATTTCATGTTTGCATTACGACTGATGTGGAATGATATGATGAGAATACTTAAAAATACTTCATCTTTTGTGTCTAGATTTTTAAAATATACAACAATAAATGTATGTAAAATGGGTACAGAGAGCAAGGGAAAGAGAGAGAGAGAGAGAGAGAGAGAGAGAGAGAGAGAGAGAGAGACAGAATACTAAATAAAGGTATTCCCAGGTAAAACTGGAACCATTTCTATCATATGTAACCTAGAATATGAGTATATAATTATTCACTGAAGTATTTAATGCATGATGTAAGACCAGGAAAAATACGCACTCAAAGATAAACGACTCAGGTGTAGCTAGAGTCACACTATGACTTTTTTGGGAATGAAACTTCATTTTCCATATATGGATCTATAATTGCATCAGACTTAACATGTGACACTAAACTTCATTGTGAAACAAATATAATTGCTTTTGTTCTTTTCGACATTGGAATATTAAGACAGCAGGAGATCTGGAGATCTATATTAAAATAGCCATATCATTATAAACATCTCTTTATTTATGCTAAATTATATTATATGAATTAAATTATATGACGCATGAAAATTAAATTATATGATACATGGACTGTTAGTGTTTATTCCTGTATTTATTACTCAATATAACATTAATGTAAACTGGCGGTTATTCATTGAGATAAAATTCAGGGGCTCATTTAATTGATGGTAAATATAAGGAAAAAGCCACAATAGTATTAACAGTATCTGTTTCAGTCAGCAAGAAACCACAGATATTTTCATGTTGCATTAATGTTGCTACAGTTACCTTAAAACATAGCATAGATCCATCCCTCTTTCAAAATTGTAGTCTTTAATGTACACATTGTTAGATTTTTAGTGAAGCACGTATACTACTCTATCTCAAATTGATTGTACGGTTTACTTTGTCATCTCTACACATTAATTTTATATACATTAAAATATTCTGAAGAGTCTGTATGCTTTGCCAGACAGTTAAAGGGCCTCATGAAGAAAAGAATTTAAAGTCCCTGCTTTGGGCCTGGCCCACAGCTTAGTCATAAAATGATAGGCATGCACAAGGCCATGGTTTGGTCTTCAGCACTGAAAGAACCTTAAGTAAAACATTCAGCATTAATCAGGTCCTGTCACTGCCTTGGAGTTGTCCATGGGATCCCCCTCTCACTGGCAGTGAAGAAATTGACCTTTGTTTTCCATCTCCATTAACTTTTCTAGCACACTGAGTGTCCCCCAGAGAGTTTGTGAATGCTTTAGGCTCTGCCTAGGATTTTCTCCGTGGCATATTCGTATTGTGTTGACTCTCCTTTTTCGACAGTGATTTCAAAGGCCATTCAGTTGTCTGCTACCATTTAGTCATAATCCTATTCTTCTATGCAATCCTTGTTGCCTTAGGCTGATAAATAATCTGTATAATTTAGTAACTTACTTCTTACCTATTCTTCTCTAGGTTTTAAACTCCCTTGGTGCAGGTTTTTATTTGCTTTTATTATTGTTTTGTAATTTACTCTAGTATCATAATAAATATTTGTGGAAGGAATGACTACTATGTAGAAATAATGCTACCTTTTGTATAATTGGAAAGCTGGATAAATTGCCTTTAGAACAATAGATTCACTCATTTTTAGACTTCTTAAAGGTAGAGTCTGAGAAGTTAGGCAAAAAGGTGATGCTACAGCGTACAGGTTTACTGAAAATGCCTTTGGGAGAAATGTTAATTTCCTAGTGTTGTCATCAAAAAGTAATCAAATTTGGTGGCTTAAAAACCACACATATTTATTTTCTCACAGTTTTGGAGAATTCTGAGGTCAAAGTGGTGGCAGGGCCACACTCATCGAAAACATCTAGGGTTTTCTTGCTTTCTTCAGTTTTTTGGGGCGCCTGACTCTCTTTGGCTTGTGGCAGCATAACTCCAATCTGCCTCCACTTTTCCTGGATCTTCTTCCTTTTGTGGAGCAAATCTCCTTCTTTCCTCATAAGGACAGAAGATATTGGGTATCAAGTCCATTCTCATCTTGAGATTATAAGCTATATCTGAAAAGTTTCTGTTTAAAAATAAAGCTCTGCTACTGAAGAGCAGGTCTTAGATATAGGCATTTGGGTGCTACGCTTGTCTACTGAAGAGAAGAAATAGCTGTCTAAAGAAGTTGGATCTTTTTACTTACTTTGTCCCCAGAAAAGGAGAATTATTTGCTTCAAATATTTTATGGAATTATATAGTTCATTATTCTGAAGGCTCCTCTAATTGACCTTGGGAAAAGAAAAATAGACTACAGCTAGAAGTAAATAATTCTCAAGCCTAGAACTATAACTTGATACTTTCCCCATTTTAAAAAAAGATAGGAAATAGCTAACAAATAGATGTCATTTTTTTTCTATAGCAGCAACATTTTACTTACCATCAAGCAGATGGAGGTTCAGACACATCATAGGTCACTCACTTGTATGATTTCCAATCACCATCATTAGCAAAGCATTAAATGACTAAGTGCTCAATGGTTGAAGAGAACCTCTAACATTTATTGAGTAAACGCGAACATTTATTAATACTTTCCAAATGGAAATAATATGTACTTTATATAAGTCCATAAAGGTTTCTACTATAGGAAATCGTTTTGTGTAAAAAAATGACATGATGAAACAATTCATATAGTATCTGGTACATGAAAAGCAAAAAGAATTAAGATGTGTTATGTTCAGGTACCAGCTCCTCACAATGAATATAATAATGATTAGTACTACAAACTTGTCCTAATATAAATTTTTAAACAATTTAAAAAATAATTCAATATGCTTTACCAAGTATTATTGGCTATCACTATTGTCAAAAATGATACATGTACACTTCCAAGTTTTAGTTCAGAATGTCAAATTTGCAAGTTAAAGAAAAAGAGAATTGCCAAATAAAAGTGTTACTTTAGCTCTAAGCTCAAATTAAGCAAAAAATTATAGTGTAATATTATAATTAGTTCTGCAAATAGGTGCAGAATAGTTGCATATAGTTGCAGAAATGCATTGCTGAACTGCAAATAGTTGCAGTTCAGCAATGCATTTCAGTTCAGATCACACCTAGAATAATTGTTCAATGTTTAGTTCCAGGCACAGTATTTTGAGGATGACCTGTAACAGCTAACTACAGGACACTTAGGAAGGTGAAGAAGACATACAATCTGCTATAGGAAGAACAGATAAAGGAGGAAGGTATATTTTACTTGAAAAGGATACTTCTCAGGCAAGTAGGAGCCATCTTCAAAAATTTGAATGCTGGTCATGTGGAAAATAATAAAATAAAGCCAAGCCAAGTAAAACATGCAACCAGCCTGGGACATGAATGTTACAATAAGCAAGATCAGCATTCCGTATAAGAAATACCTTCTAAGTGTTAGCACCATGGAGCAGTGAAATGAACTACCTTGTCAGATACTAAATTTCCATAATAATGATAACTTCTGATCATCGAGTGCTTGGCATAGAGCTAGCAGCTATTCTCCATTGATGCAATCAATCCCAACAATAATCCTACGAGGCAGAGGTTATTATCTCTATTTCCTGGAAGAAGAAATATAAGTGATTTGCTCATGGCCACAAAACTAGAGATCCTAAGCTTATTATTTTAACCATAGTCATAGTCTTGGCCTTCTATGGTACATTAACTTGAGCACATCTGTTAAGAATCTTTTAAAAGGATGTTATGAATCTAAAGGATGGGATATCTGGCTTCTAATGTTAATACCTGAGAAATGCTTAGAGCCTATCTATTAGTAAGAGTTGCTAAGATGTTCTGGATATGTAACAGGAAAATTTTGAGAAAAGAGTATAATCATAACTCTCATACATATAGATATAAAGTGAACACATGTCAATGATTTTATTTATCACATTAACTAGTGGGAACAGATAAGATATCACAAGGGCTCTAATCATTCACCTCCATCATAACCACAGTAATAATGAAATGAATTTTAAAATAGATCCAAAACTTTTGTGATCCAGTGAAGAGGAAGAAAATCACTGTATACTTTGTTTGAAAAACTACTTTCTTAGACAATAATTATTGGTATTGGTATCCATTACTTACAATGTATACAGAGTAACAATAGCTCCAGATTAATGAATGCTACAGAGGACCATTCACGGAAGAAAGCAGGGATAGCATAATTAGAAATTACTTAGTTTTTTAAATTGAAAACATTTTGTGCCCATTTTAAAGTCTTTTATAGCATTTTTTTCCAACTGTTTTATTATTTTTGTCACCTAGATGGAAAATAGCAGAGCAGAGATGGGAACGTGGGTCCGTTTATCAGAAAGGGCAAGGGCACCCGGCCCTGAGCCACCCCAGCCTCCTACAGCCGTTTGCACATTACATAGGAAAGCCAAAGAGATGGCTAAGTAAAATAACTATAACTACAGAATCACATTCAGAGACCTACATTGAAATCTAATTTGTTGTATGACCTTGGAAAATTAATTGAAGTCTGTAGGCCTAAAGTTGCTCAGCAATTAAATGGAGATAATAAAGTAGTGAAATGCCACCAGTAGGTGTTAGGATTAGAATAAGTATTGCTTTGAGGTGAGCTTCAGTAGCCACTTAACTAAAATGAGGTGCTGTTATCAATGCTTTTGTGGTTGCTACTGCTGTGACAGTATTGTGACTGGTAGGATAACTATAACAATGTCCATACATCCATTCACATAAAACACCGAATACAGAAAACAATAATTACACTGTCATTTTGGAATGTAAAACCCTGAGTCCTGAGTGTGTTAGATATTCAATGAGTGTTGATGAATTCAATGATACGATTGCCACCATTGTTTATTGCCTATCACATTTGCATGATATTCTACCAACTGGACTAATAATGTTCATGCTGACTTTTAAAATGTCAATTTATAATAAAATGATTCTATATTATTATTTAATTTTGGGGATCCACGAGTACTTAAAAAGCAGATGGATATGATTGTTTAAAAAAAGCCGTTGCCTAGATGGAGGAGGTCGAGAGAAGTGTGCAAGGTAATTCATCTGTAGAGGTTCCTTAGCATTGTCCCTTTACACTCGGTTCGGCGGAGTGTTAGAAATGAAGAGATGAGGGCAAGCATGAGGAGAAGGCAGCCAGGAAAGAGTAGAGAGCAAAGAGAAACGCGGAAAAACTAAGCATCGGGTCTTCTCTGAAAAGGCTTTTTCAATACAGATGGGACAAATTTGCAATCAGATGGGACAAGTTTTGTGTGTTCTCCTTTAGTAGCACACACTCACATTAGCTTCTTAGCCTAGAATACGTGGGTCTGTATCTGCCTGAGAGATGTTTCTGCTCTCAATAAAAAGGTGCTAACTTTTCTGATCTATGTTTTAGTTTGGCGCGGATCTGCTTATTTTAGTCACACCGTCAGTCATAAGTGGCAGTAAAACCAGGTGTTTGCAGTGGTTGAAAATGCAATTGTTGTGTTAGGATGACCTTAAACTGAAGCACATACCATCTTGGAGCTATTATGAATACTTACAAGTCAATCCAAACAATATATCGAATCAAAAGTATTTTCTTCCAAATAGATCTAGAAATTAAGTGGTGTCACGGCGTGGCTGACAGACATCGTGCTGAAGTAGAAGTTGTGTCTGCCTATCGGTGACATCTTGGTTACCACAGTGGAGATATGGAGTCAGTTAAACAGTGGTGAGGAACTGAAAATTTTTGGATCATGCTTAAAATTTCTGCATCCAAAGCACAACTATGATTTGCAGATAGAGAGTAAAGTGACGGCCGGAGGAACCACGGCAGATATTTATGGAGAAATAGGTGTAGGCACGTCTCTTTAGCCACACCCATGAAAGGGGACCTAAATCATATTGACACTTCGCCACCACTGAGGCACTACCTGGCTGTTGGCTAACCACAATGAATAGGGAACCATTGTAAATTAGAAATCGCCGGGGTGAGGACTTGTCTGAGGAAGCCAGGGAAGAGCAACCCAGGGAGGCTGTGGCAGATATCATGCTGGAAGGGCTTCCTTTAAGCAGCTTTCTTGTGAGCACATATGCTTCCTTAGGTTATGGATCTGCTGATGTGGTTGCCTGCATGTTTCCTGAGTCCCAGGAGTAATAATACAGTCAAACAGCTGTTCTAGACGAGCCATCATATAATGCTGGGTATTTAATGCCATACAAAAGCAGAGGCATATGCCATAGGGCATTATTGCTAAGACTCGAAGTCTGCCAAAGCAAAAGGATACTGACTAGGATGCCCAGGGCTTTGAAACTACATGGGTGTCCCTTCCTGTACTGTAAATTTTTCTCAGAAATGTAGCCATCTTTAGAGGAAACAAATTTTAGTTATAAAGTTTTCTATCTGACACATGAGTGATGTACTAGTGCGTGACTTTGTCAAGAAACATTTAGACTTTTCTAGACTGCCATATTTGCTTGTTTTATTTTTCCCTCCAATAATTTGTATGAATTCTTGAATTTAAGAAGATGGTATTTTGTTTTATTTCTCTTATAGTTTGATCTAGGAAAACCACTGAAAGAAGGTCTTGGAAGTTGACCCTCCATCAAGTCTCAGAAGACTCTTCCAGGTATTATCTGTGATCTCCACCCGTATTTTTCATAAACTTTCGAGTTATATAACCACTGGTGAAAGTGATTTGTAAAAACAAAAAAATTCATTAACAACTTTATGGACCTAACATGATGGGGGAAACCTATGCAGGTCAGTAGAAGGACACATTCTTTCAGATATCTGGAATTAATGATCACCTATGAGTCAAGTTGGAATAATTAATGTGTGTTGCCCAAACATGACATTCATGGTATACATTCAGCATTATTGTCAGTACAGTGTATGAGTCACATAACATTAGACAGTTGGGTTGGCTAGAATCAAACTCAGCTTCTGTACCTCTGGTGTTTCATCTGCAGTGGTAAGGCCACAGCAGGAATCTGGTGAATATTGGTGAGCCTGAACAATATCCTTGTGAGTAGGGAATGTGGGTTCTCATAACAAGTTTCCAAACAATGTGGGTGTGGAGCCATGCAATTCTGAACATGGGGTGAAGATCCTACACTGAACAACTGTGTATGTAACGACTACAAATTCAGATATACTCCAACTACAGTGGTCAGCTTTCCTTGAAACACAGTTATTTATTGAAGGAAAGAAGGCACCTCTTTTTGATGAAAGGGAGAGTTGAAAGTTAAATCTTGGTTAGGGAACAAAGATTTTCAGGCCACAGTTCCTCAAGTTTATCATCCTAGCACTCTGGAAGACTTAGGCAGGAGGGCTGCAAATGTGAGAGCAGCCTGGAAAACTTAGCAATTTAGCAAGACAGTGACTCAAAAATATTTTCAAAAAGGATAGAGATGTAGCTCAGAGCAAAGCCCTGGGTTCACTCTCCAGTACCTCTACTTCCTAACAAAATTACTACAAAAAGAGATTATTTATAGACAGTCCTTCCATAGGCTTTTTTTTTTCCAGTCTTTGTAACTTACACTTTAGTCTTAAGGCAGTAGATTTCTAGTAACATGAATAAAAGCAAAAAGTATAAAAGAGCATGCAAGTAAACATGATTTGTCACATCATTCATTGTAGTATTCACAGAATTAATAAGGTGTAAAGCATAAGTAAGAAGCTATTGCTTTAATGGATATTACTGAAAGGAGAGTTAGTCCATATTCCTTTAGTAAACAGAAGAATGATTTTATTGCACAATTTTCCCCAATACATTAATATTTTCTACCATCTGGTATTAATTCTGAAAGTAAAGTATGCTACCCAGCTACACGCAGCACGCTGCAAAAGACACTGTGCTCGTCCTCCTAACACTTTTTCTTTCAGGTCAGTTGGACCAAATGCTTTGAATTGCAACTGCTTGCTGTGCAGTTTCCTAAAGTCTTTGGAAGTTATTCCTTGAATCGGTAGCTCAGACATCTTAGTTCTTTAGACCACATCTTATGCAGATATATAGATAGATAGATAGATAGATAGATAGATGATAGGTATTGCTCCTGCAGTTCTTAAAAATTCTTTTTATGCACAGAAAATTTTATCAGGGTGTTAGCATAACTTTTAAAACAATTTTTATTAGAATTATAATGGTTTAATGTAATATCTGTAAATGCTGTGTTAATGAAATGGTACAGTTTTTTAGGACTTTGCTCTCAACCACAATTTTTCTTATAAACATTGTTATTTAGAAGACAGTTTGATGGAATACAAAATTTTTCTGGAATGTATGCATAGGGTTACAGTAGAAACAAATATGTCTGTGTAAGTATTAAACAGAGGAGAAACAATCTGAAGGTGATGGTTTCAACAGAGCACACTGATCTCTGAAATATCATCTTCAGAAAAGCTAGAAAACTCCAGCAAGTAAGTGACTATGAAGCCACTTAGCGTATGAAAGACAAGGAAAGACACATCAAAGCAACAACTGAGTAGTTATCTTAGAAGAAGTCAGAATAGCTATCTGTTAGCCTGTCTTCAGATATGTATATAGGATCTCTTTGGGTACATATGGTGATGATTTTCTATGGAAGAATTCAGTTAAAGAAAACTGGGATAACTGAAATTGTGAAGATGGAGATTCTGTCAAAGGTAACATCAATAACTTTACTGGGACATGTCTTGGTTAAATTTCTCATTGCTGAGATAAAAATACTCAACACCCAAAAGTAAAGGAGGAAAGGTTTATTTGGCTCGCAGTTTGTAGAGGTCTCTGTCTATAATCAGCTGGCTCCAAGGCAGGGTGGCATGGCAAAGGGACAACAGTTCATGGTGGTGAAAGACAGCAAAAGGGAGAGCAGAGAGAGAGAGAGAGAGAGAGAGAGAGAGAGAGAGAGAGAGAGAGAGAGAGAGAGAGAGAGAGAGAGAGAGAGAGAGAGAGAGACAAGCCTCATTCTGTCCCTTATATTGTCTATTGTATGTAGGCTACTTGCCCTAGGGCAGGTGTAGCACTCATGCCCTTAATTCCAATACTGGACCAAGAATTAATCCTAAACTCTAGATTCAGCCATCTCTGAAAAGTCTGCCACCCATGACTGCAGGAGGCCTTTGGAGGACATCTAAACACAAACCATAATAGAATATTATTACACTAACCCCAAATTCTCTAGCTTTGAAGTGAAGGTTTCTATCCTGCTTCAAGTTCAAATCAAATTTCAGTGAATTAGCTTAATAAATTAGGACAAGTGGGACATATCTTTGCATGAAATGGAAACTTTATACATTGAATTAATTAAGTAATATCGTTAATCACATCACTTTTTCTTTTCCTGCTACCACTCTGTTAGGACTCATCAAAAATTGCATAAGTTGTGCAGCTCGCATTAATGTCTTCCTTTTTCTCACTGGTGCTATCCCAATATCGCCTCCTATGTCATAATAAACTATTTTAATAACCTATTTTGTTGTCCTGGTCCTAAAGGTATAACTATTTTTGGAGGTTAGTCTTCTGAAATGGATGTTTTCAAATTCTTCTTCAGAGAGCCCTAACATTCCCTAGCATACTCTGGAAGATGTAGGAAGTGTGAGATGTAGACCCTGGTAGCTCTCAAATCCTACTACAATGAAGAAATCTAGGCTTCTTTCTGTTTTATATAGTATGGTTCTGTTTAACACAATATCCAGAGAAAGGTGTCAGTGGCAACAACTCTTAAAGGTTCTAGTTTTAGCTGTCATCAAGATGGGGCTGGGCTGGGGATATAGCTCAGCAGCACAGCACCTGCCTGGCAAGTATGAGGTCTTAAATTTGACTCCAGATACCAAAAAAACAAAAAAAGATGGGGCCAGGTTTGGCGTTAAACTAGAGAATCTCCCCCTTTGGTCACAACTGTACCTGTAATGCTCTACCAATTATTCTCTACATGAAAGTTTTGCTTCTCTAAAATTTTTGGTCCACTGATTTCCGCTGTAGATTGAGTGATTGATTCCAAATTATTATATCCAACTTCTAGCCTTCAGTACCTTAGAATATGACTTGTTTTTTTGTGTGTTTTAAAGTATGTTTTAGGGGCTGGGGATTTAGCTCAGCGGCAAAAGCGCCTGCCTGGCATGCGCAAGGTCGTGAGTTCAGTTCCCAGTACCGGAGAAAAACAAAAAAAAAATAAATAAAATAAAATATGTTTTATTAGTGTATATTGGTTATAGAGAGTAACGAGTCTCATTCTTAATCCAGCTTGGAAATCAGAACCTTGAAGATATAATTGGTTAAGAGGAGGCCATACTGAAATGAGAACTAGTGGATGGTAACCTTCTAAAAAGTAGAAATTTGGGAACACAACACACATGAACACACTTGTGAACAAAACATGCTATTAAAGACAAGCACAGAGATGGGGTGAGGCAGAAGGAGGCAGAGAGCACCTCTTATGACAGCAAACCATCGGAAACTAGGAAAGGGGTGTGGGGTACAATTCTCCCTCACCCCTTCAGAAAGAGCTAGGTCTGAGGCCTCAGACTTCTGACCTCCAAAACCGTGAGACAATCATTTCCTTTCATTTAATCTGCTGCTTTGCTATGGTGGCCCAAGCAATCTAACATAATCTTTGAATGTACTAAACACATCCACATCCACAGCTTTATTCTCCATGCAATATCTTCCTTTGAAACTCTTTGTTTGAGAAGTACAATAAATTTCACAACCATCAGAGTTTGTCAGCTAGTTTCATTTTCACCAATCTAATTTTTTAAAAACCTAATAGTTCTTAATAATATAACTGGAAAATATTACATCCTACTATATTGATTACTTGAAAAAAGTCAGACTAATTTAATAGTACATATTTGAACAGAGATAAATTTGTGTGTCATTGTAGTCACTGTCACTAACAATATCTCTAGCAGTTTAGACTGTATGGCTTTGAGACTATAGCAAATAAGGTTTATGAAGTCAAATATTCCTACTACCAATAAGTGCAGAAAAAATACTTTCGAAACGTATTAATGTTTTGAAACACGTAATTAAGAAAAATACTGGATTTTTTTTGTTTCTGACTCTTTTGGTGATATTCATCTTGCTTCGTTTGTGGATTACTTTTGTTTTGCTAGGACAAAAGGGCCTAAATATAGTCGACAGACTACAAAGTTAAAGGATATTAATAGCAAGTACGGATTTTCAACAGCCCTCTGAGAACCCATTTTTACCCATTAATATGTGTTAAGTGTCCTTCAACTCCTCACTAAGCTCTGAATTTCAAAACCTAGTAGTGTAGGGATCTATCTTCCTACTTGACATGTAAAAAGCAAGGGCGTGGTTAACCTCTCTCTGCACTGCATGTTATTTTCTCATTTGGCTTCTGTTTCCTGTGTCCATACCAAATTTCTTGCTCCATATCTTTCTTTTTTTGTCTTTTTGAGGCAGGGTCTTGCTATGCAGTTCAGGCTTGGCTTGAGCTCACTTTGTAGCTCAGGCTGGTCTCAAATTTACAACGATTCTCCTGCTTCAGTCTCCCAAGTGCTGGGATTACAGGCATGCGCCACCATGCCTGGCTTCTTCTTCCATATCTAACCCTTCCATTTACTTATCTCTGTTAATTCATCCTACACTGTTTACCATCTCACCAACTCTGAAGAAATCAGCTACCAAATAAATGCTGGTGACAAACAAGTCTGCCTTTCTGGCTCAGATTCATTCCAGACACGGGTTACTTAGATTCTTTGGCAGTCTGAAAGTTGGTGAGTCAACCATTATTCCTGCCTGTAGCGATTTGCATATATGTCACTTTGGCATTCCCTCAGCCCTGTGTCCTCCTTTGAATCAGCTGAATTGGTCAGATTTGAGTACTATTAATAAATAATAATCAATAAGTTTCTTCTATCTTACAAGGCCATGATCACAGAAAAGGGCATCTGAACTAAAACATTTTCTGATAACAAAAATTATTATTCTGGTTTTTTGTTTGAAGTGTTCAAAGAGTTTAAGGAAAAAACAAAAAAAAAAAAAACAAAAAAACCTCCCTTCTTTCCAGAATGACTTTTCTGATACATGCTTGCAAATACAATTACATAAAATCAGTTTAAAATTATTATACTTAAAAGTGTTTTTGATGTATTTTTTTATTTTGGTAAGGATGTCTGCAGATTTTTGAACACTCTCAGTAGCTCTCCAATATAGAAATTTTACTTACTGAGACTAGAGTTGATAGCTTTATGCAATTGGGCCAAAATCTATCTTTGTTGGTTTGTCTCTTCTACCATAAAGTTTATGTTCAGTTTATTCAAAACATGTGAGTTTCCTACCTCAATGTCTATGACTATTTTCAAAGTTCGTGATGTGCAATAGTCCATCTTCTCTATTTCTACTGTCAAAAACCCATGCTCATTCTGACCACAAAGCTCACTCTTTTAACAAATTTTCTTTCTCTTTAACTTGATAGTAACAGTATGTCTACAGGTTCATAGACATTTTCTGTTTCCTGAGTTTTTTGGGGTCACAAATTCATGTCTACCTGATAGTATAAAAAACTGGACATAACACATAGTCCTCAAATATTTGCTTAACTGAACGGTATTTGACTGCAAAGATTTGTGTCTGCTGCCCATACAGTTGCAAAATTTAAGACAGGAAACAACTCCTCCTGAGTATAAAAACTCATCCAGTAAATCTTTCCTGAATGACAGAAATAGTACAAGAAATAATACATCTGAACAAGAAAAATTATCCCACTAAGAAGAAAGCTGGAAAAAAGAATGAACCAGAACTATAGATGGCTGGTATAATCGTCTGCTTGGAGCTAAATCATACTTTCCGGCAGGCAGAGAAGCGGGAAATGGAATTTGAAGCAATCTGGGAAACAAGACACCCAGACCTTCCTTTATAAGAATTGTACAAAGTAGGTCAGCACTTTTTAGAAAAGAGGAGAATGAGGGCACAGGCATTCAGAAAAGAAAGAAAGAAAGAAATCCCTCAAAGCTTTATGAGCTACCATCAAATGAAAGATAAAGGAAGTGCGAGGTGATCGTAAGGCCAGGCAGCACAGCACAAGGACAAGGACTGCACTTGGCGGAGCCTGGGTGGCAGGGAGGTCACAGAAGCCTCGCTGTGCTTCTGCGAGGAAAAGAGGGAGGAGCAGATAGAGTAACTCCCTGAGCAAAACAGCTGCTGTGTTTTAATGCTGGTCATTTGGTATCATTATCCAGCTGTATCTGGAGTCAAAGGTCTGAAGGGAAAGACAACTGCCCATCTCCAAACTGTAGCTTAGGAGGTAGACAGCTTAGAGTAACTGGTTTCTGCATCGGGTCACCACTCTGTACACCGAGAACAGTAGCAGCACCACTGAAACAAAACATTAAAGCATTCCTGAAATGAAACAAGATAGAACATTCACGCACAAAGCATGGATTGTTGGGAGCAAGCTCAAAAAACATTAGCTATTATTTTTAGTCTTTAAACATGGCATGTAACAGACACTCTAGTTAGGCTTTCCTGCTCTTTAATACTTAGTTGGTGACTTATAAATGAAATGTCTCACATTTTTACAGCTCCATATAGATGACAATATAATCTATTCGGCACTTTCTGCATGATTCACTGTCCTTCATAATTGGGTCTGATACCTGACTCCACAGAAATACAAAGCAGTTGGGGGGGGCGTGGTTGGAATGGTGGAGAAGGGTACAGTGTTAGAACAATGTACATCTCCAGAATGTTCTTTCTAAAACTAGTTTAGGATTCAGTACATGTCTGATCACTGACCTTCTAATTTACACCTTTTGAGGATTTTTTTCCCATGGAGTTTGTAACATCAAAATATAGGTAAATAATTTGAAGGTTAAAAATATAGGCCCTAATTAAAAGCAGGAGACAGTGAGGGAAGATTGTGTTGTATCCTGAGCTAGGTTCTCATGAGCTGTACACTACGCCATTAGGTATTTGTAACAATTAGTCTGATTCAGTGGGAGGAGTGATAGAAGTTGAAAACACTGGGAGGAAATAATCACTCAAAAAGTTTGTATTAGTGATAAGCAGTTAAAATTGATACCGCTAATTCTTTTAACATTTGATAATTTATTGTCTTTTTATGGATTATAGAGAAAAAATCATATACATTGAACAATGGAAATTCCATACGAGTTTTCAGAAATTAAGAGTCCTCTGGTGCAAAATTTTGCTTCTTCTCTACCTCATTCTACTATCTAATCTTTGGTTAACATTGTTGCTAATATTTTTCTTAGCTTCTCATCCTTTTTTATGAGGCTAATATTGATTCTTGACAGGATATAATTTTTAAAACTATGTATTACTTGAGAATGACTCTTTTGGAAATAATTATTCATCCTAATTTAGCAAACAAGTCCTTGTCCTGTGATATGTGCTGCTACAAATATGAAAATGAAGGAAGCCAAGTGGACTGAGCTGGAAGCATGTTATTCTAATGGTTTTATGGAGAATCCATTTTGAAGAAGAGAGCTACCTGTCTTGATCAAATTTCTGGTGAATGAATCTGCTTGGAGTAGAATTTAAGGACGTAGCCTTTGATAATCCTTTATCCTCAGAATATGTGGAGTGAAGTGTCAGTTAGTACAGAGATGTAGGCAGGAAGAGACAGATGAATAGACAAGACAGGTGGAATCTCAGACCACGCCAGACGTGTTACAGGCGTGCGTCTGCTCGTCATCTTGCGGGAATGGGAATAGAATATGCACTTGACAGTGATGCCACGGGGCCTGGGTGCCAGACTGCGGCATTTCCTCCCTGATGTGCACAATGAGCCCTTCTTGCTGGTGTCCATTCCTTCATGTAATCCCCGCTCACAATGATCTACGTGGCCGAAGGTAAAAGTGATGGCACGCCTTTGTTTTCTCTTTTTGTGCCTCATTACTTGCTCTAGAGGAAGCCAGGTACTATTGTACGAAGACATCCACGCAGCCCTTAGGGACAAGGAGAGGCCCACATGGCGAAGGCTTTGCAGCTCCAGCACAGAGACAGAGGGGTATGTGCACATGTGTGTAGACTGTCTGCTGGGGTGGTGAAATTGACAAGCTAGAACACACACTGGACGGCACAGCAGAAGAGACTCAGCTACATGTCTGAGCGACCCGGAGGTGAACTGAAACTTTACTCACAAGGTACAAGAGATCAAGGGCTTAAAAAGAAAAAAGCTGTTGGGGAATTCTAGGAAATGCAGCAAAAGAGAAACACAGAGCCTCAGAGCTGAAAGTGTCCAGTACTTCACACAAAAGGTCAGGGTGTCTCTAGCTCAGATCTGATGTCAGACAGGTCAAGGCTAACCCATAAATAGCTGTAATACAATAATTACCACATAACAGTTTATCCATGTGCCTTATTTGTATGTACATACGGGCATTAGTAACATTGATTATTGAAAAGTTCTGTGTATCAGAATATGCACTTATATATAAGGTATAATATAAAACAAGTAATAAAAACAACTTATCTAGCCCTGAGATATAGCTCAGTGGCACAACACCTGCCTGGAAAGTGCAAGATCCTGAGTTCAATTCCCGGTATGGAAAAAATAAATAAATTGATAAATAACAACAACAAATATCCCCAACTTATCAAAGAGAATTATCATAAAACTACCATAATACAAATAAAAGATATGTAAGCAAAAAATTAAGAGTGAATTTGTCATAATATATAGTAACAAATAAATTTAACATGTACCTAGCTTTATATTCTCTGTAAAGAGAATGCTCACTTTGCAGAAATGAACCTGATAAATGCCACACTAATGCGCAGTTGGAAAAAAGAGTTATCACGAAGGGTTAGTGCTTTCCTGTTCTTCATGCTCACTGCTTCTGCTGTGGATTTCTTGCTGGTAAAGTATGTCGAGTTCAACTACATCTTCCCATACATGTCAAGAACACATAAAAGAGGAATGTTGTTATATAGTGTATGCATTTATCACCCAAGCTTTTGCTAAACTTAGTATAAACCTGGCAATATCTAAAAGTATTACATCGTCAAATCCTAATGCTAAGACACTGAGATATAATATACTCCATGACTTCTCTGTATAACTAAGATAAAATTCTTCACAGTTTTCTGACATTCTCACACATTATTTTTTACCATGCCTTTAAAAAGCATCTTTGCTTAGCTAACTCAACTTGGTCAATGTGCGCATTTTAAAGTATGTCCACATACACTTTAAAAATCCACTCTCCAAGAGGTAAAGAGTAAGCCGTCATTACTATCTCAATTCTAATGTGTAGTCAAGGCAGTAGTGTTCTTATAGAGCTAAGGAAAACAAGGCTATAAACTCTACTAGCAAGGGTGGTATTTACTGTTAATCTTAAGTCTCTACATTTGGGGGGTTAATGTAGAAATTAATAGCAAATACAGTCAGCTAATTATTTGATATTCTACCCTCAGTTAAGAAGATAGATTACTATTTACATAGGACAAAACTACAACATAGATTTCATACAATTATTTTTGCTGTACTAGCCTTGTCATTTACGGTGAATAATTTAATTTTTGTATTCATGAATAAATGTGCCAATTTTATGATCTGACACTGCTGATAATTATACATACTAGTTAAAGCTTAACTCTGGAGTAAGAAAACACATCATAAATACAGTTACTTCATTGAAATCTCGCAGTAGAATGTCTATACCTGGAATACATTTCAGTTTTGCTCAAAATATTTACTGCAATGCTTTGCATAAAATCGCTACAATTATAAATTGTATGCTATTTTATGGGGTGATTTTAAAAAATAAAATAGTAAAACTGAGATATTACTGCTAGTTTACTGAAATGAAAACTGAATTTTATGTGAGAGTTACTTCATTAAATTCCTACTGCAAGTTAAACTATCAGTTAGTAAACTGATGTACTTACCATATAAAAATATTTTTAATTGATTCCCAGTACCAAAAAAATTATGTATGTATTAAAACATTAACATTTATTGGCTGGTTGTAATGAAACCAGCATTGCTTTAAGTGGCTTTCATGTATTAATTTATTACTATAGCCATTTTACCAATTAGTAAAGTAAGACAAATATAGTTCAGATCCCTTTCAAAGAATCGTGCACTAAGTCATTGGAAAGCTAGGTAAGGACCAGGTACTTTCATGTAGATTTATTTTCTCTCTCTCAGAAACCCCTAACAGCATTTTAGTGTCTTAGTGTTCAATTTAATTTTCCACTTAACCCAAAATAAAAAATCTTCCATGACCGCTCATAAGATGGAATATATACCCACATATTCAAAAATTAGTGTGCACCATTAAAAGCAAAACTCATCCAGCAGCATTGATCAAACACACTCTACATTATTCCTACCTTTAACTACAAATTAGCATGTGAGAAAAGTGCAGTAAATTAAAAAAAAAAAATCCCCACAAAATGCTATATCCAATTTCATCAGAACTGATAATAAAGACTGTCAAACCAGTATGAACTCCTTACTACCCATTTGGAGCTTTAGGCATAAAAAAGCTCATTTTAATGGAGTAGAATGATGATCACAAAATGGGTCACTTTAATGGTGCAAACTCTAAGTTTATTATTCCCTAAATAGGAGAAAATCACAATGTCTGAACAGTAAAACAAAACAAAACTAAAATCCCTAAATCAAAAATCCAAAAACACCCTTCTAAGTAAAGTGAAGAATGACTGAGATTCAAGGGGATTTAGGTGCTGATCAAATCTGAGCTGTTTTCATTTCTCTTTTCTATTTCTGTACTCAGGCACTTACTGCAGCCCTCCTACTATGAGGTAGGATGAATATAAAAGGCAACCCAGGCTGTTTAAAAATAGACCTCAGTCCACTTTGACAAAGCAGTTCATCCTGCAGCACTCCGCTGCCATACTATCATTAAGCCAAAGGAAATGTCAGCATCATCTATTTCATTTCTATGGGAGAATTCGGGCTTCCTCACTATTTTGACCTGTGTCCACTGGAGAGGAGGAATTTGATTTGTGAAGACATGTTCTGTCTTCCTTAGATAGTAATGAATCAGCTAAGGATATCTCCCCAGAGCTGCAGAAGTGGTCTGTCAGAATCCCCATTATGAGTCTCTTTCTCTAAAAGATTTTACTATGCTCACAAAATAATTCACTTCAAAATGAAATCTGACATGTGATCTATACCTTTCTGGAATAACCTTATTTTTTTCTTTTCATTGAGAGAAGAAAGTCAGTGTCTTAAGCTATAATATTGCGTTATAACTTTAATAAGAAAAGTACATAAGACCAGCCAGTCCAATTTTGAGAAAAGCAGAAATATAGAAATTTTCTTATTTATCAGGGAAAATGTAAAAACAAACACTCCCTTTTCACAAATTTTATTTTTTTCTATATATAAGTTTTACCCTTCACCAAAAACTTATCTACAGAGCTTACACTATGACAAGCAATTCCAGAGTTTAGGTCATATTTAAAAATTATTTTAAAAGATCAGACTAGTAATTAATATTGTGGTTAAGAAAGGAATTTATTTAGGAACTCACTTTAATTTCTTGATGAAAACTTAAACTTTCAGGTAAATGGAAATCAATGTTCATATATTTCAAATATACCTATATATAAAAATATGTTTTTCTCTGCTATATAAAATAAAATATGAGAGTGATAGAAAATATGTAAAGTAGGTAAGAGCATAGTATCCAAATAAAAATTATTTGGTCTTATCCAGATATAATATTCTGTTTATATTCTTTCTCCAAGTATATTATATACTCACACATTTATAATCACATAACAAGCATGTGTCGTTTATGTCCCAAATGTTAACTATCAAATCTTCCAAAGTTTGTATTTTAATATCTGAGGTTATACAAGGTTGCAGAAGCTTAGTTTTAGAGATTGATACTTATACCATTTTATTTCCCCCTTATATCATGTTCTCTTCTTCCCCCTCAGTACAAAGCTGAAAAGTTCATTGATGAAGTCATCTACATGAATACTCATACAGCAACCTATACATGGGTACATAGATATGGTTACCCATTTTTAATTCATCCAATTCATCTGTCCATCCATGCACACATACACATGTGAATTCATGGAAAAAAAACTAATTATGTCATCTTTTCAAAATGCAATTTCCTGAGTGATAAGGACACTAGAGTTGATAACAAAATCCATCTCCTCAATTAAAAAGGGAGAAACAAATAATACATAAAAAGTGTGCAAAATAATTTTAGATAATGTCATTGACTCTGAAGGAGGTCATTTTGGGAATGGGGTGACCTTATGACTTCGGGAAAAGGGAAGGAAGTTCTTGCCTAAAATGTTAAATATCACACACAAGCTATGTGTCCCCAGAAAATAGTTTCAAAGGCTAGATTTTTGTAGAGTAGAAAGGGGAGGAGCTAGAATCATTTGCATATGAATCAGTTAGGTAAAGAACAGTCAGGATAAGAAATCCAGCATTACTAATTCCTCTCTTCTGTTTTGGAAACTTGCTAAAAGAATGAGAGATTTAGGGAGATTACAGATTTGAACTGCTACAGTCCTAGTTACCCACTCAAACTTATCTTGCAAAAAAAATTTCAGGACACTGGGAAATCTTTATAGGCATCCAATATATCTGGAGATGCCTGAAAACAATGGTGGTGTGAAAATTCTGCTCCCAGAGCCAGCTGAGGAGATAAAACTGCTAACAGAAATGTGAATGGTGAATTTGCATCTGAAAATCAGTGATGGGTGAGAGCCAATAAAATATTTCACCCAGGGCCAAAATGGGAAAATCAGTCTTATCACTCAGCCTTACAGGAACAAAGTAGAACAGCTATGACAGACGACACCAGGGAGTATCCAAAGTGTTCCACATGGAACTAAGACCATTTCACTTGGTGCTCCATGAAGTGGAGAGAACCCTGCCCATACCATTAGAAGCCATATTACAGAAGAACATGGTTTTAAAGTGATGCATTTGCATACCGACAACTCTATATGATATGGCAAAAAAGCTAAAAATTTAGGTGCATTCATTCCTGTACACATTGCCTTAGCTCTCAGAAGCATGCTGAGAAAGCAGGCCACATTCACATGTAGGTCTATGCTTTGTTTAGTTCACTTTTCTTCTCCATAAGAAATGAGGAGATACACTCACTTGCTAAACAGACAATATGTGCCTGGCATGATAACTAATGTAGGAAAAACAGAGACAGTTCTTTCCTTCAAAGAGATTATAGTTTACAAAATGAATGAGATGCAGGAAATAGTACTTTATCCCCTCAAATCTGATCAGGTAACTGTCTAATTTTAAAAATAATGTCATCTGAGTAGGATATGTGCCACTTCTCAGGAAATTTCAAACAGAAGAATACCATAGAACATTGACTAGATAGATCAAAATAATGCTGCCAATATGTTATGGTTTGTGTCTGGGTGTCCCTGCAAAGACTCCTGCAGTCATGGGGCGGGCTTTTAGAGTCTGATTGATTATGGGTGTGAGAGCTGCACTCACCCTGGGGCAGGTAGTTTTGCAACGTAAGGCAGAGACAGAGGCTACTTGCCACCATTCCTCCCCTTTGCTCTTGTTTCTGCTGTGTTCTGTCGCCATGAACACTTGCCCTTTGCCATGTGCCACTCTGCCCTTGGAACCAGCCCAGAATGGACTGAAACATTTCTTTCCTTAATTTTGGGCATCAGGTATTTTGTCCCAGAAATGAGAGAAAAGTAACCAAGACACAATAGAATTAGATATTATTATAAATAGGAATGACTTTTGTGCTGGTATTGCACATCAAATACTGTGTCAGGAAACCTACAGTATACCAGTGTTTCTCAACCTTGGCTGCACTGGAATCACCTGGAGAGCTTTTAGCAACTCTGATTCCTAGGCCTCGCCCACGTCTATTAAATCACAACCTCAGGGGAAGGAACCAGATCCCTGCTTTCTTCACAGCTCCCTAAGTGTTTCCAGTGAGCAGCTATTCTACTCCAGACACATCTCACATATGCATTCTTCATTCAATGTAGACTTTGGAAAATGAAGTCTATGTTTAGCCCCCTTCTATACTATTGAAGCTGAATAGTAAGAGACTGTGGAGTGCGAGGACAGAAATGTGGTTTTGGAATAAATTAATGGGATTTCACTGAGCTTCCTGCAGCTGGCTCAGAAAAGTGCTTCAGTCATAGTAAAAGGAAATAAGAATATATGATTCACTCAAGTGAAGCAGAGATAGCAGTTTATTATGACTGTCTGGCAAGTATAATGAGGAGCAGTATTTATATTACCGCTCAGAAACAACAAAGTGAACATAGATAACAATATACTATCAGGGAACTATGCCTCTTAGGGTGGTCACATCGCCGGGCAAATTTTACTTGGCACTTTCTCCTCCAATATTTTAATTAAAGCAAAAACATGAAAAACTAGAGCTGCAGAATTTGCTACTGGCGACACAAACGGACGAAGTGCAGGCCAGTTTTGCCCAAGAGGTATTTCTTGTTTGATGTGTACAAAAGTTGAAAAACTTGATGCTTTAAAACATGAACAATATAAACAAATCCTCATCTCAGCTTTCTCAGGACTGGTCTGTGTTCTTCCGTGACAGGAATTGGCTTTAGATGTGTAGCGGACGGCACAGTTAGGCAAGACCCTGCCCTCCAGTTCGCTACAGCACTCTATCTGGTGTGTACCACTTGCTTATCTTACCTACTCGGTCTACCGTCGAGTTCAAGTCTGTCAGGGACCACAACGTATAAACTGAGGTTAGGGTCTGTTCAAGCCCATTCCAGGCTTGCCTTATGGGCTGGTTGAAATAGGGTAAGTTGTGCTTTCTTCTGCCTAGGGGGAGAGGCTTTACTGGGGATGCCTGAGCCTCAAAGGGCTGGAAGAGATCGCTGAGGATCTCATCCAGGTGTAGGGGAGGAGCTTAACTTGTTTTTTTTTGTGGTGTTAAACTAGTTCCTCATTCTAGTACCCCATCATTGTTTCAGAAAATGTGGTCTCCCTCTCCCCTGAGCTTCTCTCTGCCAAAGTAAAAGCTGGCCAGCAGAAAGGTCCTTGTCATTGCTCATCCCAAGGCACTGAGCGTGGGTCCCTGGTCCCGTTGCTCATTTCTAATGCTGTCTGTCTTTTTTTCATCCTTTGCCACGCTCCTCCCACAGGCAGTTGGGTATTTGGCCAGGTCTCCAGGAGAGACCTTTTATACACTGTTTATAAAGTGAGGCTCTGGAGACAGAAAGAATTGGTTATACTTCCAATTATTTACTTTGTGCATACTTGTGGAAAATTTAAGTGACATTATTGTTATGAGGAGGATATCATCTTTTCCATTATTCTTATAACTAAAATTTGTCAAGATAAAACCAATTACTTCAGAAAATCTGAACCTATATGCAAAATTTTAGAAAGTAAGCCTCCAGAAATAAGTCAAGAAATTCAGAATTTTATTTTCAAGGGCATTCTCAAAGGATCATTTGTAATAAGATGATAAAAAAACTAACAAAAATACAATATGTTAATTAGAAAATAGGATGCTGTTTCCTCAAAATATGTACTGTGAGTAGTAAAATTGTTTAAGTCAGTCAAAAACGTGCATCATCCAATAAATATTTTATCATAGCCTTAAATCACCTTAAATTAAAAAAAAATTCACTTAAAAAAGGAAATGATCAGGATTAAAGGTTTAATCCTGTTGTTACTCAGGCTTCACTGACTGAGTCATCTGAGGTAGGTTTTGTATATAAAATGAATATAATATTTGTGCATGTGTATATACTTTTCAAGCATTTGAAATTAGTTTTGCTCTTTTTATTATTTAAATTAAAATTAAATTTACATATCGTAAACCATCATTTTTAGCGTAAAGTAAAACAAGTTTTGATAGATGCATACAGCTCACCAACAACCACTTCATATAAAACTGCACTAAACCTCCACATCTTTTCTCCGCAGTTGCTTGTTTACCTATCTCTCTTTAATCTCTAAGCTCAGTGAACTGTTTTTTTCCCTATGGCTTTATATTTTCCAGAATTATACAATAAAAAGAATTCCATCATTTAGCAAAGTAAATTTGAATTTCATCTACACCAGTGTATCAATAATTTACAACTTCTCAAAATATAAACATACAGTTGATTATTTTTCCAAGCATGGGACAAAAGATATTTATTTTATTTTTAACATGGAACAATTATAACTGAGGCTGCTGGAAACACCTGAACATAGGTTTTTGTGACTATCTTTGCATTTCACCTGATTAAATACCGAGAAGGGATCAACAGATGACATAATAAGTTTCTGTTTGATTTTGTAATAAACAGCCAAATTGTCCAAAGGCATTCTACCACATTTACATTCCTACACACTATAAAAGTATGAGAGTGCCAGATGCCAGCACTGGGTAATGTGAGTTTTAAACATTAGGGAAAATAATAAGAATTAAGATGTGTTACGTATGTGTACTAACGCCTCACTATGAATAGCAAACGTATAAATAAAAATTTTAAAATGAAGTTATAGGCATTCTAATTATTCTGTGTAACTATTTCCTTGTTGTTTGTTGCTGTTTGTTGTGTGTCGTGTTAGGAATTGAATTTAGGGCAGTGAACATGCTAGCTATGTGCTCTACCACTGAGTTATATTCCCAGTACCTTCTTATTTTTAATTGTATAATTGGTTCTTACTATTAAATTTCAAGAACCTTTGAATGTTTTCATATAAATTATTTATTTGTGATTTCCAAATATTTTTGCTGTCTTTTCTTTATATTAACTTCAGAATTTATTTTATACTTTTTATAAATACATATAGGTACACAGTGGCACACTAATCAGCCTTAAAATAGAAGGAAACCCTGGCATTTGGAACAGTGTAGATGAACCTGGAGGACTTGATATAAAGTGAAAGATGTTAGGCATACAAAGGCAAGTACTGTACCATCCCAAGTTTATACAAAGTTGAAAGGAGCTGAAAGCATAGAAGTAGAAAAGGGAATGACCCAAATACCAGGCCATGGACATCCAGGGCCATGACATTTCAGTTAGATGGGAATAATAAATTATACAGCTCCTTTCTACATACTGAAAACTAACGCTAATAATAATGCATTATATATTATAAAATTAAGTGAGATGTTTTTTATAAAATAAATAA
>NW_004955434.1:13716107-13757285 GCF_000276665.1 Chinchilla lanigera
TTCAGTTAGATGGGAATAATAAATTATACAGCTCCTTTCTACATACTGAAAACTAACGCTAATAATAATGCATTATATATTATAAAATTAAGTGAAATATATTCTACAAAATATACAATTCAGGAAAATTAAAACTATATTTTTTAAATGTCGTATTTTTGACGTTGAAGCTAAGACATGTTAACTTATTCCAAAGACACAAAGATTTTCTTTTTCCATAAGTTTTATAATTTAGTGGTTGTTTATAAGTAGGGCCATGATTCATTTTGAGATTATTTTGTATCTTTTAGGAAATATGAATTGCGGATTTGTGTTTTCTTATCTATCTATGCATCATCTATCTATCTATCTATCTATATATCTATCTATCTATCTATCATCTATCTCTCTGTACATACATACTCTGATGCCACTCAGAAACATAAGATTATCAATGAATTTTCCTTCTTAACTGTGTCAAATCTTAAGTGGCTACATACGTGTAGGTGTGTGTGGATAGGTTATTCTGTTAATTTTCTGTATGGAATTCTTTGACAATACAACATTGTATTGATCTGTGTTACTTTATAATGTCTTGACAAAAGATACTGTAATTTCTCCAAAGTTCCTCTTTCCTCTCCCCAGTTTCTTTATTATACTCATATCTTTATATTTCCACCTAAATTTTAAAATGTTCTTGTTAGTTTAAAAAAATCCTGCTAAGATTTTCTTTTGCATTCAATTACATAGAATATGCAGAATTATTTCAGGGAGAAACAACATCTTATATTGTTTATTTGAATCTATGATTATCATACATTTCTCTATGTATATTTTGTTCTGAAAGTAAAGTCTAGTTTCTCACTCTTGTGAAACTTCACTGAGTCTATATTAAAAAAGCTCATGTACTGGGGAAGTGTTGAACTCCATTGAAATGAGATTATTGTGAAAATTGATTTGTATGTAGTTTTTTGTGGAATCCCTGACAGCAATGGCAGTGGCAGCTACTGAAGCCACAGCAGCTACTGTCCCAACTCATTCCATCCAAACTGCAAAAGCCATCTACACCTATTTTCAAAATGCCACTTCTGAGCTCTTTAACTCAAACTTATATTGATAAGAAAGCTTTACAAGACTCGACACCCTTAAGGCAGTGGTCAGACGGCTCAGCGAGCATGAACTCTATACACAGCAGGTTCAGTGTGATGCTGGGTACCATTCCATGTGCATCAGTCCAATTCCATTTAACCATTCTGAGTCTTGGGAACAGGTCCAATGCCTTCGCTGTGGTGCTTTTCATAACTATCTAGACAGAAATTACTGGTCTCCGGGGCCGGCTTCAAGCTCAACTTTATAAGTTTCAAATGGAGGCTTCCAACATTACTTTCGATCATTTCAATAATGACTGTCTACAAGCTCAACTCTAAGAATTGGTTTTCTGTTCTCAACCTTCGCATTTGGATTCTTACAGCTGTTGGAATATTTTTCTTCTTGCTTTTTCTCTCAGTCCGAGGAGTCCTCTGTATACAATTTCAGTGGAGGCTGTGTGCTGAGGCCACAGTGACCTTTCTCTAGCAAGCCCGATACCCCTCCTCTTTTCACCCCATTCTGCTTCCCCAAACCTGTGTACAAAACAAAGAAGGAGCTATGTGGGAAGGGCGGCCAGAGGAATGTATGCGATGAATATGCAGAGGTCAACTTTTGAGGCCACAGGCCCAAAACATCCCCAATGCATGGTTAAAGATTAAAAACCTAAAGGGTCACCACTCCAAGTAGGATCAAAACACATTGCTTTAAAGAATGAATGCACTGGCATTCTCCTCCCCATACTCAGATTTATCACTGAGCGTGGTCTGAAGGTCAGTTATGTAACAGACCACCCCGTCCTTCTCCTGTTCCTTATGTGAACTGCTGCACGGATGTCCTTCCTTTGTCCTTCGCGCTTGAGTTCTGATTCTGTCAATAAAAAGCCACCGAAGCTTCAGTTGGGAGGCTTTTTCTCCTGAGCCTCTTTCCCACCAAGGGTCTTGATTACAGCAGACCCTCTGGGCCTCTTTGGAGGTTACACTGGACATGGAGGTCGAGGAATCTCTCATCCTTTGCACTGTGCTGTGGACATGAAGTGCTCACTTTTTGCTAATATATGCAGATACAATTACATTTTTATTCTGCCCTTGTACACTGTAATTCCTACGTTCACTCATTACATCCAATACAGTCCTTCTTTAGTATTTTTTTTGGGATTTTATACAGAGGCAATATGTCACCTGTACATAGTAATATGTTTTTGGTTTTCTGTTTATTTATTTATTTTTTTGAACCAGGAATTGAGCTCAGGCCTTGAGCTTCCCAGGCAGGCTCTGTGCTACTAAGCTACATCCCTGGCCCATAGTAATGGTTTTTATTTTCTATTTGGTACGTTTGTTATTTATTTAGTCAGATTCATCAGTATAGCCAGTTGGGAATTTTTTATAGTTTCCTTTCTCTTGGGTGATTTTTGGGTACTTTGTATCTTTCAAGAAACCTCCATAATTAACATAAATTTTCAAATTTACTGGTTTAAATTTGTTTATAATACTACTTAATGTTATTTAAATACCTTTAGAATCTGTACTGATTTCCGTATTGCTGATGTTAGTTATTTATTTTTTTTTTCTGTATTTTTCTGGCTAGAAATTTGTCTACTTTGTGGAAATCCTCTTTCCTTTGCTATTTATTTATCCATTTACTTCTCTACCCACTGACTTCACAGTTCAAAAATAATTTATCAATTATTTCCCTGTATGTTAAACATTTTCATAGGCACCAAACACATGCAAAGGCATAATATCTGTGTGCAGAATAAAAAATACTGTGAGAGACAAGACAAACGAATAGATAATGACTTATTAATAAAGTACCTTTGTCTAATATTTCTTTTAAATAATAACCTACCTTTACCAGATTAGGATTTAGAGGAGATACATTATAAAACATTCCTAAAGATAAAGGCAAAAATGTACAAGAAAATAGCAATTACCAACATCAATTGAAAAGGATTTTTAAGAAAATGTGAAAGACAGTATTTTATACTTCTTAAAATGCTATTAGCTATATGGCCATATACAATCCATTTTCTGTTATAAACACAACATCTTTATATACTTACTAAAGGTAACATCAGACTTATGGGGTGACTGTACCCACAAACAAAATTTAAAAATAGCAATTTATTTTTATGGAGTCTATTCTCTTTGAACTTGTGAGATTATTAATTACAACACTGAAATATAGCATTAAGTGTTGTATAATTGAAATAATTCATCGATTTAAAATTTCCAGTCAAAATATCATGATTCAAGTCAGAAACTTTGGTAGTGAAATGATCCTGATATTACTGAATAACTTTACTAATCAACACTTTAAAGTAATCTGAAATGTAGCCCAAATACTTCATCTAAAATTCATATTTATAAGTACCTTGATTTTTTAAAATGTGCATAAATTGTATAATAAGCATTCACTTGCCTATTTAGTTTATGTAAATAAGCATGAATCAAATGACTAATTTCTTTTTGTTAGCCAATCAAGAGGAAAACCGCTGGAAAAAATTTCTATTTCTCTGCTTATGTATTTGTATTCTTGCTGCAAAAAATTTCTGGATGCTTTGCAGTTCTTACATGAGTCTCATAAATCTTCAATCTTTATGCTGATTGATGTGTCTACAGAGACCATTCCACCGCTAGGTTATTAGACTGGGTCCTGCTTACAATCTAAGCGCGAGCATTATCACTTCAAATTCCAATATGCTAGCTCTCTTGATCCCATTTTCTTCCTTTGCTTGAAAACCTGTTTTGATTGTTCCCCTTCCGCGACTATCTCTTTGGATGATGCCGTCCTTTGACCTTCCTCTTCCTCTTGTTTGGGAGATATTATTCCATCCACCTGCCCATTCCCCTGCTATTTACTCCTGCTCTTGGGGTTTAACTTCCAGAAATATCTCTTTCCCCAATGAACCACTTCCATCAACGTTCTTTGGACGGTTTTTCTACTTTCAAAATGATAATGAAGGGAACCAATATAAAAACAATAAAAAAGGAGCAGAATGAAAAATCAGCTAAATTATTTGAATCTGAAATATATAGTAGCCACTTACCTATCATTTCTAACTTTCATAAACTCCTGGAAGCATTGTCTTATTTCCAAACAAAGATATTTAGCTTCAGAAAATAAAATTATTCTTTTTCAAGATTACCTAATATATGTTCAGGATTTAAAGCCAGGTCTAGCACCTCTTATGTGTTGGTCAAATATATGCACTCTCATTAATAAATATCCCTGAGGAAGTTACTATAATAATGCCCATGTAATTCTCTCTTTCAAAGCTTCCTTGACAGAAAAAGTAATTTGCTGAAGGTCAGATATTTAGTAAGTGGGATTTTGTTACACAGATCTAAATAGTCCAGAACTGGATTCTTGGGCATTAATTATTCCTCAATACTGAATATCTTACTTTATTAAACTATGCTTAAGATTACTTAATTTTGCTGTCTTAATAGTCTCTTTTCTTTATTAGCCATTGTATTCCAAGAAAACAATGTAGCAAAGACATATTACTCAATTTCAAAAACTTTGGCTCCACAGTGGATATATTAGGGAAATATATATCAGCACCAATACTGGGGAGGAGGAAGGAAAGTGGGGAGAGAGAAGATGGAGGGAAGGAAAATAACAGAAGATCCTGTTATTACTTTATTATGTCTTAAAAAAAGTCTCTTACCCTATTGACAAGCAATGTTAATTCTGAAATTCCTCATTTAAAAGTGATTTTAAATTCTGTGGTTTGAATGTGCTTAGTACATACACAAACTTCTTCTAAAGGCTTGGTTTTATTGTTGCTATCTTTCTGAACACTAATCTGTCCTTCATTTCAACTTGATTTTAAATACCATCCTGAAAATGTACCATCTATTCCTTAGAAACTATTTCTGCCATCCTTTGAGAAATGTAAACCAAATACATCTTCTGTGATAGGATTTTAAAATATTTGCATTACAGTGCATTCTTAGATGAATACACTCACTCTTGTAAAGTGAATTTCTAAGCTGACTGGAATAAATATGGTTCAATCAGGTACAAATCCATTAAAGTAGCTGTTATTTTTACCCAGTAAAACATTTTTCATCTCACATTCCACTTCCAAACTCAAGGTGTATAGTTTATATTTCATACATAGAGACAAGATTGAAAATCAACTCCTTGTATTTCACATGTTGGGCAAGTTAGAACAATTTGTACATGCACTGACTGAGAGAAACATCTCAACACAATATATTCTTGGGAAGTATGCAGAAACATCTGAAATCAACTATACAGATAATTTATTTTGATTCAGACCACAGAGTCATGTGTATGCTCAATTAAAAGACACAGAAAATCAACTGATACTCTTTCTTAAAGGGTTACTTAGAGTGTTATAGTTTTGAACTAGATTAGTCTTCATATTTCATATTTTGCAGTATCTTTTCATAATCCTAACCTAAAGAGAATGTATATTATAAGCTGTATGGCAGTAGACTATTTTTAACACACACATACACACAGGATTCAAAAAGATGGTTGGGCCTGAGGCAAAAAACAGGACCCTACCACTATCCATTCAAGAGGCGGATGTCGTTGGAAAGCAGTGATCAACTCTTATCTGGAATTCAGTGCATAAAGACAAGTGAATTATTTGAGACTCTTAAGGTGTTATAAAATAGAGAACAAAGAATACTTACAATCACATCTTCAGGTTTTTATTTTATAAAATGTACAAAAATAGTTTACTGCTTAAATGGTTTTCAGAGGTTCATGAGATCTAACATTTTTTTTTTTTTTTTTTTAAATTTTTCTCCGGTACCGGGAACCAAACTCACGACCTTGTGCTTGCCAGGCAGGCGCTTTTGCCGCTGAGCTAAACCCCCAGCCCCTGAGATCTAACATTTTAAAAGTAGAAATTCTTCCACTCTCTGGAACAAATCAATTGGTTATTTGCTATTTGTTCAACTGAACTGGCTTATTACTTTACTGCTAAGAGCCACGCATTTGACAAATTTATTGTTTGGTTTTTCTCTATACTAAGTTTCTTGCCAGTGGATTCTATTCATTAACTTTCCATTGAAATTGTTTGTTGTTATGTGAAAAAATCTCATTTTAGAAGAGGTAATTATAAAACATTTAATTGGATATGTTCAAAGACACTATATTCCTGACTTCATATTAGTTTTGAGATTGTCTATTCCGCTTGAGTGAAATATAAAGGAAAATCCTATATGTGATATGTATTTAATTATAAATCTAGAAAATGTGTACTCTCTCTAGGTGGTTTATAAGAATCATGTTTACTTAAATGTTTATAATAAAATATAACTATACAAAACACTGTAGTGTGTTATATATAAGCATATATAAAACTATACATAAAAATAAATAACCTCATGATACACAATCTTCTGTTCTTATTTATAAAATATGGCTAGTAAAATGGCTTATTTAGCTATCAGTCAAATATCAATATTTTGAAAGATTTGGTGCTTTGGAATTAATGATGAACCATGGCCAATTTAGTGCCAAATAATAAGTTCAAAAAAATTTAATCGATATATTGAACAAAAAATGAAAAAGTTGAATTCTTCTTAGCAACAAATTTTCTGCAAAACAGAACACTTAAAAATATTTTCCCTAAAATAAAATTAAAACCTACCCTAAATAAGTACTTCTGTCTTCATATCATGTCATTTTTATATTTTCAGAAAGCTGTAACTTTCAAAGGAGTGATCTGTGCTGAAAATAAAGACACATAAATAAGCATGTACATATTTCATGCATGTATGTGTGTGTATTTAAAATGCATGTGTCTAAATACATATGTTGTATATGACTCTTGGAGAATGTTGAAGCTTTAGCTTTGATCACTTGATGTAACTAGTAGTTAAGGTATATAAAAAAAACAAAACAAAACAAATGAGCTCTTAGAAAAGAAAATCAGTGTTGCCCCTGTATTCTTATTAGCCTATACATTACCTGGAAACAATACTTGCTTTTTTTGATGCTAATGCTGCCTTTTTGTTTGTTTACTTAAAAGAATCTTTTTCTTCCAAACGCTGAAGAGAAGCTTTAGCATCTAGTTCATTAATAGTTTTATTAATTCAGCTAGTCATCAGGTGCAATTCATCACTGCACACCTCTTTGTGTTCTATTTTTGCTAAATGCTTCTTCTGAGGAATTTAAATTATGAAGAAAAAGTGGCTGACTAATCTGAATTTCTCAATTTATTCATGTTCAATGAAAAGCTATTCATCAGCGTAAACTCCGCTGTGAGTTCAAATCAAATTTAAACCACCTGGGAGTAAACAAAATTGTTCTTCCCTAGCTCTTGGAAGTAGAAAAAAAATAAAACATTTTCAAGAAACTCAGGACACTAATGTTTGCCTGAAATAAAATAAAGATGGCGCAGCTGCAGATGTTCTCCGTCTGTCAGACATTTTGTCCATGTACTGGCACAACCTGAGTATTGTTTCAGTAGATTTAGATTTGTAACACAGCACTGATCTCTTGTATATCATGTAAGTACAAAATAACCAGTTATTCATGGTTCCCCAAATATGTATAAAATGTGTAAAACTGCTATTTTATAGTCTGTTTTAAACATTTGAACTATTTATGGAGTTGCTAGTTAAATTATTCACTTCTAGAATTTGTACTGAGCATTCAAACCCAACATTCCTATACATCTAAATTACAGAACTTACCTGATTGAATTTCACAGGTCCTCAGTCTTATGAAATGAGGCATGTTTTTCTCATAAAGCAGGGCTAAATGCTGGTGGAGGCCGATGTGAATTTTTGGGAGACTTGGTTAATCTCTAGAAACTTTTATCTGCCGAAGGTGGAAGTGAACCTTATGTATTTCTGAGCACCCATAACAAGATAAGGTGTCACTTATTTTTGAGTTCATTAATTCACATCTTAATGAATTATTAGTTCATTAAAAGCAAAAGAACATACTCTAATAGTAAAGTGAACATTCCTTTTCTTTGATTTTTACTAAGGATTCAAAGACATCTGGATTAAGTTTATAAAAACCCACATATATTAGTTGTAACAAATGATCCTCCATTGTTAACATCTTGAACTAACTTAAATTTAATCTACAAAAGAATAAGCTAATGGATATATGAGCTATTGCTTTACATTGTTGCCTGCCACAAAATAGGAATACACTGGCAGGTTCACACTTTGCTTAGCAGTAGTGCTGGAAAATTTGAATATTTTATGGCAATTACCTTTCATATTTCACTTAATTGGTTAGAATGTCATTTCAAAAAATGTGTCACTCACTACTGATCAAAGTTAGGGGAGATATTAAAAATATTTAAAACAAAGATGAAATCTTCTGACATATTTAAAGCAGCCAAATTCTAACATTTATTGCCTAAATAGGTGGATTATGGGTTTATTTATTATGTAAAGGAATCCAAAGATTGTACAAAAATTAGAATGTATCATTAGAGGCATTGTCTACAAGGTGTCATCTAATAAAAAGGACTTAGTTGCTTCTTTATCAGGAAATATAATCCATTTTAAATTTTAAGAAAGTGTTTTAAATACAAGTATGGGACATCTTATGTAAGAAGGCAATGTACCAAGTATGAGGAAAAGATTAATTTATAAAGGTTGTTTTAGTGCTTATCCTCAGCCTACCCTAAACCTTCTGAGGCTATTATTTCTGCTTCCAGGAAGCCTAAAGTTCAACCTAGTTCTGATATAGTGGTACAGCTCATTTGTAGTAAGGATGGAAGAGATCAAAACGTGCACAGAGCTACAACCTTGCGAGAATCCTGCAGAAGCTACACTGTGACAGGAGTGTCAGTCAAAGCTGCTCAAACACAGCTCAAGGCACCTCGACAGCCACCATCTTTGCAGGAGTGGGCAGGGAGCTACAGGAGGCAGTTCAATGTTTTCTTTAAAACGGAGAAATACCTGTCTCTATATGTGATGACATTTTCTAAAATATTACAAAATATTTGAAGATATTGTATTTTTACAATAAAATAAAAATCTTATAGAATTATACAATGAAATGGGAGGGGAATAATGGAGAGGGAAGGGGGAAGGAAAGAAGGGAAAAGTAAAAAGAAACCAGAAAAGAAGGAAAGTATGGAAACAAAGCTTTGTGAATGCGGAGGGGAGGAAGGTTGAAGGGAGGGAGCAAAATGGAACAAAAGGAAACAACAAATTATATCAGGAACCAGTTCAAATTCCCCCTGATGAATGTGACCATTATACACATCTAAAATGTACCAGTACAATCCGATTGAAGGAAAAATCTGTGGTGTAAAATTATTTATTCACTCATTTCATCCACATTGAGATATTCACTAAAGCGTGAGTGTTATGTACTAAATCATGAAATTTAAAACATCGTCTATTACTAATTTGTTGCTTTTGAAAACCCAAGGTTCATTACAGCAGATAGTGCTACTTAAAATGTCTGTGTAATGGTCTGCACTATAATCTGCAGCAAAAATGATGTTTTCGCTGCTGCTGTACTCCTGGAGTCAGCCGTGTCCTTTGTGATACCTTACCTCTGCGTGGGCTCTTATTCCTAACATTTGCCTTTTAAAATCTCTATAGAGATCTAACAGAAAAATCACAAGAACAGCATCTTTTGTGCTTCTCTTTCTCTGGAAATACCAAAGCAGCAGTGTATCTTCCCATATTTAAAAAAGAAAGAAGGAAAATGTTTTAATCTTTCATTTTCTAATATAAAGTTTTTAGCCAAAAGGGTATTTATTAAAAGAAATAGACCTGTCACTAATTCAATGACTAACTACACAAGTTTAAAACTTACTTTTTATGAGTATCAGACAAAAGTAAAACAAGTGTAAAATTCAGTTCTCTTTCAGTAGAAAGTCTAGCAATTAAATCTAAAAAGGGCTTAGCTTATCTGGGCTTCTAGATTTAATCTAAAGGGAACATAGGGGCTGGGGATTTAGCTCAGCGGCACAGCGCCTGCCTGGCAAGCCCAAGGTCGTGAGTTCGGTTCCCGGTACCAGAAACAAACAAACAAACAAACAAACAAAAAACAATAAAGGGAACATAGATGTGAAAATAGAGCAAGGTAGATAGAGTTTAGTACTTGGTTTATTTTCAAGTTGTCTCATAATTAATAGACTAGAAAAGTCAGTTATCATTTTCAAGAACAATGGTGATATCCATGAAGTAATTCATGGCAAAAATTATGTGGAATCAGGGTGATCAAATATCTAGAAAATCTTCAGAATGGAGTGATAATTTTGAAAGCGGCAAAGCTGCTAGTGGCTGACCCCTTATTCCCACACCCACTGATGTATTTATGTCTGAGACCCAACAGAGAAACAGCTGTGAGTACAAATAAAAGAGAGGAACATCTGTGGCAATGGCAGAGGAATGAGGTTATTATGCCTTTCAAAAATAAATATAAAGTTGATAGTTTTTTTGAAAATAACCCAACTATATAGAGATACTATAAAATGTCCAAAATAGAATGAATGCAAAGGAAATTCTCAGTTGTAGCTTTCTGGATTAAGGGCACTCTTGACCCTGCACAGCTACAGTCTCAGCAAATACCAGCAGAAATATCCACTAATTTCCCAGTTAAGTTGCCCCAGATGAGTTCAGGGAGGATAACTCCAAAATGCCCTACCCAGTTTTCAACCAAAACTCAGTAGATACCCAAAGAAACAAGCAAGTGTGATTCATAATCAAAATCCTCAGTGGAAAGTGACTCCAACTGGCTCCATATATTGGATGAGCTTACAAAGATCTTAAAGCAATTTTGAGTGTAGTCAAGTAAGAACATTAACATGTTCAAAGGATTAAAGAAAACTGTGATTGAAAGACAATTGATGTGATTCTCTTCTATTACAAATATGAGAAAAATATTCTTTAAATTTGGCATACAACAGAGAACTCAGATGGGGCTTTAGTGTGTGAGTAATTTCAGGTCATGCTAGGGTGAGCTAGAATCAAATGTCTTAATGCCTTTATCATACTCAGGTTACAGTGAAATCAGTTCCCGTCTACAGTGCCAATCATGGGGTCCAGAATCCGACCCTCAGCTCCTGGTGGAGACCCCACTGAAAATACACACAACTGCACTCTTCGGCCTGGAACCCCTCTCGAAGTGGACACTGAAATCAAGTTCTGACGTATCCCCAGACAGTGAAAGCCTTTTAGATCCTTTGGAGGACTCTTGCCTAAGATAAACTATTCTTTGAGAGAATAAACAAAATTGTATTGTAGAAGTTATGTCTTCACAATAATACAGAGTCACTCTCTGTATTATGTATTTCCATTTGATTTCATGTCAGCCTCTACTTTCTTCTATTTCTTTTCAATTATGAATAGCATATCATTGCATGCATTGAAATCATGGGTATGAAAATATTCATAACAATGACAATAACATTTTAATGTCAATGTTAGATACTAATTCAAAAGTACTCCTTCATATTCTACCATCTAATATAATTCCAATCAAGATCATTTCCTTGATTTAACAGCAGCACTGAATACAGAGCTATGTCCTTGGTGAATATCTATCTATCTATCTATCTATCTATCTATCTATCTATCTATCATCTGTCTATCCTCAGAGGAAGAGAGGGAGGGAAAGAGAGACAGAAAGAGACTAGGAGACCAACAGAAAAACAGAAATAATAGAAAATGGCTATGACAGATGTGCCAGAGGTTAAGGTCTTTCTAAGGATGGCTACAATAAGAAAATACAACTGCATTGTAGTTTTCCTTACAACTATTGATTAACTCCAAAGATCTACTAGTGAAATCTGATCACCCAACGAACTTCTTAAACACACATTCTACCCAGAAACATTACAGCCCCCAAATTCTAAACAGTATAAAGAGGATGATCATTCTTTCATTCTTATTTTTTTAACTCATTCTTTTATCTAAAAGATAATGACGACAAAATGCAAAACAAAGTAGTATATGTTCTTTGGGCAAGATTTCTACAGAAAATTGTCATTTCATCCTTATAAGAATTGATTTCATATTCTAAAGGTGGGTTGGTAAATTTATTTCAACAATGGAGTGACAAAAATATGTTTGTATTGGACACCAAACGTACACATTATCATCTGAAGGTTCTTTCTGTGTTTCTTCTTAAGGGGGACAAATTCTAAAAGATGATTAACTGAGAAGGTTATTGGCTCTAGGGACATATTTTTGTTTATAACTAATGATATAAATTATCCTTCTGTTTTTATTAGACTTTCAGTGCCTATCATGTACTCTCAAACACAAGTTGAAATCTCTTGCAACCTAAATGCTTTTTAGTATTACTATAACCTAGTATGGGGACATCTTCTCGGGTAGTATTTCAGTCTTCCTCGTGACTGTTAAGGTAGTAGTACTATATTATTAATAATGCAAATTTATGAAAGACATAAATCATGTATTTGAAATGTTACCTATTACATATCTTGAAAGGGATCTTTGTTATTGAATTTATCCTGACACCTAAACGATTCCCCTCCACAGAAACATGATGCCTTGCTGGGACTTGTCTTTCTATTTCCAGCAGCAACTGATGAGATTGGTTGTTCATTCACAGCTAACTCCCCTCCAGACTCACTCAGCACTGCATAGAAATGACAGCGTGGGAACAGAAGATGCCCTGGCAGTGGCTGGACTCTTTTCCAAGGAAGTCTATAATAAAAGACGCTGCGCTCTAGTACCTAAGGATTAATACCCTCCGCAGATTTGTGAGGGAAAGTTTGGCCAGTCTACACTAATGAAGAATTGTGTTTGTGCGTGAGAAGCGTACAAAGAATCCAAGAAAATCCACCCCGGGTGCTGAATCTTAGGGAGGAGACACCACTGCATGCTCATAAAAAATCCTAATTTATACAAAACAAAGGGGAAAGAGTGAAGTTTCTATCATTCTGCAAATATTAGTAGGATTTCCTCTTTCCCTTGTAAGTGTGAACCAATGAATTAGTGAGTATTACCTAACAAAGTATTTCACATGACATCACAGTGTGGCCATTTTATACTGTTACTTAGAATATAACTCTAGACTATGATTCATGATGGGGGGGTTGTAGTTAATAATTTTTATGATTAATATGCATGTGTTGGGGAGATATTATGAATTAATGAAATTTAATTTGTATTATATTCTATATATATTAAATTCTTTGTAGGTATGAAGACTGAAATTCATGGAGACACAATTGAGAAAAATTAAAATATTATAAATGACAACATGTTGTAAAACATTTATAAAATGTGTGAGGGTGCAATTTTTATTATTATAAACAACAAGGTATTACTGAGTTAAGGCGAGTTTAAGCAACTTGCCCAAGAATAAAGCCATTCACTTGCATGGTGACTAAATCTTTGGAGCATTATATTTCATACCTAATATCACCCATAGCTACGAAGTAGCTGTAAGGTCAGACCTCCCACAGTAATGTGTTCTGTGTTTTTACGATCTTATCACATTTGAAGTCATATATTCCAGAAAGATGGTGTCCCCAAATTTTCATTCATTTCTAGATTTATAAATGTTTTTATTTATGTAGGGTACATTTTTCTTTACTTACCATTCTGAAATAACAGTTTTAAATTTTTTCCATGGTGTTTTTTTCTCACAAAAGGGAGGTTCTAATATTCAGAAGAGTCTCCCTCACGCCTAAGCACAAGCAGAAAACAATGAGGACTCATGGGACGTCCGCACTCCTGCTGGGCAGCTATCAAGTCTTATGGCTGAAGTGAACTCCTGGGTTATGCCTAATGCTCTCTGAACATACTAGTTTGAAATTTGGGTCTCAGGAAAATTGCAAACAATGACATTCTCTGATCTTCCTAGTCTCACATGAACAGTTAAATCATGAATGTTAATTTTAACACAGCCAGGATCTGAGTATTATAACGGAGCTGATAAAACTTACTGTACTCAATTTAAGGGAAAATTCATTCCAACTACAAGCAAAGAGAAGGCAGCCATATGTGTACGCATATGAAATTAAGTACTCCATTTAGAACTGTATCCCTGAACAGTAATTGGCTTTGGTTTGGCATTGCTAACTAAATTAAGACAAAATTTTCTAATATGGCAGAGGTAGGGGTTGGAAATTTCACACAAAGAGAGATTTTAGACATTTGGTTATCATGTATCACAAGAGATAATTTTTCTTAGAGTTCTTTACAAAGATTGGGAATTTCAGATAAATTCTTCAGTTTTTAGGTATATTTGTTTCCAAAATATACACATGCAAATGGACATATATTTACAATTATACATGTGCTTATATTAATTTTAAAAAGTATTTATAGAAAGATTATAAATGAAGTTCAATTATTAAGAGCCAACAATAAATCCCTCAATGCTACACTTACTTCTAAATTTTATTGTTAAAATGGCTTTCCTTTTGTTATTCAGGGATTAAATAGTATCACAGCTTTTCTAAAATATAAGAGTAATTAATCACGATCAGCAAAATTGTTTACATCAGTCATCACGAGTGTTTGAAATTACTGTAGGAAATTGCCATTTTCAGATTGTGTACCTTCTGCATTAGCAAAACTGTCTTTTAAAGTGATGAGTTAGTAATGAAGGTGGGATTTGTTAAACTAGCTTTGAGAGAAGATTCTTCTTTTGACAATAAGGCCTTGGTTTGCACCATTCATTCTAGGAAAGTTAATGACTATTGGTTGGCAGGAAGGATTTTGATCATCTAAATACTGTCAAAGCACCTTCCCGTCATAGCACCACTGCTCCATTAGTGGTCTTTATCTTATTTGATAGTTTAACCTTACTAAAGCTTTAGCCTCTTTTATAAAACTAATAAGCTACTATTTTCAGAATGTGAGGTTTAGAAATTATGTTGAGACAAACAGCCTGGTTTACCTATGTATTTTAGGGAATTGTAGGTGCTATTTGCATCTATATCTGAGCAACAAACCAAGAAATTACTTATCTAAGTATAAATAAAAAATAAAACATTTGTAATTTACTATCAAATATGCTTAAAGAAGATATAGCAATTTAGAATATGAAATCATTTCCAGGAATAAATACCAGAACGCAGAAAGTGACAGCCTAATATTTTCATTGTTCATCTTTAAATGTATTGGGAAAAAATTATTCCCTTAAGTAGAGGTCATGGATTAATTAAGAAACTAATGTCATACATACATGCTTAAAATGTAAATATAATTTTTATTTGATTTGTTCTCCTACGTTTTGCAAAACTTTAAGAGCAACCTGTTAAATAAAAGGGTGGGGCAAAGTATGATGACACATAGCTTTGATAGAAAGTGGTTGTTATAAGTAATGTTATAATCAACACATTAACGCGACCTCTTCTGCTATTGGAAGGAAAAAGAGAATAAAGATAAAGATGAAAAATCTCAACATGTTTAATGTAAAACACAAAGGAAGTTATTTTTAGTAGTATTTACAATGTCTTTTTATGCTTTTGGCTGCAAAGTAGAGCAACAATACACATAAATTGAACTGCAAATGGGGTGGTATTGTTCTTTCAAAGTGCAATGCTTTGCAAACAATACTTTTAAGGACATTTTCTTTTATTTGTTAGAAAATGGCTATAAAAGCAAAGATTATTCCTTTGAGGAATATGAATTCTATTTCTTTAATACTTCTTACTAAAGAAAGCACAAAGGTTTGTATTTATCTTTGCATATTACATCAAAATCCAGTATTTTATTTAAGCACTATTCATATAAGTAGCTATTTCTGTGCAAAAGCTTTTCAACTTAAGGTTAAAAGATTTTTAATGAGATTTTTTTTTAAATTGCCAAATTGACCAAAGCCAAGATCACGTTGTAAGACTGTAACAGCCTAGGCATCTTAGAAAGAAAAACGCAGGGAGCTACCTTTATAAGAATCCAAATCAAACATCTCAGGTAACCCCAAAATTTGTCCAGAACCAAGGGAGAAGATAGGCAACACACACACACACACACACACACACACACATTCAATACTGTTATCAGACGTGTAAATAAACTAAAGGAGAATCTATGAAGGCCAAGATAGACCCCACATCTCAAGGAACCTTGACAGTTACACAATAAGAATGCTTGGAAAAGATTATCTTGAACAAAGCTTCTTTGCCAGAGCATAAATCACACAAAGAATTATCTCTGTGTGGTGTCAGGGGCTCAGGAAGAGAGCTACTTTAGGGGAGGCCTTCAGAGATCTTCTGCTGTGCTTCAGAGCTGCACAGTCATCTCTGTAAAAGACAAGATCCAGTTGAGTAAACCATGTAAGTGCTGTATTCCAAAGAAGGAAATCTGTGAGTAGAAAAGTTACTATAATGCACTATTGATATAGAATAAATATTTAATGTCTAGTTTTCACCAAGCCATTGCCTGGGATCTGTTCTGCTTGTTTATTCACTGAAGCACATTCTTATAAAGACAAAAAAGCAGCAAGCACAGCGTATTTATTTCGTGTTAGCACTCTTAAGCAGTTTTGTTGATATTTGTCTTGGGCTTTTGTTCTTTCCTATAACCTAGCTATGTTGCAGCCGTCAAATCAGGTACAAGGGGATATAATGAGATTGAGATCGTTCCTTCACAAAACATACATTCTAAAATAGGACCAAGGAAGATAAATAGAATGGAAACTTGCTCCACACTGTGATAAATGTGATTGATTTCAGCATGGAATTTGTCCTGCATTTAAACCCAGACTCAGAAAATTGCTGGGGAGGTGGGTGAGAAACAATGTATTCAAATAAAAGAATATGAATACAATAAAAAGTTATAGTGGCCTGAAGGATCCAGAGTGGCTAAGGTGAAGAGGGCAGAGATGAGTAGAAGAAGCAGAAAATCCAAGGGCTGGGGATTTAGCTCAGCGGCACAGCACCTGCCTGGCAAGCACGAGGTCGTGAGTTCAATTCCTGGTACTGAAAAAAACAAAAAGAAAGAAAGAAGAAAAGAAGCAGAAAACCCAGGTGCAATAACAAGTGACATCGTATATGAAAATAATAAGTTTGCACCCCAGGACAAAGGAAAGGCTATTAAAGCCTTTACAGAAGAAAATGTCATGATAAAACTTTTGTTTATAAAGTACATGCTGCTGGTTCTAATGCTTAGATCTTTGATCCATTGTGATTTTATTTTAGTGCATGTTGACAGTTATGGGTCTAAATTCAACCTTGGGCACATGGATAGCCAGTTTTCCCAGCATCATTTGTTAAAGAGACTATCTTTCCTCCAGCATAGGGGTTTAGCCCCTTTGACAAAGACAACATAGCTGGGTATGCCTGGAGTTTTTCTCTATCTTCTATTTTGTTCAACTGAACCATAAGTCAGTGTTTTTTGTTTGTTTGTTTGTTTTTTATTTAGCCAATACCATGTTGTTTTTATCACTGTAACTTTGCAGTATACATTGAAGTCTGGGATTGTGATGCCTCCTGCCTTGCCCTTGTTGCCAGAACTGCTTTTTATTTTCTAGGTCTCTTATGGTTCCATGCACATTTTAGGATTGCTTCCTCCAGCTCAGTAAAGAATATTATTGGTATATTTTGATTGGGGTTGCATCAAACCTACATAACAGTTTTGGAAATGTGGCCATTCTCACTATATTGGTTCTGCCTATCCAGGAGCAGGGGCTATCTTCCCTTTTGCTGATATCGTGTTCAAACTGAGACAACATGGTTACAAGTCTTGAAGATACAGGTATAGGTAAAGACTTTCCGAACAAAATCCTATTTGCATAAGAAATAATACCAAGAATTTACAAATGGATCACATTAAATTACAAAATTTCTGCACAGTGAAGGAAGCCACTAACAGAATAAAGAGAAAACCTCCATTATGTACTTCAAACATGTACTAATAAAAGCTTAAAAAAAATATAGCACCTCCCCTGAAAGACAAAATATATACTGGTGGCCGTGTGAAAAGCAGATGTGAATGTAGGTGGGACAGGACAGCAAGTCCAAAGACAAGAAGATAAGTTAGAAGGCTACCTTATATGAGATGAAATATGAATGTGTCTTTTTTTAATTTTAAAGAGAGTAATAAATGGGAAACAAACAAACAAAATAGAACAGTAGCAGCATACCAGTATCACAAACATAAACAAATCAGAGCAAGAACATTCAAGGTGATACAGGGTCTCAAGACAAAATAATAGGAATCAGCAGTGGTTCTTACATTACATATTGCTAGCCTCAACTACATTGCTCAGATTACCAGATGTAAGAATGAAAGATTGCCTAGTGTCAGTGAGAATGAAAGTATGCTAATGGATTAGGGATACATCTCATAGGGTAGAATTAACAAGACTCATAACTAATTACTAATTTTTTATTGTGCTGTGACTTTTCACAATTACTTTTTTCTTCTCTTAGCACTACCTTTTGTATCAAGGGATCAAATTTAAATGTTGGCTTATTTTTAAACTTCCAGCTCATGGACCTCTTTTTCTCACACTTTGAAAGGAGTTATCTGCTATCCATTTCTTTTTTATGCTTAAAGAAGTGTATTTCTTTGTTATATCCAAGCTATCAGTTGTAGAAAACTGCAGATCACAAATAGGATACAAGAAAAGCTACAGGAGGAGCACTTTCAAGGTCTGACGTTTCTTCCCTTAGTGGGTCGTTCTTGTTCTGCTGTGGTCACGATGGGTTTTCCCAGGCCCTATGCAGTACTTCTTTGCATTTCTATTTGGCTGTTCTTGACTCCGTTATGGAGTGGTCATGACAAACAGCAGAGGTGGAGATAACGTGGGTTTCCAAGGTGTACAAGTCACTGGTCTTGGAGTGGGAATGAGACATAAGGAAGGACTGGGCACAAATGCAGAAAGTTAGAGCAACTCTTACATTTCCATGTTCACTGAGGGGAATGAAAACTGTAGCGAGGGTACTGTTTTTTTCACCTCCACTCATACAGCACTCAGCCAAGTAACTCACAGGTGTAAGGGAATAAAACATGGAATCAGAGAAAGAAATCTGAAGCATATGAATACTGTAAATACCTTGATTAATTTAAAATAAAGAAGAAAGATATGCCTGAGCCAAAATCAGCAGTAACAATTTTAAAAGCCTAATAATTGCCTTCAGAGAGAAAAATGGGTATGAAAAATATATCTGAAAACATCGTGATATCAATAGATGCCTAGGGTAGCAAAATCAGCACAATGTAAGAGCAAATGATTAAGTCGGATGATCAAACTGTGGAAATCTGACAGAAGGAAGTGAAAGGCTGAAATAATGAGTGAAGGATTAAGGTGTGTCAGGATTTCTCAACCCTGACATTACTGACATTCTGGGACAGATGAGTATCTTTGAGGGGCTGTCATGTGCAACCTCCTCCTCAGAGCAGACTGCAGGCAGCAAATGCAATCACCTATAAGATAAAGGTGAAAACTGGATGAAGGATTTGTAAATGTATTGTTGTCTAAATAAAAAGGACCGCTAAACAGATGCCTAAAATCTAGATTAAATATTTCAAATTACACTAACGCACTTTGTGCATATTTCAGGGGAAGAGGGCTCTTTTGGAAGAGTAGGTGTCAGATGGGAAGGGCAGAGAATATTAAGATTCTTACTTTGGGATTAAAATAATGATAGCTCACATGGACTGTGGGTTTACGGCATGCAAGCTGCTTTTCAAAATATTTTACCTGTAGTAACTCATTTAATCCTCATTAAAAAATGAACTAGTTTCTGCTATTACTTATTTAAAATTAAGGATATTGAAGCAAGGCAACTAAATATTGCAAAGTCATAGGGTTATATTCAACTCAGGCAAACTGTTGGTGGAGCCTGTAACAGCGGTAAATCTACACGTAACTAGAAGATGTTACGATTCACTAGATTTAGACAGTGATTGGAAAACTAAGTGTATGCATTTTTAGTGAGCAAAAATAATTTTGATCATTTAGAATATCTAATAAAAGTTTATAGAAAGAAAGTGTGTGATAAATATAAAAATATAAAGTAGAATATCAGAAATAGCCGCTCATAGCAATTAGAATGAGTAAAAGTACAAATTTGCCCATTATGAGTACAGGTTTTATCTAACATAGTCAAAACAAATCACGGTTTAACAGCACATTGCCTGTAATGCACACATATTTCAACAAAGTTATGGAATATTTAAAAATAAATGCTATTGTTAAAAATATCAGGAAATTCTTGCATCAAATAAAATGTACCATAGACATTTCATTTCAGATAAGGATAAATGTATGGCAAAAAACACAAAGCAAAAAGATGGATATTATATATTGATAAAAGAAAAGCAAAATTTCTTAAAGTAATAAAAAAGAGCTTCCATGATGTACAACATGCCCTCCCTTTCTGGTCTGACCTCCTTCCTAGAACTTTTCCCCTTCTCTGCTGGTCTGAGCTATACTAGGTAGAATGAGGATGAAAGCCTAGATAGAATTAATATATTATTTGTAGATGATTTCACTGAGAAACTCCATAAATTCTTGAAGATAATCCTCAAAATTTTTCTAGAAGCTTAAAAAGGGTAAAGCATTTATCTTTTATGATAATATAATAACTTTGACACAAAAACTCAGGTAAAGTACAAAAATAAATTATGAACAAATGTAATATATGAAATGAAATTTAAAAACTGTATAAGAAAGAGTACCTAAGTGAATATAATAACATATTTTAAAATGTCATCAGACTAATGTATATTTTATCCCAGATGCACAGTGGTCCCAACCTTAGATTAAATGAAAATATAAACATATATTCCTATATTAATGATTCATAGAATAAAAATCACAAGATCACCTCATTCAGCAGGTCAGAAAATATTTTTGAGGTTAAAGCATAGCAATAGTTTTCAACACCTAGTGATAGCATGTTAACAATTGTTGTTATATTACATAATATTGAAAACAACAATATGCAGTATTAGAACCATTCTTAAACTCCTCCCATCTTGTACGGTGAATTTCTGCATCATTTCCAATATTTTCTTTATTACTTGTTACTGTCTTTGACTGTTTGATCAATCTTACATTCTTGCATCTGGTGGACTGAGCAACTTCGTTGAAGATAACAGTATATAATGTAGCAACCACTGTTAATTTCAATCTTTTTGTTTTGAGGTCATGTATCATTTTTGTTGTTTTTGTGTTGTTTTGATTTTGTCTTTATGGTAGTTTTGTTAGTTTTTTAATCTTTAAAGTAAAAAAAAGTATAGTAATAGTTTTAAAAGAAAGTTAGAAAACTGAGTTTAATTTCAACTTCCATAACCTGAGAAAGATGGTGCTAAAAATCTCAGTAAACACCATACTCAGGGAATTAATACTAGCATGAGTCTCTTAACATTAGCAACATCACTTGGCTTATTTCTACCACTGCTAATATTAGAACGGAACTAAGGCACAAGATAACAGAAGTGAAGGAAAGAAATGTGGTATACAGTTTAGGAATTAAGAGATAAAGCCATAATTATTTACTAATATATATTATTATTATTTATATGGACAATTCAAAATAGCTAACCATTATAACTAAAAGAATCTGATATATTAATAATACTTTTATTATCAAGCAGAAAATATATTATTTAAACGAATGAGAGAACTTATAATGATTGAAAAAATCTTAGCTCAATAATGGTTATAAATATTTTACAAGTAAATTAAAACTTACTGAAAGATAAAAAATTAAACACAAATGAAAATAAACTCTGCATTTTAGTTGAAATTTATTTATAAATTTGATGCAATTCCAATTTGGAGAGTTGCTTGAAGTTCTACCAGTAGTACTAGTTTTCTTTAAAAAAATTAAAAATCACAAAGTGGTAAAAGGATTACAGAATAGCAAAAATAAGGAAGTGACCCTGCCACGTTAAGGCCTATTTTTTAAAAAAAGATAGTAATGAAAACAGAATTGCACTCTTGCAGTTATTATCAAACAGAGTAGAGTAGCATTATTGAAGGTTTAAAAACTTGCTGACAAAGGATGAACTGTTTTTCAATTATTATTTAAAAACTGTCTTTTTATATGTAGAAAAAAACCCACAATTTTATGCCACATACAACAAATAACTGCAAATAGAAGAAATAGTAAACTGTGGAGGAAAACTTACAATTATTACAGTAGATAATGTAGGATAATGTTATGAAATTCTGAGGTAGTAAGACTTTTGGAAATATAACTACCATAAATCCTAAAATGAAATACAAAAGTGCTTACTGCATCAGAATTACATATTCTTGTGCAAAAGGTAGCATATACAAAATAAACAAATGTTTAAAAGAATAGAAAATATATTTTGAATGTCTAAACATGTAGGGGGTTGGTGATTTTTAAAAGTCCTCTAAAATACAAGACACAAAATAGAAATATATGACATATAATGATTTAATAATTACAATTACAATAGATGCAGTAAACTTACTATTTACCAGTTATGTCTCTCAGTCCTTCATGTCTATCTAGTTATTTAACAGCACTGATGCTTTATAGTGGGAGAAATCAAAGTGAGAAATACGGAGAGATACTCAAACACACTGGGGAGCAGATAAATGCAAATTAAAAGTACTAATTTCCTATTTACACACATCAGTTTAGTCAAAAATACAAAGCAGGAAAATGTTATGTTCTGAGTATAGATGTAGATGAGAGGAATTGCAAATGAGCACAGCTACCAGGAAACCATCTGAGTCTGCTTATTGAAAATATCTACGTTCTTATATCACTGGTAATTCCATCCCATGGGCTACACCACCGTAAAACAGGAAGAGAATAGCTAACACAACTTCACTGGTTGAAAACGTAATCTCTCAGCTGAACTCCACGGATCCATATTTTTCACATATTATCTTTTCTATTTTAAAGAGAATAATCTTATCTTTTAAATGTGGTCCATTTGCTTAATATTTTGCTGTCTACAGCAAAAAAGTGCTAAATAGTGCTGACAATGGTGATGATAAAAATGATGAGAATGTTTGCCTCAGGGCTGTTGCAGCTTTTTAACTATGATTGCTGTGCAGGTCACATTCTAACACATAGTAAGTGCTCAATTTACACTCGTTATTTTATTTAAAAATATGTATTTTATCATCTCTGAACAGAGATGTGATACACCGAATGCATTCATATGAGCGCCTTTGAAAAACAGAGATCTAGAGTAAGGGTGACGGAAAGCATAGAACAATGACAATGAGCTGTCTTGCGTGAATGGATGAGGATTGTGTCTCATCAACTAAGATTACGATCAACTTGTAGTTATGATCCTTTGTGCAAATGAATTATTTAAGTGCCAAAAGAAAAGGACGGCATACATCTCAAAGAATGGTGTAAGTGCAGAGACTTATTTTTTAATATGTTCTTTCACATAATGTTTAAAATAAAATAACTACATCAGCATTAGAAGTCTCTCAAAAGCGAGAGAGAATAGGAGTAGAGGAAGTATTGTTGCAGCCGTTTCGGTTTCTTTATTTATTTACTGTTTCTGTGCTTTTTCTCAAGGACTCATTTTTAGTCCGCGTCTAGGCTAATGGGAAGAGAGAAACAAGGAAGAGGAAACTGAAAAATGAAAGAGTAAGTGAAGGCAGCGAAGACAAGACACACAGGACGCTGGAACGTTATTCTTTACACAAAAGCAAATATCAGAAAATTACCTCCAACAATGTCACAGCCTTGCTTTCCTGTAAATTAGTTATGAAGCTATGAACGGTACATAACGTTAAAATGTAGAGAAATGATAAAAAGCAAGGGGAGACACTAGCACGGTGTTACCACTGAGTGTTCATGAAGAACTGTAACCTTTCTGTTGTCCTGTAATAATGCTAAGTGCCTTCAAATAATTTTAGCCCATTCTTTAACCAGTTCAACATATTTGATCGCATGCATATGCATACCATTTTATGTAAATGCCACTATTTAAGTGAAGAATCATAAGGTAGGATAAAGATCAGCTTAATAGCTTTTAGTAATTAGATAATTCACTAGTTTCAACAGTAAAGAAATCTTAATTGGAATAAAATAATTTAGATGACAAAATTCTAAGACAGGAACTAGGACGCATTTGTCTGTGAATCACCAGACGTAGCAGAACGCACAGAACGTAAAGTATGTTTGGTAAATGCTTCGTTAACCTTTGAATACTGGGCCACATAACGAAATTATGCTCATTGCTTTCTTCGGGAAGTACTCTCATTTTCTCTGTATATTTTGCTGGCTATTTTCAGTTGATCTTTTAGGTTGTAAGAGAAACAATATTTAGGTGCAGAATCAGAAATACCTCTTCTGTCCGTCAAAGTGACAAATGGGGAAGTTTCTCGCCCTGAGGATGAAATCAGAATATAACTTAGACATTCGATATCTTATTTCACATACAGTAGATTCTTTGTAATTTCAAGTGAGTCTTTTCATATCATACTTGATGGGCAATGAGACTTAAAGAAATATAATAAGGGTTTTAGCCACAGCAGCAATTCTAAAAGTGAATGTGGTTACCTCATTCATAACGTGTAAGATACATATTAAAGCAGAGACATTTCATAAATCAAGAAAATTAATGTTATACAAACAGATTGAAGGTGCTAAAAGATTTCATTTCTCATCTCTGCTAGCTCTTTTGTAGTGCTATTACCAGAAAAGCATTAAAGATAATCTCACTAGTATTAATTTTCTCAGAATTTGAAAATGTCTTTTGTATGAGGACCTAGGTATTTGCAAACTCTGATTTATTCCGAGTTACTATGATTAGTGAAAGGGAGCACAAGGTGCTTTCAATAGGTAGTATAGAGCTAAAATTAAAAGAGGAAAACAAAAACCACTGAACATAAATAATTTAAGTGATATCTTTCAGTTTGGAAATTCTAATTCTCCATTACAATGGGAAATTTGTTTTCCAGTTTGAGGAATTTTGTGATTCCGCCCAAAGAAAAAAGGACAAAGGCAAATAGTAAATATCTTCCCTTCTTTGTGGTACATGGCATGGTAGGGAATGTAACTGTTCACACATAACAGTTATCTCAATTAACCCTCCTGCACGCATTATTGAATGGTTATTTGTATTTTATAAGTACCTCAAGAAAATTTGATAACTCATGCTTATATGAAGGGTGACAATTACGTCAACTTGACTCTAAAGCCTGAACATTTTATATGTCAGTTATCTTTTCATATCTGCATTTCAGGTTATAATCAATGTTTCAGATGGACTTACCATAGGACCAAAGCTTTTCTTTGCTTAACATCATTAGTCATGGAGTATACACATGCAGGTTATAACTCAGTTTACTTGCTATGAAGCAACGTAAATGTTGCCCTCGGAAATGATAAAGCTTGTGGCATCTATTCTTTGTTGAGAGCACAACTGTTTAACAAAAAGGCAGCATCATAAAGGGTGAGGATTTCCAAGTACTTTCTACCAGTAATTTGTCAACATTTGAACACAAGTTCTCCAAAATAATAGCTCCCGTTTGAGAGGTAATGGTAGCAATTTCACGTGGAAACTGGCACTTGTAGGTGTTGCAAGCAGCAAAGTAGAAGTTTATCAGGAAGTAGCAGTAATGACCCTATCCTTGATAGTGACGAGGAAGCAGAAATAATGACCCTATCCTCAACTAATGTTTCAATGCAATCCAGACTGGCAGAAATGTTAAACAATTAATTCCATCTGAGATTAACTGTCCTCTCGTGGTTGACCTATATGCAAGGTAACATTAAGATTCCCTGCATAATTTAGGACTTCAAAGATATATGATCAATCTTTCACTTTCGGTTTATTGGTCTATATATTAAGCATTTTACAATCTTGTTTACTCTGGTCTGGTTTTCCCATTTGATTTCTGTTCTTAAATGACTGAAGTGAAAACTAAGGAGAAAGCATTTTATCACACTAATGCAACACTTGCAATTTGATTTAACATCATGATAGATGAAAGGATGAGGTTATTATATCACAACGCATTTATCATCTTTTACAAATCTTCCCCTAAACAAAATTAACACTGAACCACTTCCAGTGAGGTTTCTAAAATGACTAGCCTTGCCAAGATAGGTATAGGGTTTATAAATAACGTGGGTGCAAAAAATAAAATCGCTAACTGCTGTAAGAAACGTAGTATTGGAAATCACTGAAATGTGAAAAATTAAGCACACTGCTCAAAATGGCAACTTCCAATGTGTAAATCATTGTCCATGTGACAGTGCCTAGCCTTTTGTCACAAGATACAAATAATTAACTTTTCAGATTATTTTGGTGTCTGGGGAAGACTGCTGCTGAAGAAAATGCTAACACCCATGTTAAATAACTCCTTAATTAGAGAACTACTGACTTCTTGCTATCTTTAAGAATCTCCATTATTAATGTACCCGAGAGCAGTAATAGTCCTAGTAGTTCAATCTCATTCCAGGAGAGCCAGGACATTTATAGTGCATTTATAGTGATCAATAGAAAGAAAGTGCTGATATATATGATGTCATTTATAGACTTTATTCTTTCTAATAATCTATAGATGTTCTTTCAAAAATTGATTTTAAGTTGTCTGATTTTTTTCTGTTTCCTGATTTAAACACCTGTGTTCTATACATTGCTCTCTCTGATTGTATCCAGCATAACACCATAGGCAGGACAGTGGAGATGATGTAGTTCTGTCACTCCTTCCTTTAATCTTTTATTGTACCTTCATGAGTACATTTTTCAGCACATAATGATTACATTCACTTTAGGGCACCATTACACGGATATAACACATTTCCATTCCCTGGTTTAACCTCCCCCCTTTTCTTTCAGATTTATTTAGTTATTTTACAAGACCTTATAAATTTACCAAATATACAGATTGAAAACTAGACAGATTGGCTAAATAATACATAAAACATGTAAGACAATTTTGCTAAATCGGTGTACTCTTTCAGATAAATTGCCAAGCTGGATTGTAATACCTTTTCTATTCTCTTTTTTTTTTTTCTATTATCTGTCTTTTTTACTTTATATTGAGTTTTTCAAGAGAAAAAGAGAAACTACATGATATCTAAGCTTGCAGGTCTGATTCACTTAACATTATGGGTTCAACTTGCATTCATGTCTTACAGATAAGTCCAGTTCATCCTCCTTTAGGGTAGACTACCACTGCTCCACTGTGTATAAATACCACATTTTCTTTATCCGTTCTTCTGTTGTTAGACATGTAGGCTGTTTCCAAGATTCCAAGATAAACACCGGTATGTATATGTCACTGTGGTATGATGTCTTTAACCCTTTGGGGAAGGTACCCAGAGGGGAATAGCTGGCTTGAATGGAATTTCTACTTTTAATTTTCTGATTTCCACAGTGGTTGTATAGTTTCCAGACCCATCAATAATGAAGAAGTGTTTCTTCCACCCACAACCTCACCGACCTTGGTTATTAGTTCATTTCTTGATAGTAGCCATTCCTTCTGGAGTGAATAGAGGAGTCTGTGTTGTTTTGATTTGCATTTCTCAAAGGACCAGTTATGCTGAACATTTTTTCATGCATTGATTGCCATTTGTACCTCTTCATTTGAGAAATGTCTATTCATTTCAGCTGCCCATTTTTTGATTGGATCTTTATATTTGGGTGCCTAATTTTTCTGTGATCTTTATATACTCTAGATATTAGTCCTTTGTCTGAAGAATGGCCAGTAAAAATTTTTCCCATTCTGTATGTAGGTTGTCTATTCACTTTGCCAGTGGTTTCCTTTGCTGTGCATTCAATAACAAAGTACTGAATTCCCTTTCTCTATAATTTATCAATGATTTAGATTTAACCAATATTGCCTAATTTTCTCATCATTGCCTGGATATTTATAAGGTCCTGTTTTGTATTTCTGGGAGGAGCTTGTAAAATATCATTGATTGGACATTTGTCCAGAGTGTCCTTCACAAAATGTACTTTGAAAAGAGAGTGTTTTATCACTTCAAATTCTTTCGGTTCTAAAAGACACTGAAATTCTGACGTGTATGACCCTTGACATCAGATTCTCAAAATGATGTAAAAGCACCTCTTTCCAGTATTAGAATTTCCTTTCCTCCTTCCATGAACACAAATCTACTCTGGGCATAGGGGTACTGGATCATCAAGAGCGGGGGTCTTCCTTTTAGCGAAAAGTTCTTGTCTCTTGGATTCCTCTGGCACAAACACAGCAACAGCTATTTGTACCTTGTCTCAGGACTGTGGCAGAAGTTGCCCAATTTTCTATTATATAATATTCATACCTTAAAATATACCTGGAAGTATCTCTTTCCCATTTGTTGTATCATTTTACTCCTTTTTTCAAAACTAGGACTATGATTCTCCTCGTGTATTTAAGCCACATTAGACTCCTTTAACCTCGTGACATCTTTATGGTGAAGTTCTAAGACATCTTTAGTCCTCTTCTGTCCTGTGTCCCCATTACTCAGCATTCTTCACACTTTTTGGGGGAACCCATGGCATTTTGTGCCCGTTATTTCACTTCTGCTGATCGTGACAAGAACAAATGACATTCACCCCTTTTCTCTCAGCCTTCTTCTCTTACATTCCTCTATTTTATGTATAATTACTTAGGCAGACAAATGATAAAATTGGGACTGCGATTGATTAACTTAAAATATTTATTAAAGTAGAACTCAGAAAGACATGATGAAGGCATCAAATCATTCTGTTTAATACAAAAGTAGAAACACTTACATTCTGTTTCTTGTTGTTGTTTGATTTTTTGAGACAGGGTCTCACTTTGCAGTTCAGGCTGGCCTTGAGCTCGCTGTGTAGCCCAGTCTGGTCTTGAACTCACAAAGATCCTCCTGCCTCACTCTCCCGAGTACTGGGATGACAGGCTTGTGCCACCATGCCCGGCCACTTACATTCTTTTTGCAATCTTTTGTTGTTAGGAGAAAAAATTTCCTTTGAGGAGGGCTTCTGATTAATTCTTTTTGATGAAGCACTATCCATCATCCATCTTCTCAGTCTTTTTGTTTAAATGAGTGATGATTTACTTCCAGAGTTGTCTGAGTCAAAATTTCTTCAAAATTTTTGGGATTTCCTCCAAATCCCTTACAACTGGCATTCCTGTACATTATTAGCATCACTGAAGCTTTTAAATACTATTTTTTAGTATCTAACTTATTCAGCTTAGCTTTCTTAGAAATCACCGTTTTTTCTTTTCCCACATATAGTAATTGGAGAAATCATCACTTTTCACAAGCAAAACCGTTGTTCATTCACAAGTAACACAGCAGCTTCGGAAGCCCGTATGCCACAGTAGGAGGTGGAGAAGTCATGGGTGAACACGAGCATTCACAGGCCATTGGCCTTGCAAGGAAGCTGTGACTCACGGGATGAATGCATAAAGCTGCTTCGGAATAAAGTTAAAGTTGATCAATTTTTATACTACCATGTGCTAAGAATTTCTGAGTGGCTCTGTGAATACAACAATTGCATCAGTTATTTATGGAAGCAAAAACAACCTTCCAATTTAGAGGTTAAAACCAACAATAATTGCCCTTATTTGTTTTACTCCAGTCAGAAATTCAAACTGGTTTTGCCTAGGATCACTCAGCCTCCTGCAGCCGTCTGAAGCTGGACCACGCTGGTTACTCTTAGATTTGTGGAGTCCCGCTGTTTGCCGCCACTCTCTTCCTGATCAAGAAGTAAGTGGCCTTGAGTGCTCTGTTTCCTGGCCAGCTGTGTGTTTCTCCCTTCTGTACTGAATCCAAGCTGGGGCCTTGAACATTCTTGGGCCCTGATAATTGCTGACCCAGACACTGAGAGGCACTCTCCCTAACTCCTGGGCCAGCCTGCTTAAACTCTCATAGGAACTGCCGACCTTGCTGTCCGGTATCACGTGCACTGTGGCACCTCTCTATGCCTAAGTTCCCTAACAGAAGCTTTGAATCCAACACTCCGGAATTTAGTCCAGCGTCTTTTGGAATCCCATCCATCCCCTCGTCTGGATGGTGTGAGATGCTCCTTTGTGGGAAGATTTCTACTGCCACTTTTAGGGCAAGCCCAGCCGCACGTTCCATGGAAGGAACGTATATTCTCATGTACACGTGTAGAGCTGGCACTGATGGGCCTCTCTCTTCATCAATTTTATTCTCCTAGCATTCTGTGCACGGGGTCTCAGTGTAGGAAGAGTTGAGATTGGATGTTTTACTACCTCTGATACATGTTTGTAATATCCGGAACATTTTGTAAGTTAAATAAGTGGGAAATCCAGTTAGGATGAAGGGATTTGAGCAACAAGTTTGACCTCTTGAAAAGAAGAGGTGTAATATCATGGTGAAAGGCATTTGCCTTGAAAGAATGTGTAACATGCCTTGCTGTCTTGTACAAGGCAAAAGGCAGACACAAATCCTGCCTTCATGGAAAGCAGTGAGAAAGAAAGGGAACCACGAAAATGGCTCTAGAGTATGTAAGAAAGGGTAAGTAGAAGGTGTGATAAGAACACATGGAGGGAGTATTGTTCAGACAATTCTTTCTTGTAAAGTAAAATGTAAACCAAGGCTCAGAGAAAGAGAGAGAGCTTGTTAGGTAAAAAGGAAGGAACAAAAGCATAATAATTCTGAGCTCAAGAAAACACAAGACAAATCTAAAGGGAAGAAAGAGAGTATGGAAGGCAACGAGAGAGTATTTGCTGTGATAAAGATCGGAAAGTAGAGGGAAAGAATGTAAAGAGCATACGAGAATCAGATAGCAATGGAAGTTGTGCTGAAGAGTTCATCCTAAGAATGAGAGGAAGCTACACACACATTAGAAAACTTCGGGTGATGTCCAGATCAACATTTTGGGAAAACTACTCCGGATTCAGAATGAAGGAAAGAGTGAGGTTGATGAGTCCAGAAGGAAAGTCAAGACCCTGCAAAAGCTGAACAGAGTTCCTGGAGCTCATGTGCGGTCAGCAGCCTGTCTGTTGTGATTGTGCATGGATTAAATATTGATCTAATTGAAAAACCAGCTCACGATTGTCACTGTGAATAGGAAAAGTAACAACGAATTAGGAGTTCCCATTATTTACTCAACAACGGCAAGCTGAATGATATTATATACAGGATAAGCATGGCGAAGGAAATTGAACCACTTCAGTAATAACTGACCTCTCCAATTTTGTGTACTGGGAATTCTAAGAAAACTTAGGTCTGAAAGTACTATGATGATCTTTTATAATTTATACTTGGTAGGAGGAAGGAGAGAGAAGAAATTTTTTTATTGGGGGAAATGACACAAAGAATATCCAAGAACAAATTAAAGTGTATCTTTTGATCCAATAAATACATTCTCACAAATCTCTTACTATGAGAAAATCCATTTTTTTTTTTTTTTTGGTTTTTCTCCGGTACCGGGAACTGAACTCACGACCTTGTGCTTGCCAGGTAGGCGCTTTTGCCGCTGAGCTAAATCCCCAGCCCCCAAGAAAATCCATTCTTAACAATTCAAAAACGCATATATGTTTAGCTAGTACTATGGTTTGGATTGAAAATGTTCCCTCGAGTCTCACGTATTTGACGGTGGGGCATTTTGAAGATGATTGTTTCAGAGGGGCACTGTACTTACTGTCCATTTAAGAGCTCAGAGCTGAATTTCCTGATACGAGATAGAGCCTCTTTGGATCCTATTTGGAGTTGAGCCATTGGTGATGTGACCTCAAAGGTCACACTCTTTCTGTGTCTCCTCTCCTCTCTCTGCTTTCTGGCTGACATGAGGTGAGCAGTTTTCTTCTACCATACCTTTCCACCATCTTGCTTCTGCTTGGAGCCAGCCAATCACAGACTGAATCCCCCAAACCCAGGAGTCAAAGTGAACCTCTCCTTAAGTATGAGGTGTTTTGTCCCAACAACCAAAAAACTGCCTAGAAAGAAGAAAAGGCTGCCTAACACAGCTACCCTTCCAATTTATCCTCCAATGGCATTTCAGATGTCTTTGATTTTTCCCAACATTTCCATAACTTTTAAAAATGTACAGTGGTATTAGCATTTATGAGACCATTCTATATCTGTTTATTTTTCTGCTCTATTCTATTGACATAAACAACACCATTTAAATTCTTTCATTCAATCCATTTCTAGAGGAAATATGAAAATTCTAGTTAATCAGAGATTCTGTATTGTGTGTCCACCGTGAGGGGGATGGTTAGCAAATCACAAGTGCTTATTGAGTTGTCATAAATTCTTATGTGGCAATAAAAATGTATTCTTGAAGAGACATGGATAAAACAACTTAGAACATTATCTTGCTTGGGCAGGTTTGTAATATATTATCTTAACTGAACTTTTCATGCATTTGAGCAGTTTGTAAAACTACCAAGAATAATGATGACACTTAGTTTGATTTAGCAAATTTTTTTTTTTTATTTTAAATTGGGAGATACCCTGTAAAAGAAATGAGGGTTTGTGGAATGCCCGTGTAAATACAGCTTATGATGGAATTGCATGTTTTGCTACTGTATAAACTCTGTATTACTTAATATGGCTGATTTAACAAACTACAAAACTTGAGTGGCTCAATCAACCTGAAGTTTATTCTTCATAGTTCTGGAGGACAGACCTAAATCATTGTCACTGGGATGAAATCCAGTGTTGCCTGAGTTATCACTAAGGAAACACAAAAGTCTGTAACATGCAGCACTACGATTCTTCCCTAACGCCTGGTAGGAGCAGACCAACACCTTACTGCTTTCAATGGGAAGAACACAGTACTGCTTAGACCAAAATGCTTTCTGTAGCATCCAAATGAATATGGTCTCCCGCTGGGTGAGATTTATATAGAAACACCTGAGATGCCAAACCTAATCCTCTGTGTCTCTCCTCAGCTTCCAAGCCTGGCTTCCGGATCATGAAAACACATACTGGGAGGAAGCAGCATAGCTACAGGGAGATAAACACATTCTATGGATCCCAGAAGATAGAAATAAGCTTAAGCTAAAAGCAATGTTAATGAAGATTTCAGAATCACAAGAGCAAAATGATACAGTAGGGATCTGTAAGTCGACACTTATGATTCCCAAAAGGAGGAGAGCACAAACTTTTCTATGCAGAGAGATAGCTACCTTATTTCTCAAGAGCTCCATGAAGCTGGGATCCAAAAACTTAGTGAAAATATTCTTTTAGTATTTAACTACTTTCCCTTTTTCTTGGATAAAATCCAATTTCTGCTTATTACAATATAGGTCAGTTTTTGTGTCTTCGTCAGCAGGTATGTTCAGCCAAAAGTCTTTGGTTATTTCTGGATATATCCTCCAATTATCTACTATCTCCTCTGCTAACTGCATCCTTTTTTAAAATGATGTCTGTGCTTTACAGACGCTATGATAATATTTTCTTTTTAAGCACTGAACAAAGTTGCAAGGAAATTTTTTGGAAATTTTTACTTCGTTTAAGACATTTTAAATTTGACCCAGGGAAAAATCCTACTCAGATATCTCAATCAGCCTGACTATATTCTGAGGGCTCTGTATATATAGGAGTCAAGCGCAAGGACACAGAATAAGATCTGTTTCCCAAGTGCAGACTTGCAGATTACCTGGGAGAGGCAGAGAATTAAATAAAGCACTATCATGAGAACACCATAATTGTCATAAGGCAAACAAATGTAAAACAGAAGAAATCAGCACATTTGAATATTGGCACTATGTATTTTCTGAACGGATACAGGAATGGAGGCTGTTTCCAATTTTAAAATGTCAAGATATATTGTTTATGAATACATTAAAAAGAGTCCTTTTGGGATGCCAACAATCTCAAACAGGATTTATTTTTAAAATTCTGCTGCTATTTCTTCATACAGCAGAGGGGCTCTTATTTGGGGTAATAGTCAAAATAAATTGATTTCAGGAAAAAATTATTAAATATTTCAAACATAAAAAAGAAAAATTTCCACAATAATTTTAAATAATCAACAACTTGGCACCACACTGGGCAATGAAGAAGAAAACTCACTTCAGTATTTTTTTTCTTTTGAAAGAGAACAAGTCTTAGGATCACATGTTCACTGGGATGCCCCAGGATGTCACCTGCCGTTGCTAAAGTCACCACTTAGGGCTCGTGCCTGTAACAGACACAGTTCCACTGAGATGTTGCATTATTTATATTTAAGTTCAACTATGAGCAATAGAAGAAAAATATAATGGGCGATCACATAAAGAAATTTATTTTTCCTTTTTTAAAATTAAATATATGGGTAGGTAAGTGGTCTGAGACCCATGTGATGTCCAAAACCCTGGTTCTCATTTACTTCCCACAATTAATTGGCCAGAACACAGTGACATGGACAAATTTAGCAGCCATAAATAGGGTGGGAAACACATTCTTCATCTCGCGGTACCACTTTTTTCCCGCAATACTGAGGAGTGGACCCAGGGCCTTTGCACTGAACTATACCTCCAGCTGATAACTTTAAAGTTGTGAGGTAAGTTCTTCCTAAGTCACTGACTGGACCAGGCTGGGCTTGGACTTGTAGTCTTCTTGCTTCATCATCCCAGAGTAATGCACTTGGCTGTGATTCCATTTTTATGCTTTTATTGAAAAGACAATTCAGGGAGAGAAATTGCATTTGTTGTTCCCAACGAATTCTGACTTTTCATTTGGAACAACAAAAATGTTTTTATACTGACTGTGCCAAAACTTTACATACCATTGGTAAAATCACTGAACTCTAAGAAGTATAACATTTAATATACATAAATAATGCTTCAAGAATGACAAAGTAGATAATTTGAAATATCTTATAACGTTCATTAACTGAGGATCACAATATATATCTGCATTTTGAAAACTCTTTGTAGAGATGGAAATATAATCAGTTTTGAGATCCTCAATGTCTTATATTATATGTGGAATGAATTAAGGATAAAATATTTTCTCAAGAAATATATATTTATGTATCATACATTGGCAGTTCAGCAATTAAATAAATATGTCACAATAGTTGTGTTGATTGTGAATTTTGTATGATATTTAGGCAATATAATTTGTGCCTGAGTAGTCTAATTATTATTATTGTGATTTAAAATTACAAAGCTGGGCATGGTGGTACACTCCTGTAATCCCAGCACTAGAGAGGCTGAGGCAGGAGGCTTGTTGTGAGTTTGAGACCGGCCTGAGCTGCAAAGTGAGCTCAAGGCCAGCCAGAACTGCACAGAGAGACCCTGTCTCAAAAAGACAAAAACAAAAACAAAAAACCATACATACTTAGGTGTATTTAGAATTCCAGAGGTCTACATATTTTGTCTGTGCTCCCAAGAAAACAAGGGTCATTTAGAGTCCTTATTGGTAGCTAGTTCTTGTTAATGTGACTTTTTCAGGTAACACTATAGAATTCATTCCAGATTTTCCATAGTTTAATGTTAAACCTTACGTAGTTCCTAGGTAAAAAAACAAACTCTGAATTCCCTGATTTACCACTTAGGAACAGCAGCAAAGATACTGAGTCCCTGTCTGCTTAAATTTCTGTACCTTTACATGTAGCTCATAAGATGACCTCATTCATAATATTCTGTTTTAGAGATTAAATTAGTCCATACGTGCAAAGTACTCAGAGCATGTCTGGAACAAAGTACTACAAATGTTAGTTGCTTTTGCCATCATTCTTAAATACATCCGTAGATTACCTGAACATTTCTCAAAAGGCACAATTTTATCTGGTACTTTTCTATGTAGCTGCTACATATCCTTTTAATGTCTTATCACATGCTTTAAGAAAAGATATTCTATTTGGGTTTTTTTTTGGGGGGGTGTCTTTTTGAGACAGGGTCTCCCTATACATTTCAGGCTGGCCTTGAGCTCACTTTACAGCCCAGGTTGGTCTCCAACTCACAATGATCCTCCTGCCTCAGCCTCCCAAGTGCTGGGATTGCAGGCATGCACCACCACGCCTGGCCAAGAAAAGACATTCTAGAAGGCTAAGGCAGGAGGATTACAAGTTCTAGGCCAGTCTGAGCAAATTCAGACTTAACAAGATATTATCTCAAAATAAAACTAATTAACTAAAATAACTAACTAAATACATATGTAAATAGATAGGCCTGGGGAGGTGTTTTTGTGTGAGGGCTTCAAACTTCACTAAACAAACAAAAAGAAAGAAAGGAAGGAAAGAAGGAAGAAAGGAAGGAAGGAAGAAAAAAGTAAGATGAAGAAATGAGAAAAAAAGTATAACATGAATATGACACATTAGTATTAAAACTATTGTTATTTAAAGTAAAAGCTTTCAAAAGAAATACATTAAAAATGAAAATAATTCAATGGAACAACATGAATACAGGACATTATACTAGGCAAAGTTGTAATATGGTTACAATACAAGTAAAACAAACAGAGAAACAAACATACAAACTCAGAACAAAAGAAAAAATGTTTCAAAATTCCTAAGTTAAAATTGTTTTCATTTTGAAACCCTGTATCATTTTTATTATTTTTGTGTTGTTTTGTTTTTCTCTATGCTGTTGTTACTGTAAAATTTTTTACGTTCTTTAAAAATAAAATTGTAACAGCCAGGATGATGGCATCAGAGGCAGAGACCTCAGGAAGTGATGGGTTCATGGGTGATCCTCCGAAACAGGATTATTGTCATTATCAGGTTAGTCTCTGAGAGGTCATCTCACCTGTCCTTATGGGATGGCACAGTGAGGAAACAGATATCTGGAAACTGGCAGAGGGCCCTCAGTGAAAATGACCATGATGACACTCTAGTCTCAGGCTCCCAGCCTCCGGGACTGTGAGAAGTAGATTTCTGTTATTTAGAAGCCACTAAATTGATGGGATTTTGTTACATAGCCTGCTGAGACTAAGACTGTGTGTTAGTCAGCTTTCTGTCACTATGATAAAATACATGAAATGACTAATTTCTATAGAAAATGTATATGTAGACTCACAGTTTTGAGGTTCCAGTCCCTGATTGATTGGCTTCAAATCTTTGGGCCTGTGATGAGGCAGCTCATCATGGTAGGAGCATGTGGTACATTAAAACCATTCCAATCCTCAATCAGGAAACAAAAAGGAATGTAAAGGATCTAGGGTCCCACAGTTACCTTCTAGGGCATATCCCCAGTGATGTTAGGATCCCCTGCAAGATCCTTCCTGCTAAAGAGGTCAGTAATTCCCAATAGCATAACCATAAGACTTTCACACATGGGTCTCTAGGGGATATTCAGATTAGAGTACTACCATATAAATAAAAAGCAAATCTGCTGGTAGGTTGCTATGCAGTCAAGAATTTGAAATTTAGATATTGTCAACTCTGTTCACCTACGACCTTCTGGTTCTAGGGAGATTGTTCTTTCTTTCTTCGATGCATACATTCCATCTAGAAAAACTTACTTTAACTTTGCATAATACAGAAAATGTAATTACAGATTAATATATGAAAAATTTGGTGGCAGTTAAACTGAGTTTAACGTAGGACATCACCCATGTAAATTGATGGGTGAGTGAATAGAATTTGACATGATACGAACATAAAATTGGTCCCTTTAACAGAATTGTGTTCCTTTTCATCACAGAACATTAAAAACTGAACAGTAGCACAGGAGGCATTTACTCTCTCTATAATTTTATCACAGGTTTCCTTTGGAAAAATTCATGCTCTACTTACAGGGAATATGTATCTCATAGGAAATAAAAGTTGTGTAATGACTATGTCAACACTGAAGAAATGGGCCCTTGGAAAGGGTTGGTGAACTTTTATGAAACAAGTAGGCACAGGCAGACTCAAGAATCCAAAACACCTTTCAACAGTGGCAGTTTTTACTTCAGTAGAAGCTTCAGGAAAATCAGGGGTCTGAGGTGCATAGGGCAGATTTGGAGCTAGATTGATGCATGTAGTGAGTGAAGAAAAACTTTTCACGGGAAGCCCTGTGAGCAGGATAGAATTGAGTCTGTTGGACAGGTACTAAGAAAGTGAAGAGCAAAGCCACACATGAAAGCAAGTATTCACATAAGTAAGGACAAAGATAATACTCAGATCATTCTGATGATATCTCAGAATGTCAATGAAATGTGACTTCAAACAGCTAGGAAATATAAGCAATGGTTCTCAAGCTATAAATATGCTTGGAGCAGTGGAATTATTTATTTCCCACTATAGATTAGTCACTTTCTAAAGAATGTTTCTTCATCACGTATTTTTAAAAAATTAACTTATTTGAATAAATTATCAATGACTATAGTGTATTGATACACATTATTTTTCTTAAAATAAACACACTTGAAAAGAATTGAATTCATGCAAATTAATCCTATCCAAAGAACTAATGACAGCAAGAAGGTATCTGCTAGAAGGGCAATGCGTAGCTAAGCAGAATCACAGGGACAGTGTGAGCATCACCAAGGATAGTGATACTGACAGGGCCCATAATGGGCTATGAAAGGTGGTCAGGCCTAAGTTATACGCCTAAAGCTGAGCTTCACTGTACAACCATGCCCGGGAATGAACAGCGGGAATAAATGGAGCACGGTAATAGAAGCTGAAAGCTGTAATGATGGCCTGAAGAAGTGGGTCCAAAAAAGACTCACAGGACGTTGAATGCCTAAGGGTATTAATGTTATGGGGATAATTGGAAAAATGAGAAGTAGGAACTATTACACGATCTTTTAAGGAAGGACAAAGGTGACATCAAAAGGATAAATAAGATTTCATTTAAACTGATGATGGTTAATAAAAAGAATGGAAGCAAATAAACAGCTGAGGAGGATTTATTTAATCTCATGCCTTTTATTATACCTAAAAAATTAATGAGCTTTTTTAAACCTCCAAAGTAAAAAATGGACACTGCAATATGAATGTAAATTATATGATTCCATTATATAATACCATTCTGTCCAAAGGCAACTTTTTAATCCTATGAGAATATGCCTCTTTGCAAAATTGGTTTGTAATGATACAAGATAGAAATTTATCTTTGATTGATCATTTTACATAAATTGGCCAAAAAAAAAAAAAAAAACATAAAGGGGCTATGGGATAATTTTTTCCTTTTCTCTTTCTTTTTTGTTTTTGTTTTGGTACTGAGAATCAAACTCAAGACCTTGGGCTTGCTAGGCAGGCACTTTTGGCAACGAGCTATACTATTGGCCAGGGACAATATTTTTCATAATTTTCGCAGTAATATTTGAATGCTTCGGATTTTGTTAAATAGCTCTAGGTTACGAGGAAACATTTTATTATGTTGAAATAAGATAAATACATGGACTTTTCTTTTTCTCAGTCTTTCCATCCTCTATTATGAGGTCTTCAATTTTTCTTTCCTTTTACACTAATGAGTTAGACTCTGGAAATTCTTAAATTTATTTACGCTGTTTATAATGTGCTAAGATAGAGCTGAACTGTTATTCAACTGATATCCGTTTCCTGGTACACTTGTTAAAACCAATACATGGTCTAAGGCATTCTATTTCTTATCATACTGATTTAGTGTATAGTTAGTTGTTTCTAACATATACTAAGTATCTGGAAAAGACAGATTTTTTTTCTATGTCCATCCTCTATTGATTTAGATAACAAGAGTGAAACTTTATACACACTCAAAATGAAGAAATGAATGTCTATGAGTGTTCTGACATTCCTCACATGATACTTGCCCACCAGCCACATTTGACAAGATAAGACATAGGCAATAAAGTAGCAAGAACCCATGACATGCCACACAAAGGGTCAAGGCTCTCCACATGTACCAAAAAGTTAAACACCGTTAGCTTCATTTTTCAAATGCAGATGATACGAAATTTTACTACTTAGAGTTTACTACTGAAGCTCAAGTTTGGGTGTTGGTGGCACCAGTCAATGTGTTTACAGCCTATATGGACTATGAGGGAGAGACAGAAAGCAGGCAGGCTGCTGCTGTTGCTTGCTTCTTGTTACCTTCTGCCGGCCCTGCCATTACATGAGCTGTTTCTCCTCTGAGATTCCCCCTTCCTTAAGACAGCCGACTATGGACTGAACCCTCTACAAACTCTTAGATGGGATAAATCTCTCCTCATTTAACTTGTGGGCATTGTGTATTTCATTTCAGCAATGAGAAAAGAATCTAAGACATAGTTTAAAAGAAAGGCAAATAGGTGGAAGCACAAAGACGTATTTCCAAGGGAGAACTTAAAAGCAAATGGGTAGAGCCAGAAGAAGGAAAAGGGCAAGCACAGCTCTGTGAATGCTGCCAAGATCTTACCTAGCTATTCCATTTAATAAGAGAATTTGGCATGAGGGAAAAGCCAATGCAAATTAATGTGAACTGAAAACACAGCTTATTTACAGAGTTGGTTGCAAAAGACTAAGAACCAGGAAATTAAGCACTCTTTCTTTAATTCCTTAATCTAGCTGTTATTGGATATTAGAAAAATAAATAAAATATGTATTGATTATTGATCACTGGGACCTAGAAATGGAATATGACACAGGTTAAGCCCTTAAAAAGCTAACTAGATGCAGAGGGGACATTCACAATAACTAAATTATAACGAATAATGACACCCTGCTGTACTTCAAACGTGGTTTGTCTCCCACTGGTTCATGTATCAGAAGCTTAGCTGTCAGTATATATGCATTCAAATGGTAGAACTTTGAGAGGTAGGGCCTGGTGTAAGGGTATTGAGCTTGCTGTCCTGGGAAAGTATCAAGACTGTTATTGTGGGACCTCATTTAGCCCTATGTAGTTGTTTTAAAATAGCAAGACTGGCTACTTTCCATCCCCTGCCTACCTGTTCTGCTATGTGATCTATCCCTCTCATGCACTGTTGCAATAATGTCACCTCCTACAATGTGACAATCCCAGTAGGTCCCCAACCATGACCAAAGCATGCTATGTGGACTATCAACCTCCAAACTGTGAGTACCTAAGCCTCTTTTCTCAATACATTTCTACCCTCAGTTATTTTGTTATGCAGTGAAAAACAGACTAATACACGCTCCACAATGATTTATGCCTTGAGGGCATTTGAACTAAGAAAGGCATCTTCCCAGAGGGTACAATCACCTGAGGAGGAGAAGAAAGCCAGTTCTAGTTACAAACTGGACTATATACACGCAAGAGAATAGACAACAGCACTGAATTTTTAAGGAACTAGATTAGACAAGCTTATAACTTTATAAAATAAAAAGGGAAAGTACGAGATGATCACACAACAAACAGCACAACAATGACTCTTTGGGGGGGCTGGGGATTTAGCTCAGCGGCAAAGCGTCTGCCTGGCAAGCGCAAGGTCGTGAGTTCGGTTCC
>NW_004955434.1:13757385-13825598 GCF_000276665.1 Chinchilla lanigera
TATATATATATATATATATATATACACACACACATATATTGCTTACTTTCATTAAGGAAATTTAATGCGATGATGGGAATGTTGGAATAAACATGAGAATGAAAAACCATAATGCTCTGAGACATCTGACACCAACAATACAACAATATAGAGTCATCATAAAGAAAGAAGTGCAAAGATGTTAACCGCAAATTTATTTAAACATGTAAAAATGTAAATTAAAAGTTTGAAAAAAAGAAATGTGAAAAATAAGGTGGTTTACTGTAGTCATTTAATATTGGCAAATGTTCAAGCATATGACTGCTAAATGAATAGAACAAGTTACAACTGAATATCTACATCTGGAACGTCATTATTCATAAAGTATAAAATTACATATATATATATATAAATTTCATTCACTTTAAAGACTGGGTAGTATTGTGTGTGCCATGTTTTCTTTCATGCATCATATATATAGATAGATAGATAAATAGATATAGATATAAGTAGATAGATAAATATATGGATACTTAGTTTGTTCCAACGTTTTAGCTGCTGTGCATAATGCAAATTAATAGACACCATCCTTAGCTTGATTTCATAATTCCATTATAACATATGTCAAATACTGCATTATACCCAATTAATTAGTGTGCACAAGTATTATTTGCCAATTAAAATAATATTTAAAAAAAGAAAAGAAAGAAAGAAGGCTTTGGAAGCACATTTACCAGACTCTTAACAGTTTTTAAATTTTGGAGAAGGAATTTTGAATAATGTGGTAGTTGGGAGGAGTTTCAACTTGACTGTCTTTAGGCCCCATACCGGCCATTGGTGGAGTGCACTTCTGGTTTTGGCTGGGTGGCCTTGGAGGCATAGCCTTGGGTCTATATCTGGTCCCTCTTCCTTTTGCTCTGGTGCTTTTTCCCTAATCTTCTTGCTGGCCACCATGATCGAAGTGGCTCTGCTCTTCCACACCTTTCCATCATGATGTCTGTGCTTTAGAGCCAGGCAGTTATGAGCTGAAACCATAATATTATCAATCTCTTCTTCCTTCAGTTTTGGGTGTGGATATTGTGTCACAGCAATGAGAAAGCTAACTAACATGGAAAATTAGTAACAGAGAGGTGGCGTTGCTAACTGGGCTGTCTCTGACCATAGGGTTTGGAATGGTTTGTGGGAGGATTTTGGAATGGTTTGCATGTGTGAGCTACAGAAGGCCTACAGTGCTGTCGGCAGAGCCTGGTAAATGATTCTGGTCCGAGCTCAGAAGACTAGAGGACTGACAGTAATGCAAACAGTCATGCCAGGCTCAGGGGGTTTCATTTGAAAATGAAGACTATTGGCAGGTGGACTACAGCATATGTGTGTTTCACTCTGGCAAAAAGCAAAGATGTTTATATATTGTCCATATCTTGAGACATTGCACAAGGACAGTGAACTATTGATTTGGTAGAGAAAATGTATAGATACCCTAATATTCATGCTGTGACATGGGTACAGATGGCTGATTTTCAATAGATTTATAGTGAGAATTGGGGACAAAAGACATAGCAGAAAAATCTGGAAAACTTCAATTTTTATCCAGAAGGAACCACATGTAAAGTTGAGTCCAAAGGTAGTATAGCTGCTAAAAGGATTAGTGCATTCAAGAGAAACTAAGTACTCTCTATAGGGACAAGAAGAAAGTCTTTTTTGTAGGCATCTCAGGAATCAGCAAGACCCCACACAAGGGAAGCTTCAGGATACAAAGGTGTTAACATTTCTTTCAAGAAGAGAGTCCCTGTAATCCTTGCTTGAGAAAGGCCACCTAGGGAATTGGTTCTTTGACATTCATTTTATTGCAGTGAAGCATCTAAACACTCATAGGCTGCTGCAGCCATGGTCCAAGGGGGCCTGATTACTGTTTCCAGTGATTGGAAACCTTGGAGTTCTCCATGTGCTGCTGGTTTCACAAGCATGCAGAATAAAAGAGTGGTGGGTTTATGAAGGCTTCCATTTAGACTCAGAGGATGGCATGGGAAACCTGGCACTGGGCTGAGTGGACAATGCATGGACCTAAGTGAAGAAAGCTGAAAGTGCAGGCAAGACTTGAGGAAAGAATATGTGAGGAATGCAGAAAGTCAAGCAAAGAAAGCTGCAGCCCAAGAGTGAAGCCCACACAGAAGAGAGGACTTGCAGCTTGCAATCGGCAAAGCCATAGAGGTGGAGCTATTCATGCCCTTTGGAACACACATTTTCCCACCAAGTTCCCCAGACGCTGAACATGAAGCTATAGGATTTAATGTTTCACTTTCTGGTATTTAAACTTGCTTTCTACTCCCCTCTTCCTTTAAGGATGGGAAAATTTCCCCTGTATAATTACACACTGTGATTATGTACATCAATTTTGATTTTTAATGAAGTTCATGGTAAGAACTTGCTTTGAGTCTTAGGAAAAACTTGGTCCTTGACTTTGAAAAATGCTTCAAGGTTTTGAGACTTTGCAAAAAGTATCATTACTTCATGTCCAACTGTACACTGAATAGTTTATTATGTTAGACAGAATAATAAACTTTCTATTGCTTTTTGGAGATAATGGTTTAAAGGAGATGCACTTTTGTGTTTAATCAGAAAATGGAGTGGTTGTTAAAATGGAGCTTCAACTAGATTGATGATTGGATCCACCCCAGGGATTGGTGTAGCACACGCATAGCTATTTCAGAGGGTCATGAAGGCTTGGCCTTGTGGTCTATGTCTTCTCCTGTCTCTTTTTGCTCTGATGCTCTTCTGTGGTCTGAATCCCTGTTGAGCTAAGTAGCTTTGTTCTACCACACCCTGCAGCCATGATTTCCCTGCCTTAGAGGCACACAATAATGGGTTGAAGCTGAGCCAATTGAACTCAGCTGAACGATTGAACTATTAAATTGTGGGTGTGAAGAGTGATAACTTAGGAGAAAGTGGACTCAGACAAATAAATTTTCCATTTTATATTACCTTGATTTTTTTGTTTGGTAAGTTTCCTGCACAAATGAGACCACCTCTGAATTATTATTTTCAACTTCTGGGAAACACATTTTTCCATATATTTTGACCAGTTGATGAGCATGTGGATGAAAGTAATGTAAACAGTGAGAAAATGAAATATGTTTTCGGATAGAGGCTGTTTAGATGGAGAATAAGATAAATGAGGAAAATGATAGCTGTCCACAAGTTTCTCCAGTGCTCATGCAAAAATAACTTGTTAAAATATATGGCTCTCCTGAACACAAGAAAGCCTCCATGGACACAGCTCACTGAAAAAGAATTTAGGCTTTTTCCTGAAAAGAAAGTGCTAATAATATAATCATAGTCTTTTCAGGATTCTTGGAAAGTAAGATACCCACCACCAGAAGTTTCCAACACAGGCTGCTGGCCACATGCCAGCGTCATTGCAGAACATATCCTGTGGAGGTTGAAAGCAGGTAACCTTTAACATCCTCTTCCTACAGAGCTGGAATTGGAAGTAATACTAACTAAAATGAAGACAAAATTCAGCATCTTCCTATTTAGCTTTCACGATACATTACTTTTTACAAAATGTACATCTCTAAAATTATTCTTTGATTGCATCATTCTAATTGTTACTGAGGAGGTAAAGGAAAGATTTGAAGGGTGCTTTAAATTCCATAACACGTGACTTCCTATAAAAATCAGGTGGATCAATAGATGCACCAGTGAAGAGTGAATATGCATTAATTATATGAACTGTATGTTAATACAGGATTGATTATGATCTAGAAGTAAGCTAACCTAAAACTCAAATAAAGAGTTCATGAAATAAATATATACATATATGTTACTATATATTAGTATAGAAATTATATGCAATTAGGTTATACATTTAATATATAAATGTGTATTGATACATACATAGTATATATGTAATTAGGTCATGGAGGTGGAGTCTTCATCAATCAAATCAGTGTCCTTATATGAAAAGGCATGAGAACTTCTTCTCTTATTTTCTGCTATCTGCCATGGAAGGATACAAGGACCAGGTGGCCATCTGCAAACCAGAATGCCAGCCGTCACCACACATTGAATCTGGTCTTCCCATCCTCTGGAACTATGATAAATAAATTTCTGTTGATTATTACATTCTATGGTATTCATCCCAAATAAATATTCATATGTTATATATATTATTATTTTAAAATTTTCTTGGTACACCAGAGTGTCAAGTACACTACATTCTTATTCAAGTGAATTCCTAAGAAATCTGGTTTCCATTTATAATCATTCCTTTTTTAAATGTCGATTTCAAGCTTCTGGAGGGAAATATCTAGTGTTATTAATTTGGCCTGACAGATTCGTGTCTAGTACACAGGAGGTACTCAATAAATCATTAATGAATAAACTGAAAGAAGCCTAGAATGAAGTCGCTTTCCTGGTATTCACAGGGAAATAAACATAACACTAACACAAGCTATAGACATTTTATATTAAAGTTGCTGTACACTTGGACAGTTGTTAGAGGTTTACAAATTATCAGTGATGAAAAGGCCACACTTCCATTCTAAGGCAAAAGTTTCAACAGAGGGATTAAGGTGTCTAAATTTTACAGTGATTTACCAGTGATGCTGGTAACTTTGCGTTTTGAGAAGTAGTTTTGTTGACAGCATTCTTCTCCAAGAAAAGTGGCTAGACAAGCTCTTTATATCCAGAATTCTATCATTTTTTCCACTATTCTAAAAATACAGATCTCTAATTGGGCAGAACCTGCCTCCCAGTATAGCAATTATCTCTAGTGTGTGTACCTAAGTAAAATGAAAAAGAAATCCTTTTGTGTGTGACAGGTACAGAGCCATTCAGTACTGTGCCTCAGTCTGGTGTGCTAATAATATGTGATTCAGATAGATGTGTTCACCTGGAGGTATCAGCTCACACTGACATTTTGATAACTCATCAATTATAAAGTTGGAAAAACAAAATTTATAGGAACAAAGCCGAAGATAAATGTTCTCATATCTGTCTCCGCTACAGTTGTGTGTAGGACTTCATGGCAAAATATGTGAACTTAATGAGTGCTGCTTCTTCTCCACACTCCAGTTCCATTTTAAAGAAAGTAACAGCTCCGGCTGAAAAGCAGCCCAGCTCCATTGGCCAGCTTGCACCATGGCTGCTCACTGTCTGGCTTCTTAGGTTTCCCCTTGGTCTCTCTTTTCATGGCTTTGTTTCACGGGACTTGATCTCTACCACGTTGGAATGTTCTTTGCTTCCCTGCTTTTCCTCACCTCCCATCCCATTTCTCAGTATGTGCTACAGCCATTTCTCCCTCCACATGAGGATCTCGTCAGGTTTGCTACTTTTCCTGGTCTGAAGAATCATCTCAGTTTGGTAACTTCTCAGAGTATCTACGTCATACCATGAAATCTTAATAGCAAATAACATTACTGATTGGAAAATCCTTTGAACATCTCATAAGTCAGGTATTTTTGAACTAAGTTTTTTCATTTCCATCCAAGAAGGACTCCATGTGTTGCTGATTTTCTGGTGTCTCAATGGGAATTTGCTATCTAGTTGGCTAGCAATTAATAATTATTGAACAAGCAGATACACAAAGATGATAATATTTGTAAAATAAATAACAGAAGATAGCCACTTTTGTTATCCAAAGTTTAAACTCAATTTATCTCCATCTTAGGAACATTGTACATTAGGATGACAGGGATGAGATTGAAGATAATCTAAAAAAGATGACGGCTCAAGACTTTCACAGGATGTAGAATTGGGTGCAAAAGTGTCTGCAATCTAAGAAGAATAAAGTGTTTATTGAATAAAAACAACTAACATTTAATTTTATCATATAATCTATTTTAAAATTATAAGCTTCTCTGTAGATGTCAAATAAATCATTTCAGTCCCCAATGAAGCAAATGCCTACAATTAATCATGTCTGAAACATATTTCCAAAATTATTTATTAATGATAGATTATATGATAAACCATCTTCGATAATATTCTGGTTTTAGATGATATCTTTAATAATGAACAGTTAAGTACATATTACTGCTTTAAAACTGCTTTTAATGCTACAGTTCCATTTGTCTTCTAATAAGCTGTGCAAAGCTTTGCATTATTTTTGAAAATCTTTGCATTGTTTCATACAGCCCATCATTATAAATTTTCATTTATAATTTTTTGTGTATATAATGATAAATTTTTGTGTTGCATGATTTATTTTTAAAGATTTATTTGAAACATTTTCTAAAACTAAAATATATATAAAGAACACCAAGTATGTGCAAAGCTAACATAAATGCAATATAAATGAACACTGATTATATGCAAAAGGACTTTATTTGAAAATAATATGATTGTGAACTATTCTTTACTGTGCCATTTTCACTTTATTTTCAAAAATTAAACATATAAGCATAAATTATTACAATATAGTTGGTAATTATCAACAGCACACATCTAGAATTTAAGAAATGTGAATTACTTATAATCATTTAATGAAATATATAATTGGAAAGGATTAACGGCGTCATTAATGCTTTGCTCAGTCCTTCAGTACCTGAAGGATGTGGATTGAATGAGGTCCCTCTCCTGTGCTGAGCCTTGAGAAAATAAACGCGAGTCAGAGACAGCCTACTCACAATGAGGGTCTAGTCTTGTTGGGAAGTTAGACAGATAAATCATTACTTCCACTAATAACTTAATTAATTTTGTGGTCTTTTGGAGATAGGGTCTCGCTATGCAGTTCAGGCTGGCCCTGAGCTCACGCTGTAGCCCAGGCTGGTCTCGAACTCCCAACGATCCTCCTTCCTCAGCCTCCTGAGTGTTGTGATTACAGGGGTGTGCCACTGCACCCGTCTCCACTAATAACTTTAAATTTAAAAAAATATATCAGCAACTTAGAAGTGCCAGGGAGGACATCTCAGAGCATATGAAGCTGTAATTGTGTTTAAAGAAAATATATGAATTTGCAAGTAAATACAAGAACAGTATGCTTTGGGAGGAGAAATGGTGTATGGGAACTAAAGAGGAATGAAATATCATAGTGTGCCTGGGGAACCTGAAGGGATTTTTTTTTTCCAGAATGCTAGTTTCATGTGAGCTAAGTAGTAGGATAAAGTCCTAAAGACATAAGTGCATGCCAAACTATGCAGAGTTGGTCTCCTTTCCACACCAAAGGATATGTATTTACTTTCTTGAAGGAACTAGGCAGTCACTTGAAATTCTCTAGTAAATTCCTGTTCCAATAGATTTATTTTTTTAAAGAAACACACTACTATCATTATTTACAGACATTTATAAGGGAGAAAGGACTAGACTTAGATTTGCGGTTACTAAAATGGTCCTTCCAAGAGTCAAATCAATTTGGAATAGAAAGAGAAAAATGAAGACAATACATTTTTGATATTGAAATTATGAGAATTTGTAAAACTACTGGATGCATCTGGTAAGGAAAGTGAGGTAATAGGAATAACTGTAATTGTTGCTATCAGAAACCATGGAGAACTGTAGCTCAATTACTAAGGCCGAATCAAGGACTACATTTGTTAAGGACGAGATAACAACTTCAGTTTTATATATGTAGTTTCAAGTATATTGTCATAGCCAGATAGTACCATCCAACAAGCACTTTGGCACATATGATTCTGCTTGTCAGAGAGAGGACTAGGTTGGACACCCTGATTCAGAAATCATTAGTAGATACAAGGATTTTAAATAAGTTCATAAGAAGCGGAATATTATTTATGAGACCAAAGGGAACTCTAACTAGAAACTGAAGGAACACATACTAATATAGAAGCACACATTACATGTTAAGAATCAAAATGTGGTTGGACTTCCATAACAAACAACACTGTAAAGTTCAAGTAAATAATAACAGTATTTTGAGAAACTATTAGCTCAATTTAAGACTACTTGAACAGAATGTATAGTTGTGGTAACTTTTAAATAACTTCATATAAATTTTTATAGAGAACAAGCCACTTATATCATGTTCTCTTTTACACTGCAACAGCAATAATCTCTACTTAATGACCAACAGATGCCTGAGTTCACTGTAGAATAAGAGCTATAAAGCTAAGAAATATTTTAAAAGTAGGAAACATTCATAAAAAGTGCTACACCTTCTTGTATAGAGGGAGGTGAAATAAATCTGGTTTAAAGAAATGGAAAAGATAATTTACCTATGTTCTTACAGTCAACATTACTTCAGTCCTCACACATCTGAAATGGTATCCTTGGAGAAGGTTTGTATTATTAACATTTTTCCCTCTAGACCTACAAACTCACAGCATAAATAGAGCATTAGAAGTTGTCAATCATAACTTTAAATATAGCTCGAGGCTGTCAGGTCTTCGGTTCTCAGGGGTAGCAACATCCAAACCTACTTAATGGAGCCTTTGCTGTTAAAGTTTTTTTCTGGAAACAACGGTGTTATCGCATAATTTACTACAAATACTCGTTTGTGGTACTCTAAATCTACAAGTATAGTGAAAAGCTAAAACCACTTCAGCAGGTGCAAAATTATGAATGGCTAAAGCACAGGCAAACTCACCACTATTTATCCACATGTTATTTCATCTGTTAATTTCTAGAACCCTGAACTTTTGGGGATTGTCTGTTCTTGCATTTTCTCTCAAACAAATATTCCCTGAACTCTTATCAATGTAAAATATTCAGGAAGGACTAGAAAGAAAGAATATTCCTGTATTTCTAGAAAGAAATAGTAAATCAAGAATACAAAATGAAGTCATTATCTAGAGTACAGATAAAGATGAAACAGATGCTTATTAATGAAGTGTGGGCAGGTGATATGAAGGCACCATGGCACACTCCCCCAGCCTGGAGGATGCAGACAGCTCTCATTCAAGCAGACCACTTATTTATTATGCGACAGACTCTTCATGAACTAGAAAAGGTGTCAAAAATAGAGACAGCTAAGATTACCAAACTCTGAACATTACTTAGTTTACCTTTGTCTTGCTAAGGAATAATCTGACTTCATGTCTAAATTTTACAGTTTATTATTTTATTCAACTAGAAATCACATGACTAAAATGTTATGTATTACGTTTTATTGTCTACGCTATGACAAGAAACTAGGCAGTGCTACTCTAAGCACAGAAACTTTTTAAAAAGCCTGTAACAGCAGCTAGTATTTGGAGAAAGTACAGATTTAGAGCCACAGAAAAGCCTGTGACAACACAGATCTACTAATCTATGGTAAATGACAAAGCTATATCATGTTGAAGTTTTGAAAAGGAAATATAAATTTTAGAACACTTTTTGGAAGGCACTGTGATGAACAATTCACTCCATTTTCAGTTTTAACTTCAGAGTAGTGACATTTGACAGTTTGGCAACAGGAAAATGGATCATTAGGGAATGCAATTAATTCAATTTTTTGTCCTTGTGCCCCTGCACTCTCACATAAAATTGGATTCAGTAACACTGATTGACAATTGATCCTTAGTTTTGCAGTATTTTTTTCTTTTCACAGTGTTATAACTTCCTACCTGACTTTATTATCTGTACTATGTGGTTTCATTTAGATTTAATTTTCAGGAGTACGTAGAGCCCTTAGTCTCACTTTTGAATTACTTTGCTTAAAAAGACAAAAGTTCTTCAAAGACAATGAATGTGCATTACAAACTAAACAAAGAAAATTTTTCCACATCAGTGATCAAAGAAGGCAAATACAGATATTGTTGACAAGTGTATTCTTCTGTAATTAGAGAATTTTGTAAGTCAAAAGTGGTTGTGACACTTTTGTTGGAATTAGGGCACATAAACATAACTTTCTTAGAAAAAAATAGCAATCGGTACCAACAATCAACCAAATATATAAATGTTTACTATATCTCTGTTCTGTAAGTTTGTACTAAAGAATTAGAAAAGATACAAAACATTTATTTGTGCAAAAGTTGTGGAAAAATTTCTAAAAATAATTAATTTTTAAATATTAATTGCTAAAAATTTTTTAAATGAATCACCCATTGTGGAAAAAAGTACAAGAGTACCATATACAACTTATTGGGATTCACCAACTGATATTTCAAACAATAATATCCATTCGTCAGTTCCACCCACACCTATGGCTTTTCAAAGCCATGTAGAAGACAGACAAGCAGAAAGCTATGAAAAAAATACAAAATGATAAAAAGGTGACATAAGAACTTAATTGAGGTATTTTATTAACTATCCATAATTTATAAATAATTATTGATTATTCATAACAATGACGGTAAAATCTTGTGGACAGTATACTACCACTTGGTGGACAAATCAGGTAACAGCTAACTATTGGGTAGTGGGAAAATATATCGAGAAGCACTCTCAGTATATTTTTCATACATGTCCACCTCCTCTGAGGTAGTGGTGGACATTATTTTGGGAAATTTAGTGGAGTTACTCAGGTCATGAAAAGGTGATATTTAGAAACTTTCAAATTTATATGTAATGCATAGTTATATATGTGAATAAGCTACTAGCTCTCACCCCAAGCTGAGCAGTACTAATGCATTTTTCCAAGTTTGCAAGTTCAGAGCTGATTCTGCTTTCTGTGCAAAACCAACCTACACATGACAGCAAACAGATAAATGACCAGAAATGAACACACGGCAGAATAAATGATAATCCATTTGAAAGGCACAGAATACACTTTTGTAATTACAATATGAATACATTTATCTTTATATTTAATACAGTTTGGAAAAGGAGGAGACCAGTAAAAGTGAAAAATGAAAACAGCTGGTGCCTTGGGGTAAGTAATTAATTTATCTATTTTCTTTATTTGTATTATAATGCCATCTGTGGGAGAAAGAGGAGTTCAGAGTAACAGAAATAACAGCTTTTGATTAACTGCCTAAAGAGTGCTTCAAAGTAAAAAATGTAAAATTCCAAAACAAAGAAAAATAACACACCTTCAAGGGCAAATGCAACCAAGGACAAGTCTATATCTATATGTTCTGGTGTTTCACGCATGACTGGGGCTATACTGGTACTTCCAGGATGATTTTATCAACTTCAAACATTCAGCAGCCCATCTCTAGCTGCTCTGGGAGCTGCAGGTCTTGAGTTGGGATCACCGATGGAGCAAAGACGCATCACATGCTCCTGTCACCATATGCCGCTCAGTACATATGCGGAAAGGCAAACTTCACACATCTCCAGCCGCTCTTTCTCTGCCAGTAGAAATAATGCAGAACACACCCAAACGCTTATTAAAGACGCATCAGGCCACATTTTGCAGATCCTGTTGAAAGTTGCAATGAAATTTAAGGAGTAGAAGTTGTGCAGCTGCACTAAACGTGGCTTAGACGACAATGACCAGAGGAATGGCCTTTCATATTCTAGTAACTACTGTGTGATATATGCCTAGTACCATTCTCTCAGTGATAACTTCACATTTTCACAGCTCTGACACTCAATCTGACTGTAAATCATAGATCAATAGCTCTCTTAGATTATGTGAGCACAGGTTGTATGTGCAGAAAAACAAATCATCGCTAGAGGAAAGGGTCCATAAAAGAATACAGCACATGGAAATTGGTATCAGGGAATCTCAGTTTATCAGGTAGTGGAATGCTAAGTGTAAATATATGGCCAAAAAATATAAGAAGAAAATAACGATGATAATGGCTATAGGAACAATATAGCACAATGTGTATATGTATGCTCCATATGATTGTGTCAGCATGAAGGCAATATTTAATACTTGGTTATACTTATTGTATTATTTCTTTCTATGTAGAGTCCTTACAATATTGATTTTAATAAAAATGATTTCCTTTAATATAAGCATTGCAGAAATTTAATATAATTATTAGATATAGTATTTCTATTCACTTTCTGCATTAAAATAACTATTCGTAATCCCTTTCTTATTCTCTAGGTATGTGCTGTTATTCTCTTCTTTAATCAGGTCACCATTGATATCCTTTGTTCAAAACATTTTACAATCTTGTTATTGTCAAGAGGCAGACAGTGATTGCGCAGCTGAACTTGCCAGAGAGTCAGATGAGCCTTCACCCTCAGGATCAACAAGCCTACTTTTGTAACCTACTCTTCCTTCCCCACAGGGTTTGAGTGATTGCACGTCTGAGATTATTAAGGAACGCCAGCAGATGTGTATGACAGAGCTATTTATCTCAGACAGTTCTCTCAGGAATGCAACAAAGTTATTACGAGAACATTGCACAAAGTGCAACCTACCTTTCTCTATTAGTTATTCTGTAAAGCATAGTTTGAATTCTAAAAAGATATAAGAAAGAAGGACATGCTTAAGTGATAATACACTTTTGGAACCATAGAGTTAAATTCATTATATTATGAAAGGTGTCATTTTCCTTTTTATTTTGTCTTTAACCAAACAGATTATATGAAATTAGGTTACTGAATTTCATTCACTAGATGGCACTATCAAAGTATTTCTAAATCTATGACCTTCCCTAAGATATGTTCTGGTGTTAAAAAAAATAGCACTTAGATTTCTTTGTACCTCAAAAATACATAGCATCAAATTTGTCTCTTGAACATTGACTTTAAAAATATTATTGAAGCAACCAAGATATCCCAAATTAGCTTTCAGGACTGCAAATCCACAGAGACAAATATGGTATTTCTTAAAGAGCTACTCTTTTTCTTCTTCAGCTTTTAACAGCACCTTTTAAGGAATTTCCAGTAAAACTTCCATGAGCAAGGCTATGTGTGTATATGTTGTCAAATTAACAATAACAGCAGATAATATAGACTGAAAATAGTATTGCTAATGCTGTTTTTTTTTTTTTTTTCTCCCGTAAAGTGTCAAGGTAGCTCTGTGTGGAGGGGGTGAGAATAGAAAGGCATAGAAAGTCAAAGGTAACACTTCTGGGAGTATTTAATATACTTTTGAGGCCCGAATCAATTATTCTGTGCAAAAAACAGAGTTTAATCTTTACCAATTTCTCACTTAGTGTATATGACTTGTAAAAACAGAGCAGTACATAATCTGTGACCTTTGTTTCCTTTGTATTAAAATGTTTGTAGCTAAAGCTTTGATGGTGGTGTTCCCATGTGATGGTGCAGCGTTATAAAAATAATTACAATTATATGACTTATGGGTGTTTTTCAAGTGTGTTGATTAAAAGTGTGTTCATGGTGCTACAACTCCATGAGGACAGAGTAAGTAAATGAGTCAAAACCATGGGATAAAATAAATAGAGTTGGGGCTGGGGATTTAGCTCAGCGGCAAAGCGCCTGCCTGGCAAGCGCAAGGTCGTGAGTTCAGTTCCCGGTACTGGAGAAAAACCAAAAAAAAATAAAAATAAATAAATAAATAGAGTTAAGGACAAGATATACTTTGAGTGCTGAGAATTACTTGTGACTTGGGAACATCAGGAAATGTTTCAGAGAAATGAGTTCTGCATATGATTAGTCTGTATCCATTCTTGGTCAAAGGTTTCAAGGAATCTCGGTGTCTCCTCCATGTTCCCCTGCCTTGCCTGCCAAGGACATGCACATAACTGAGTATTTAAAAAATGGAAAAATCAAGAGTTGGGAAATTTTCATTGTGTGACTTCGGAAAGACAATTAATAAGATATCCAGAGATGAAAACACAATATTTTTTATGTTGTGCTATAAAAGTTTTGGAGTTTATTTGCTTAATCAGCTTGAATCTCTGTAACAAAATTGATTAATACTGATTTTCTTTATTTCAGTTGAGAATAGCAGAAGTTACTTCCCCCTCTTTTAGACATTACTCTATTTACACAAGAAATTTATACTATGAAGTAGTGTCAGAGGTCATAAAAAATATCCAAATGCTTTTCTTGTGACTAAAACTCATGTGATTGTGCATGTTCTCCTTTTATACACCTAATAATTCCTAAATTATCCGAAGTATTTTTTTTTTACTTTGACATATTGGAAATACCTTCAAGATTTCACAGACTTCAGTATACATTCCTGTTCTTGTATTTATATTTTTAGTATATTGCTGGGAAAAATAATTCCACATAGCTGTTGGAGTCCTCTTTTCCTACTTTAATTCTTTAACTCCATTCATATCAACTGTAAACTATAAATCTCTATCTTCAGTAACTCTTTTGCACGTGCAAAAGAAATATGTGTTGCAGGTATATACTTGTTTTTCGTTTGAAGAAATTTTAGTGGTGTATTTTGCTTTCATTGTTTTTTTTGTTTGTTTGTTTGAACTGGGGATTAAACCTAGGACCTTCACAAGGAGCTACATCTGTAGCCCTTTACTTCTGGGAGAAGACTGGCAGGGATGTTCTCACAGTATATAATAAAGGGATCTGATCTAATGCCTTCCTCCAAAGAAATTCTTATTTAATTATTTAATCTTGGGATGTCTATAGTCATTTGAGCTTTAGGCCATTAAGTAAAGGGAGAAGATTTAGATGACATATTTCAGTCAGGCAAGTGGAGCATTAATATTGCCTCATATGGTCAGAAGCTCATTCCAAACTAATTTTGAAGCATATTCTTGCCCTTTCCCCAAATATTTCCTTATTTCTAACCACTATCTGAACCTTCGTAAAACTCCAGTGCACAGCTGTAACAATGGATTTACATATATGCTGTGCATGGATCATAAACGAAAAATAAATTTCTAAGACATCACCCAAACATGAAAAGCTTTGTACTTTTTCATCTGTTTTCAGACGTGGTGTTTTTTCCCATGGACTAGTGATTAAGCCCACGATCTTTACAGTGAGTTATACCCTCAATCCTTTTTCTATCTTTGCTTTCCTTATTATTATGAAGCAGATTCTTAGTAAGTCACTATGTTGCCCTGGCTGGACTACAACTTGCGATTTACCCATCTCAGCATCCTAAAGTGTGAGAATAATAGTTGGGCACCAGCTACCTGGCTTTAGAAACATTAATCTGACACTTGTAGATATCATAAAAGTAAATAAAAATGCAATTTGTGTTCCTTATATCAGATAATAAATCTTATAAAAATGAGCAAACAAGACTTTTAGAAATATATATTTTAATAGATTAAAATATTTTGAGTATTTATGTATAACACTCAGATTATATAGGAATTGTTTGAGCTGTAATATCAATTGGTATCCTACTGCTTATTGTATAAATTCATCAGACACTTAAAGTAAGTATAGACATTGTTACAGGAGCATGCTTTATATTACCGCTGTAATTATTGCTATTCCTCAGGAGTTCAGGTTTTCAGATTACTAAGAACCTTTACAAGGAGGTAATATCAAATGGCCTCCTGCATACTTTGAGCTTCAAGTTTTATTTTTCTCTAAAGAGGCTGATATTTTGAAAGTGGTCCTGAGGAATATAGGTGCAAGCAGGCAGAAATGACATTCATGACTCTCGTAACCATAAAATTGTCATATATACAAATCTTATTTCATGTTAGCTTTAAAACACCACTAAGGTGGTTTTTGTGCTCACCAAATATTACAAAGCAGATGAAGAAATCAAGGATCACAAAAGATAATTTTTGAAAAATGTACAGAATCATACATATGCAGATTGAAGATGCAACAAAGGAACAAGGTACTTTAAAGTTGATTATGTGGTTTTACAAAAAAGCAGAAAGTACATCCAGAAATGAAAAAATAAATGAACCCTAAACTTAATGGATGTGTTAAGGAGCACATTAGGCATTTCAAAGAAAAAGGGTAAGAACAGATTCTAAAATATGAAAATATATTCAATCGCACCAGATAGCAGAGCAATGTAATTTTAAAACAGTGAAATACATTTTAAATGTACTAGATTGACATAGGTTTGCAAAGTCTGACAATATTAATTTAGGAATACAGAACAATAAGTGACCCTCATACATACCAGTGAGAATGAAAACCAGCAAAATGGCATTTTAAATAAAGGGAAAAAATAAATAAAGGGAATATCAGTACAAAGGAAAATCAGTTATGATCATTTTTTCTTTAAATGTTTTCCTGAAATTTGCATTAATAATGCTTTCACTTTTCCATAAGAAAGGTTTTCTCAGTCTCATGGGTATTAATATTTGGGTCAGAAAATTATTGGTTATGAGGGAATTTCCCGTTCAATGAAGGGTGTATAAAAAAATTCCTAGACTGTCAAGTTTTTGAATTTTTTGTATTTTTCTGAAATATTCATTTTTTCTTCAAATGTTTCTTAATTTCATGTATGTTGATATGTGTATTATTGATGATCTAAAATTCAACTTCATTAGTCTTCCTAGTATTGATAGCCTCTAGTATTGGCTAAAACATGACTATCTGAACATTCATCATTTTACGTTTATTGATACACATAAACAAATTTTCCCTGAAATGTATACTCATGTATTTGTCTTGATAAATTGTGTTTAGTCCTGTTGCAAAAAATAGAAAGACATAAAATTATGAGGACATTAAGAAGAAGGTATAGGATTTTGTTTCTCTTTAAATCCACAACTGTATTAAGTGCTTATAATATTTATTCTAGCATACAATATAGCTTGGTCACAATAGAGACTCCTTCTGTTTCTGATAACATTGGAAGTACAATGTATAAACTTACTCTGATTTTGGTTTATCAGTTCTTGAATCCTGGTTAGCAATGATGTGGTGTGCAAATGTAATGCTTCTTTTTTACTATTTTGTTATCAACACACTGAAATGAACCTATTCATTAGAATGGAAGTGTTTGACTGATTTAATCTATGTCTCCAGAGGGGTATTTATTCCAGCGGTAGTTTTTTATTCCTTCCTCCACTGGATCAAAAAATGAAAATCCACAGATAAATTCCGTGTATAGTTGTTTCTTCTTTATTGTGAATGGACAGGCAATTGTAATCTTACTATTAACTATTACAATATAGTGTAGACATTTCCAGAATAGCGAATTAAATTTGTGAATAGAGGTGTATGTGACTTTTTTATTCAATATTTCTATTAAGTACTCAAGTGGCACAAGAGAGTTTTTATTACTGAAATTGGCTTTTCAATAGATTTTTTGCATTATTCAAAATGTTAATATAAACTGTATTCGCTTTTGAAAAATTTTAAATGGTTTGAACTTAAATTATACTCAGATATTTGCATGACTGGTGGTAGCATTGTATTTTACTGTCTTTCTAGATCAACACACACCACCAAGATTAGCCTAAAAGAAAATCAGACACCAACCCAGGTCATGCCCCAATCCTTAAAACAGAATAGTAAGTAATTCAGGTTTGCATGACTGAGGGCCTGGGACAGTGTTGTCAACAGAAGTCAAGGGTAGTTCTGTTACACTTCTCTTAGCATGGCAGACAGGCGAAGTGATCATAGCACTTTTCCACTTACCCATAAAGGAGGTTCAAAATACTTCTCAAAATAATCACAGCAATATATGTACACCCATGTTCATAGAAGTGCAATTTGTAATGGCTAAATCATGGAAGCAACACTAATGTCCATCAACTGAGTAATGGGTAAAAAAGTTATGATATTTTTATATGATGGAATATTACTCAGCTACAAAGAAAGCCAATCTCGAGGCTTTTATAGGTAAATGGACACAACTAGAGACCATACTCATAGGTAAAATAAATCAGACCCATATGTGTAAATACCACATTGTCTCACTAGTGTAAGAACCTGAAAGAGTGAATAACACCTGAAAGGTACAATAGGTATTGTGAAAGGGAAAGAAACTGCTCAGAATGAAAGAATAACTGGGATGAGGGAAAAGAGAAGAGAAAGAAAAAAGGGAAATATGTGTGTGTACACACACACACACACACACACACACACACACACACACACACGGGTTGGGTAAGATAGTTGTACTACTGATTTCTATGGTTTTATTGAAAGGAACAGTTAATATTTAATTGTTTGATCAATCTTACATGCCTGTATTTGTTTATCTGACTGACCACTTAGAAGATATCAATATGTAATACAACAACCATTGTTAATTTCCTATTACCTTGTCTGAAATTCTGTACTGCTTGTATATTTTGTGTTATTTTGTAAATGCATATGTGTTTGTTAATATGCTTTTGTTCTTTTCTTTTAAAACTAAAAGAATAATGTTAATCATGGCAGGAAGCCACCACCAATTCATTTTAACTGGTGCTTGAGATGTGCAAAATTGCCTTCTCTCATCATGAAGAAAAATAGCAGTGCCATTGAGGATGGAAGAGTAAGGCTTGCTACCAAATCAAGTCAAATCTTCATGGTGGCCCTAGGTAAGATTTTGCACCACATTTATCATATAGGCCTATCACAATCCCAGGCTAATTAACCAACATAAGCTCCATGAAAGGAGATGTAAAGGGAATGATGACTTACAACAGACTGAGACTAAGAAAGTGGAGAAACTTAGAGAGCTTTCAAGATACCTCATTTGCCCTGGGTATATTGTACAGCAGACATGTTTTTCTAGTAGCCAAGAGTTTGAAAAGCTGGTTATTTCCATAAAATGCTCAAGTGCAAAGTCCAGTGAAATGACTGACCAACACACACAGATCCTGGCTAGCTCGCTATTTTAATTTTTTCTTAATATAACATATATGCAGTGATATGTCTGAAAGAGCTATTAAGTAATGTTCTATTGTATCAAGGGAGAATTTTTCTTTGTAATTAGAAAAAATGAAAACCCTGAGAGCTATAGCTTCTGAATGTAGGCTTTGCATACTTCTGGGCATTCTGTTCTTTATAGGATATGCTCAAGGCATAATTTTAAATAGCACCAAGATGTTTTAGAAATTAAAAGCAAGAAATTAAGAAAAGATACAAAATATTCAAATAGAGAGTATGTTTCTCTGTATCTTCCTATCTTACCTGTATCTATATTCTCTTAATTTTTAAGAACCAAGAGCTGCAAAGAAATAGTTAACTTACTTCTGTCTGTCTTCTAGAATGTGGGTTATAGAATAAAAGAGTTTAATACGCAGTATGTATCTTAGAGGAGTTTAAATGTACCATTTTACATTTCTAGCTTTTATAATTTTGATTAGGCACTCAATTTGATAAAACAATATAATATTCAATATAAGTGCTGTGTTCTAGAGTTTTCCATAAGCAAAGTCAAACACTTGCCTTTCCCTATTGCAGAATATATGTCACACAGATTTAGAATGAAATGAATCTGTAGGAAAAACACCAGAATCTGCAGTCTGATTCCATTCAGAACAACTGCAGTTGAACCTGTGACAGTGATACATGTAGCAATGTCTGGAACCTTCTTCACCAAATCCACTAGTTATGTTTGGATACAAATTCTTTGTGATTTATAACATTTTCATTATTTATTTTCCTGTGTTGTTTGAATTGTTTAAGATACTCATCTATTCATTAGAAAAATGGTAAGATTATCATTATAAAGCAAAATCTTAAAGTTAATATAGTAGGAATACTGTATTTGACATAGTGATTTATCTACAGATAATAAAAGTAAATAAAAAATATTGCTCCTTTTTATTTACCCACTCACCTAATAACAAACTGGGACACCACATGAAAGTAGGACATTATATGAAAAGGCCCACATTACAGAATTTCTGAGTGACTGGTGCTTTTTCATCAAAGATGTTTCCAGTTAATAATATACTAGAGAGTGTAGTGATAGCCCATAGGCATCTTCATCTTTCTCTCAGGTGACAAAATAATAATAATAATAATGGACAGAGGTATAAGGAAAGTTGGTCAGTGCTATCCAAATGGATTCTCCAAGAATAAAACCCTCAGCAGCACGCAAAACGTTATAGATGAGGTAACTTAAGAAGAGAGTATTTCAAGAAGTCTGGCACCAATTTCACTGCATGCTTTCTCAGCATCAGCATTAGGCATTCTTACATGTAAATATATCGCCCTGCCTGCCTGCCCTTGTAGAAATGTTCTTTGGGCCCAAGTCTGACAGAAGGTGCTTTTTGCAACCTAAGATTTGAGAGCTAATTTGTGTTGATGCTGAAATCATTGTCACTCATTTGGTTTACACTTTATCTGATTACTGTCCCAGCAAAGGAATATGACACATTTTAGCAACAATGAGCAATAATAATTTTAGGCCAATTGTTTAGAGTTAACAATTTGAGGGTTCAAAGTTGGAGGAGGAGAAACCGTCCCTGCTAGTTGTATGGTAATCTTCTAGTAAAGGTGTTCTTAAGTTGCTTTTTAATTTGTTACTAATTGGATGAATTTTTAGAATTATTTAACTTTTTAAAGAATGTTAATCTTCTAGACTTTTTCATGTACAAATATCACAAGTAACTAAATCTCTATTTGTCTAGCAGTAACTTAATATTCTTATTATATTGTGTAGCAAAGTATTGTTAAACTGACATCTTAAAATTTGCATTTAATTTCTCTTATTTTACTCTTTTGGACTTAAATTATCAATCACAAAGGGGTGAAAATCTGTGAACAAAGCCAGGAAGATCTTTTTAATGAAAAGGAATTTAGTTACTTGGATGTAGTAACCTAGCAATATTTTAATATATATTCTGGTTAGAAATCTGACCTGCGATTACTGTGTATTACAATTTAATGATCTATAAAGGCCATATTTTTATTTTCATAGTCAATTTGATCAGCATAAAAAAGAATTCAAGTGTAATCATTATGATGTACACTTGATCTTAAAGGCAAATATGATTAATAACATAGGAGTTTTCTTTGCTAAGTTACTAGTACTTTCCAAGGAGTATAAAACCCTCTAAAAATACTTACAAATACCATTGTCCTTTTCTGATACTTATGATGCAATCTACTGTAATAACAGAATTAATCACTGTAATTGCACAGTGGCTTGGAATGAAATACTTTGCATTCTATCAGTTTTAATTTTTTTTATTTTTATTACCACGTGTCTGCAGTACATAACGTGTCTGTCCCTTGTGTGAAGTTGGCCCATATACGGAATGTTTTACTTTCTTTTCTCCTTCACCTTACTCCATCTCTTCACTTTATTCCAATTTGAGAAAATCTATCTTCTTACTTCCTATTATCTTCTATTTTGTTCTTTATTTATAATCTCGGTATAAGAAAAACTCTAAAATATTTAAGCTTGTGTATCTGATTGATTTCACTTAACTATATGGTCTCAAGGTGCATCCATTTCCCTACAAATTTTTCAGGTTTATCCTTCTTTATGGCAGAGTAGTACACCATCGTGTATAGCTATCACATTTTCGCTACCCATTCATATGCTGATGGACCTAGAGGCTGCTTCTAAGATTTAGCTATTGTGAATTCTGCTGGTGTAAACATGGATGTGCAAATACCACTGCAATACTATGTACTGTAACTTTTTCCTTGTGTTTCCCTCAGTGAATCTGAACACTTTGAAAAGGGCACTAAATTCATCACTTCTCACTCCCTAGCCTTAGACTAAGGAAGGTTTCATCGTAGACACTATATCGATCCTTTCTGGATAACTGGGTACACAAGTAAGTGGAAAAAGGAACAGAAATAACAATTGAGTCAATTTCGTACATTTGATTGAATTCTAGTACTCAGAGGAGAAATTCAGCTCATGTTTCATTAGTCATTTCAACATCAACACCCAAAAGCTATGTTTCATCAGTAGCGTGGCAAGTACTGGCAGCAGCACCTACTTCAGTATAGGATTGGATGTACAAGAATATTTTAGGGATCCACTGCCATATTTTCAATGATCTAAAGGTTTATTTCTTTATTTTCTCAGCTATTATTCCCCCCATTCTAATGAGGTACATAATGCTCATCAATCTCATGATTTAAAATGAGACTCCTAGGGGCTGGGGATTTAGCTCAGCGGCAAAAGCGCCTGCCTGGCAAGCGCAAGGTTGTGAGTTCGGTTCCTGGTACCGGAGAAAAACCAAAAAAATAAATAAATAAATAAAATAAAATGAGACTCCTATAGTACATGCAAGAATTGTGTGCTCTACTACTCAGGAACTGAACTGCACACCATGTATCACCCAAAGTAACAAGGTCGAAAAAAGTCATACAAAAGATACTAAAGAGCTGAATAGAATATTAAAGTTGCAAAAAATATTTTTTAATTATAAAGGAATTGGAAGAAATAAGCAGAAATACCCAATAATCATTCATAAATATTCATCAAAATTAAATTGGGTTTTCCTTCTACAAGAATTATCTAGAAAATTTCCAAAATATTCATGTGAAAATTTTTTTTGTCAAACTAACATAAATGTCTTTATTCTGTGTAAGACAACTGAGTTTATCCAGTCAACTATACAGCACTCATGAATAATTAATATTGTTTGGTATTTTCCATGTCGTGTATTACTTCTGTTGTTTTTTTTTAGAAGTATTTGCTAGAGTCTTTAAGGAAAATGTTAATTCATTCTACGTTACACTTGGAAATAATTAATGAAATATTACATTTGTATCTTGCTGTCAGAATTTTTATTTACCATATGCTTTGATGGACCTGGATTATAAAATTATATGCTACAACCTGAATAGTTTGGATAACTATTAATTTTACAAACAAGTATTCATGTATTCCAAGTCTCTAACAAGAAATTACGGGAACAAGTATTTGGACTTTTTCAATAGAAGTATTGGATAGCTGCTACTGAACCCATTTTGAAAAGTATAAAAATAGTAAATAACTTTTAAGAATATATACTCAATATATTAGATTTATAGAAAAAATTTCAGGTTTTTTATAATATAAAATGGTTTCCACAGTTACAAAAACATATTAGATGGAAAGAGAAAATGCTGAATTGTTTTAGATGATTATCAATAAAATGTGTGAAAATAAATGGAAGGAAACTTCACATTTATTTGATCTACATTCTACAATCTAGATAGAAAATTAATTTTCTCATCAAGCATAAAATGGTGTTCTAGTGGAACTAAGTTTAAACAACTAAATATTTTGTTGGTATTTCCATAGAAAATGTAGTTCTTTCATGACAGGACTACAACTTCTAGATTGCTGCATTTATTGAAAATATGAAGTCAATGAATTTCCATGCTTAAAGTCATTACACACACTCTGGCTTCCATCACTATATCGTCTCTATTTCCTTATTTTTCTTACGCTGTATTTGCACTGTATTTGCTCACATTTGCATTTATTGATCTTGCTATAAATTCTACATATTTCTGTTTTTCCTATTTTTGCATGTAAAAATTCCTTTTATAGCTGAGAATCTACAAAGACTTTTCAGTTTAAGAAATGGAAAAGGACCGGCCAATCAAATTGAATGCTAAGAACAATGCCTATGGAAATGCTTGGAATTACATCTTCCATTTACTGAAGAATTATCTTATTTTGTATTGTGCAAATCAAAGCAGAGAAAGCATAAAAAACTGATATTCAAACAAGAAAGCTTTATATTCACTGAATATTTGATTAGAAAGTGATTTTACATAACAAATTTATTCCTATGGATAAGTACTGATTTAAAAAATATCTCAACTTTAGGAAAAATTGACTGTTGTAACATTAACAATCATAAATTTAAATATCATTTTAGCTTAATTCTATTTATATCTACAGTGAACAATTCATTGTAATCAATGTTATAAAGCATATTATAATGTTTCTTAAAATATAAATTGCTAGCATTTGAACTTATTACATGCAGGCATCACCATTAGTCTTATATGTTAAATATTGAAGATTTCACTGCAATCTTAGACATTATATACTAAAATTATGTCCATTTTATAGGTTCAAAAAAAGTAAACTCCTGTGAGCCAGTCTTCCAAGTAGACACGATAAATGGTGGAACTGAAAGGGTACTCAGAGAAGCATGACTTTAGCTCTATTCTTACCGATTGTGCTCTACTTGTAAAAGGCAAACTGGAAAAGCACTTTGAATAAAATGATTAATAGGTCACAACGTGTCACATATACTGGGAACACCAAAGGACATTGTCACGTATATGTCAGTGGACAATTCGTCATATATACTAGGAATGTCAATGTTCAGTAATCATTATTTATAAATTTTCTATGAGCAAAGATATAGTTTGCTTCTGCACAAGTGAAAGGACTCTAGAATAAAATACTGTAGAATGTCACAGTAACCATAATGGGGCATTACAAAACAATATACATTATCATTATATGTCACAAGACATATACATATGTAGTATCTTGCATTAGATATGCTATTATATAAGTGGCATTTTATAGGTGTGTTTGCATATACACATGCTGATTTATTACCTGATACTCAAAGTTCTCATTTATCTGAATATAGCATTTTAATATTTGCTTTTAGATTTACATGTTTGAAAATTATGATATTGAACCAGTGGGCAATGCTCAGATGAAAGAAAGTACACAAGATACAAAGAAGCAGTGGACAAAGGTAGCTAAGTAAAAACAAAACAAAACAAATATATATATATATATATATATATATATATATATATATATATATATAAGGTTAAGAAAGACAAATACTGAGAAAAGAAGAAGAAACGGCACACAGAAGGCCACTTGGAAGAGCGGGGAGAATGTGAAGAGTGAGAAAAGTTTTCCTGAGCTGCTGATTTCTCATCGTTCACTCTGATTTGAAAAGATGTGCACACCTGAGCGACTGCAGTCCAAACTCATAAGGAAAAATGGCTGGAAAAATCCCGCCCTACCAGCGCCTCCTCTCAGGAATTCTGGTACAGAAGATGTATGGGAAGCTTCTCATTGTTATTTTCGTTCACTGGTATATAGAAGTCATGGTCTGTGAATTTCACACATAGAAATTTCACACACGTACACATGCACATCATTATATACTCGATATCATCTTTATATAGTAGAAGATGTATTAATTACAATTCTAGAAAACAAGGATTCTAGAACTATACTTTCCCCTAGGGTATTTTTTTCACCTCTTGGTTTTTCCTTGAAGTGTCACTTAAAAAATATATGTATTGAACACGAAAGTTTTTAAGCTTGTGTGGAATTCAGAAATAACAACATAAGATTTATTATTTATCCACTATTCTTTATAGTCCCTGAGCCCATAAGTGTATATACTCATTTAAATGAATACATTAAAAATAATACTATGTATACATTTCTAGTATTACAGATAAGGCATTGCTCTTTCCTAGTGTTTATAAATAGATGTAAGTTAAGAAAGCATTAAGTACATGTATAACCACCTTTAACCAATTAGTTTTATGAGTTTTACAAAGCAATATTGAGTAACTAAATTATTAGAACTGTGTTCATGACTAACATTCAGTTAGTTTTTCTTTATCTCATTTTAAACCTCTTTTGTTAATATAACACAAGTAATTTTAAAAGCAAGTATTAAGCAATAGGAACATAAGTGCTTTACATTATTTAGGTCTATAAACATTCTTTTTTATAATTATTAAACTTAGAAAACCTTATAATTAACATAATTAGAGAAGCTAACAGCATTTTTTCAAAGAAAATAGGCCCAAGCTTGTAACTTACAATAGAGAGAGAAAATTGTGAGAAAACAAGAACACCAGTAAAACTTTCAGGTTACAGAAGTGTAAATTATCTATTATCACAATGCACAAAAGCATAGCTTGCATCATTTTCTGGTTTTCATTTAACACTCAGACTGAACGTTGTGACAGATAGAGGACAACATATTTGTGGATATTTATTTTTAATTCAAGCTTTTTGTTTTCATCTGTGACAAAATTTTCTGCTATCAAAAGTTCATTTTCACCCAGGAATAGTCTTATATAAAGTTATTTGCTATATTTATTTGTTGTTCATCTTTTTTGTATTATGAAAATACAGTTTACTAAATCTGTAAAACCAAAATTAATAGAAACGTATCACTGTAAAACAAAACAAACTGAAAATATATTTGGTCAATTGTACTTCAGCTTTCTGAACATTTTAATAGCCTTACACTTCTTTGTAAAGAATCAATATTTTTCTTTTGAACAAAGTTGGCTGTCAAGCCATTTTAATGTAGTGAAATGACACCAACGAAACTTGGACAGATTTTACAAGTTAGAATATATTTGCCTTTCCAGGAACACATGTCATCCTTACCAAAACTTTTGCACAATGGAAGAGGACCAAAAGATGGACCAAAGGGAAGGAAGGAAAAAGGAGTGGAATTGAAAATACAGTCAGACTGTGTTCTGCACAGATGTCAACTCTGCACAAGGAACACCGCCATTACGTACTGCACACATGTAATAACACAGGTAAAGATGTTAGCGAAAGTCAGTTAATACCCTGCATTTATTTCGTAGTAACGCAAGGCACAGAAACTATAACTGATAAGCCTGAGGGACACACTGAGGCGAATGCCCACACAAGTTCAACAAAGTGAAAATCAAGTGACTCCATGCAGTTTTTAATGGGTTTTGTTTTGTGGATTACAAAAATAGGTGGCGATTTTGTTTCCCAAAATGACAATAAAAGAGTGTAGGAAAAAAAGAAAAACACAGAGGGCACTTACTCCCTTCCTTAGCGCTTCATTCTTGAAATCACTGGAAAATTTCAAAGAAAAATGAAAAAGTGTGTGTCTGTGTTTAGCAGAGTGCACTTAAGGAAGGGTAGGAAAGGGTGTGTCAGGGCTGTTTGTCAAGCCAGAGAAAAAGAAGTAAATGACGAGGAATTAACAGTGGAAAAGAGTAATAATGTCGGGGAGGAGTGGATATTTTCTTTAGATTGTTGTAGTTATCCATTTTGATTATTCCTGTCTTAAAAATAAAGATAAAATAAATATACAAAGACTAAATAAATACATAAATAAAATATTTAATTATTGTGTTTTGATTTTTTCCCTCATACATTCCCAAATATGGTCTCTTTCTTCCTAGCCTGCTTATCCTTCCCCCTTGTCTTCTCTTCTCCTTGTCCTCACACCCATCCTCCTCTATCCTTTACCTTTTGTTCTTATTTTCCAACTTTTTATTTCTTTTACTACATACACACAGTAGTCCTGGTAACAGTAAATATGCACTAACTTAGAATATCCAATGGCCTCCTGTAAGCCTAAAATTTCTTACTGTAGATTTCATTTAGCATATGGCATTCGATTAGGTTGATTTCAATTTTATAGATGAAATGAGGTATTCTGATAGAAAGTAATAAGTGATAAAAATCTTCATGTAATGATATCTATAAAGTTGCTTTTGGTGGTCTGATGGGAATAATAATGCCACTAGAAATAGAAAAAACTATTAATCAGACAACTGTATTTGCTAAGTGCTTAACTTGTATCAAAACAATCTATAATTCTCATTTACAAACCTTATGAGGACGATGTTTCAGATGTACATGATATCCATACAAAGAGTTGACACACGATGTGCACACTTATATGGGCTATAGCATTGAAAGGGAATGCTAGTGATGTCAAATTAATTCCCAAACTATTATCTATTTGCAAAATAAGATTGACAATTTAAAAAGGCTATGAGGTACTATGTGTTGAAAATGATCATACGGTCTCTACCTGAAAATTCATACAGTAGTCAAATATCTTCCAAGAATCTCCATTTGTGATATTTTACAATCTGAAGTCATTTAACCATTTTTTCATAAAATGGTGATAACCACATTTTATAAAATACCATGTCTCTATTCTTTAACATAAACCTATAAAACCACATAACAGACTTTTAACTTAAATTTTATATTTTTGTTGAGTGAAAAATTGAGTCACATAATTAAAATTGAATAGTCCATAATGGTGAACATTGTAAGAAATTTCCTTCAAAACAACACAGATTTAAGTAGTTGCTTTAATGGCACATTTCAAATATAGCATTACACAGCACAGCATACTATTTCATATGTCTAAATAGTGGTCTGTCATAATTTGTTTCCTAAGCTGAATGCATGTAGCCTTTTCGAGAAAGATAAACAAGGTGATACTAATTAGAAGCCAACCTGGATGAGCGTTTCAGAGATATTAAACTAAGAATAATTCAGCCTTTATTTCTGATGCAAAAGAATGGAGGGGGAAGTGAGGTAGAGTAGGCTCTGCTGTGACACAGGGGGATGCAGAATGCGAAGCCTGAGCATCACCACGGACAGAGGCTGCGTGTGGTGGAGCCAGGTTGTGTCGGTGGTGGACTCACCTGCTTCCATCTCTTGCTTTCCCTTTGCAAGTGGGAGTGAACATGGGCTCCATGTGCAAGCAAACATGGCCTAAGAGGTACGCCATCCCAACCACTAATTGTCACAGTGCACTGAGGATAAATCCCTCCACAGCAAGAACTTTTCCCATGTATTAACTCTGAATTCAACTAAAAATTCCCACCCTCACCACCTTTGTATGGTATTGGGATCAAACCCAGGGCTTCATACTGAGCTAAATCCCCAGGATATCTATCTATCCGTCTATCTATCTATCTATCTATCTATCTATCTATCTATCTATCTATCTAACACGTATCTACTCAGTTTTTAAATGTATTATTTTGAGATGGGAATTCACTAAAACACTATATTTTCCAGGCTGGGCCTGACAATCCAATCATTCTATTTCACCTTTCCCCTGTAATAGTGATTTTTATGATTTTCAATGTAGGTGCCAACTCCATGAGAATGAGTTAAGGTAGTCTGTAATAAGAAATTTATATCCAGTATTACAGATCGGTATTTATGTCCATTAATATAGTTTTTAACTTAATAAATGAGAGCAGATCAAAACAGGAATGGGTCACTAGAAAGAGCAATAACTATACTCTCAAACTAGTTCCTTTTATGCTAGAGTTTACACTATATATGTATCTGGACTAATTCCTAATGCAACTGAAGTTTGTACAATTTATAATCAAAGCCTGCTACATAATTTGTGGGTTTCAGAGTAAAACAAATATGTGCCACTGCATCTGAAGTGGAGAAGTCAGTGTCCTCTTTCAAACGTCCGACCACTTCCTAAAGGGATGGAATCTCTACTTGGGATGTACTTCTTGGGAAGACTGCTGTGGCACGTGTTGAATGGGCCCCAGCCTGGAGAAGGGTGGCAGCAGTCCTCTCTCTGAGACACCGCACAGTACAGGCCAAGGCCTTTCCTGCCCTGAGTCCATGGTTAATACTCCCATGACTGTAGGCCTGCCTTTAGCTACTTCCCTCCCAATAACAGGTAGCGTCAGCCACAGCGGAAGCAGAGAAGCAAGCCGAGTGTGCCAGAGTGATTGAGAACCCATGCTAGATCCCAGGTAACAAGAAACTATAGGAAGTGACATTGCATGAGTGAGGCTAAAGCACCCAGAGGCTGTGCTATTTTCCCTCAAAGTTTAACCTACTAAAAACAAATTCAAAGACAAAATAATTATGAATTGCAAGATGACAACTAAAAAGCAATAATAAAACTCATGCACATGTGCTGTGAGTGTAGATCAGTAGCTCAAATGGCAATTTAGTTTTTTTTTTTTTTCCCACCAATTGCTTAGCCCTAAGCCTAAATTATCACCCATAGGATTACAGGAAACATTTTCAAGTATGTACCTCACTTTTTAACTATTTGGGATACACATAGGTTAAAGCAAGCAAGAAAGGAGTCATCAAGGTTATACATTATTATTCATGTGTTTTGGAGAGTTGTTCTATAAGCTCTGCTGGTATCAATAGGGAGCCCCTGGAGAACAGGATGTCGGACAGTTCAAAGGCAGCACGGGACATCATGTGTGTGCTGGTTTGTTCCTCCCTTTGAATCCTCAGCACTTAGGCAAATTGCCTGTTAAACAGTACGTGCTTAACAAATTCTTTTTGAGCAAATGATCTTTGATAGCTATTCATAGATACTGAATTTGTTCTATCCTTGGAAGAAATGTTCTTAATGAGATAATCTGAACAACTCACCAGTCTATAGCTATATCCTGTCCTGGACTCTAGTAAAATAATGATATGACAATGGGAAGTCAATGAAATGAAATTTCCTTTTAATTTTTTCTATATTATTTCTTTGTTTTGTTTGTTTGTTTAGTTTCTTAGAAATAGAGCTCCCGGGATAGGTAGGGTAAACCTAGCAGGTGAGTGAGGAAATGTACAAGAAAAAGCATTATATTTACTATATCTTTTCTTTTCCATATTCAGACTGTGTAGCTTTGCAAAGTATGCTTCCAGTAGATAATGTTTTGCATAGATAATATCGATGTTCACATCACCATAGTCTTGCAATTACCTTAAGAATTAGAAGAAGGAAAATAGAAAAAAAAAAAGAGGAGTAAATTCCTTGTGCTTCCTCTCCTCTAAAATTCTATTTTCATAATCTATATCCGATTTCAATTTTTAGTACTGTCAGAAGAAAACAACAAGCTGACAGGCAATAAAAGTGGTTGTATTGGAGAAACAATTTAATTGTTGTGCTAAGAAAGAAATTCAACTCACACAATACCGGGACAATGTTTCTAGTTTGCTCTTACAGCTCGTATGTCAACTATGCCGTAGAATCAAGATAAATGGAAACAAAGGTCTGAAACATTCCATTCTACTTCATCCACTTTTGCTTCCCTGAAATTGGATCCATTATTTTCTTTTAAATTAAAAAAAATCAGCCAAATGTTAATTTCATTTAACCAACTGAATACACATCAAGCGTCAGGAATGTGTCAAGGTCTCTACAAATTACTCTAGTAAATGTGAAGCCAGTCAAATTAATTGACAGTGGTATGTGTTAAATTACTGGAAGCTTTTCAAAATTGTGGATGGTAAAGCACATGGAAAATGAATAGCATGGATATTGTTGGTGTGTTCATCTGCATATCAATGCTGAGAACTTGGTTGGTTTCATAGAAATGATAGTGATTACAGTCTGTGAAGGAGACTGAGGCATTTGGATGTACACAAGGGTCACCAGACTCTATGCTTGCATGCCAACATTTAAAATGATTTTTTCAGTAGGGTGAGCTAGGTCCTTCGTTGCTTTGAGTCCTCTGAGACAGTATAATGGAATCCTGAATAGAACTAAAGAGATGGATGTTTTGAATTCTCCACCAACATTTTTTTTTTCATATAATATAATACTGTGCCAAAAAATCAAACTCCAACAGCTTGAGATCTCTGTCTCTTTTCCTTTTTGGTTTCATTCCCTTTTAAAAATAAATTAGATAAATTATGAATAATTTTGCTCCAGAAAGCCAAGCTTTGAGCAACAATTTATTGAGAAATGGACAGATTCTTTTTCATTGTGTTTTACTTAACCAGTCATAGTTAAGTCAGCCACAAAGTGGATAGGCCTTGTTAGCTCTGGTATAAATATGAAGGCACATTGGGAAACTTTAAAATAATTTTTCAGGTGACGTCATATTCAATCTGGGAACTAGCATGGAAGAAAACACACTTCATCTATTTCTAAATATCTGAAAATGAAAGTCAATTATTTTTTATCAGTGTTGGACAGAGAGTGATAAATTCTAGAGAGGGGTTTCAGGGACAAGTCAGATGTTTTACCTTTAGCTGAAACACTGAAACAATCCCTATGTAAACTCTTCTAATATCCCATGCAATAATGTAGGGTATAGGCAACACAAGGAAAGGGTCTAATATTTTCTCTGTTGCTGTATCATCAGTACCTCAAATAGTACCTGACATATGCTATGAGTATAGCATACAATTGTTGAATAAAGGAATAAATTAATTAATAAAATCCTATCTGGAAGCATGTGCAACTTTTTGAACTCACAGTGTTATGGTTTGTCTCCATGTCTACCCAAAGCCTCATGCAGCAGTGGGAGGTGGGCTCTAGAGTTTGTGATTGATTCATGGTCCAATGCTGGGATCATGGGTGTGAGTGCTACACCACCCTAGGGTGGAAAGCCTGAATATAATATAAGGGACAGAAAGAAGCTAGTCTCTTCTCTCTGTCTCTGTCTCCTCTACCTCTGTCTGTCTGTTTGTCTGTCTCTCTCTCTCTCATTGCTTTTGCTCTCTTCCATAGTTATGAACTGTTGACTGTTGTCCTCTGCTATGTGCCACCCTGCCTTGGAGCCCGACGACTATGGACTGAAACCTCCGTAAACTGTGAGCCAAAAAAACTCCTTTAACTTTGGGTGTCTCAGCAACAAGAAAAGGAACGAAGACACACAGAGGTAACAAAACCAAGAAGATAATTCCTATCAGCCTGTTAATTTCAACCATTTTCCAAAGCTCAAATCTTACTTTGTGTACTGTTCCTTGCTGTGCTAGTTCCCCAAATGGGATAACAATGGCAGTCCCCAAATAAATTCATCCTATGTCTTATTCTGAACATTTTCCTCTGTGAAGTAATACAGACTCAATTATTTTCAATATTTGAATCATCACCTTAATTTTTAGGGGCTGCCTCATTGTCTATCCCTCTGCTGTTCTCCCTTCCCTTTCACCTGAATCCCTTTCTTCCTTTGTGCAAGGTCTGATTTCATCCCCCTGATACCAGGATTAAATACAATTTCTGATTATTCAACCTGCCTCTTAGTTATTTCTGTGTAATAAGTCTAGATATTCCTATATAACAAAGAACAATAGGTGAATTTTTCCTTTATATATTTAATTGGGTCACATGCTTTGTCCTTCAAAGCCACCAGTAACCCATAAACTCCTATGGGAATGTTTGCTGCATTATCTAAGTTTCCAAAATAAGCTTCCCTGGATATCACTATCAGCTTTATCCACACTACTTCATTTCTAATGAGCCTCTTTCATTAATACACTACAAACACAGGATGGTAGGCTTTTCCTTCCCTTGTATATTTTGCGAAGTGTAATTCTCTCTTTACGTTTAATGGCTGTAGTTGAAATAGCACGTTAGCATAAAGCAACTCAGAAGATAGGTCCAGATTAGTTTTCTCCTTCCTTCAAATTCACCTAGTACTTATCCTGCCCTATAAAACTCCACATATTGTCTCACACTACAGAATAATGTGTTTATATTTTGTATCATAAATTCTTGGGGACACATGATACCATTTTACTCTACTTTGCAATCTCCTCCATAAAGACTTGCTTATAGTAAGGCTTAGATTATTTAATTAATAAAACCATCTAACTATATATCTTTGACAAGAATGAGTCAATGTTTATGCCAGGCATTGAACTGTCCAATTGATGCATGATTCAGGTTTACATTACCATTTTTTACTTGGAAGTTAATTGTTAATACCAGTGAATATATAAGGTCTTTAGATGCTTAAAGTGTTTTAAGCAATTTAATTTAAGCTCAATCAGATTAAATTTATCATTTTCTCTGTGTCAGTGGACAGGAACTAATTAATATGACATGATTTTGTTGTTAAAATCATTGTTAGCACCACAAAAACCAATATAGATTGTGAAATAATTTGTTCTTTGGATTAAAAGTATTCTAGAACCTTCAAGATATCATTGCTTGGAGAATTATGAACTATTCATGGAGGTACTTCTATTCATTAGAGATTATGATAAAGATAATATTATTATTGAGTGTAGAGCTAGACCAGTGGTTCTCAGACTTAGCATGTTTTAGAATCATGTGTCTTGGAAAGTTGCTAAGGTATAAATTATTATGTTTGAATCTCAGAGTTGCTGATACAGTAAATCCTAAATCAGGCCTCATTATTTGTAATTTTAATAAATACTTGCTGAAGTTGATACTACCTGGCCAGGTACTCCATTTTATCACCACTGGCCCACATTAAGCAAAAAGCAAGGCAGACATTACCAAAATTCTAGGTATGTGTGTCTTAGTATTGGTGAAGTTGACTGGCCTTAGGCACTACGAGGCGTACCTAATGGGCAAGTGTAACAGGAATGTACCATCGGTGTAGTCAACTTCTGTCTGCCCCAAATGTTTGAAGTCTAGATGCCAGTGCCTGACAGAAAAGCATAACCATAAAATGGTCTTTTTCTGTCTTGCTAACCACTGTATTTCAAGTGTAGCTCTGAGACACAGAATTCCCAATAAGAATGCTTAAATACAAGAATGAATGAAATCTAGCATGGACATACTAATGAATTATTTCATTAGTAATGATAATAATGATTAGTAATATATAGTATTATTATATATGTAATACATAATATAATATTAGTAATCAATAATAATCATGACACATGTTCCATTGAGAAAAGGTATAAACTATAAAATATATGAATATCCCATCTCAATATTAAAATAATCACCTTATAAAACCACTTTTAAGTATGGACCCATAAAGAATACAGTAAGTCCCTGACTTCTGAATGAGTTCCACTCCAGAAGAACATCCCTAAGTCAGATTCCTTTGTGAGGCCACCAAAATAAGTCATATGAAACTTGACACAAATATATGATATTTATTGCTTTGTACATCCTAGCAGTCCCCTCCACAGCACCAGTGCCTTCCCTCTTGCTTCTGGACACACTTGGCTCTGACTGAGCACTGCGCTACTGCACACATCACACTGTACAGCGAGCGCACAGCAGCACAGCTGTGACAATGTCCCACAGACGTGGGCTCCTTCTGTGATTTGTTTACATCTGTGAATGTTTGCAATGCAAGTTCTGTTCCCACTTAGGAAAGTTCACAACTTGAATATTTGTAAGCTGGGGACTTACTGTACACATAGAAACCCCAGAGTACATAGTTTGGAAATATTCTGATGCCTTTTACTGGCCCTAAGACTCATAAAATTTGATATTTTCTTGACATACATATTTCCATCAACTTTCATCTTCTACTTGACTTATACTTTTATTTTAGTTTTTAAAGAACTAGATAATAAAACCAGGGTAGATGTATACTGCACCACTGAATTTTGAATCTAGAATCATTATTAATTAAGAGTTCTTTTTAACATCATTACTATTGATTTAAAATGTGTGTAACTATTGTTTGGATAAAAAATAAATGATCAAATTGTTTCCTTTACTTTCTTCTTCTCTCTTTTTAGCCTATTATCTGTGTTTTAGTTCCCATTTTATATATGTTGTTTTTCTTGCAAGAGACATCATGCAATATTTAAACTTGTGTGTCTGAGTTAGTTAACATTATGGCTTCTTTTGCTTCTTATATAAAGATACACTTAAGTAGAGAATGAGATGAATACTAATTGTTTACCTCATATCAATAAGTGCAACTGAAACACATTTTAATGATCACAGTAGACTTATACTATACATTTTGATAGCTCACGATTGAAAGTCTGATATTGTTATATAGGATTCCTGGTAAAGTTTTCTAATTTATTATGCAAGATTATAATGTGGTTAGAACATTGAAACATTTTAAGGATTTTTTGTATAATATACAGAGGTGTATATAAGTATATATAATACATATACACATATATAAATGCAATACAAATATACATATATAAATACAACACTAATTATACAATATATTTCAAGTATTGAGATTATTGAGATTATCACTGTGTAGCCCCTACTTTTCTCCCTTTCTGTTCTACTTTGTTCTAACAAGGAGTATGCATTATTCAACTGATAAAAGTCTCAATGTTACAAAATTTATGTAATTGGAAATTATAGTAAAGCATTACAACTTAATGGATTGCCTTTTTTGTTACAAAGTCTCTGAATTTCCCTAAATGTAGCTTAACAGTACACCATAAAAGACAATGTTAAATCCAGTGTGAAATCATGAAGGTGAGCCAAAATATACTAGGACTACTTACAAGCAATCATCACTGCATTTCCGTTACTAACACAGATTCCCACATCGTAGAATTTAGTATGTGAGAGAGTACAGTTTGCTGCTCGTGTACAAATGGGTGAATGAGGAAGGTTATGGGACCCCATGTGACCATTAACAAGCACATGTTGTGAAGAATTCTAAAATTAGAAGAAACTTGGTCACATCACTTAAGCCTATTTCTGGAGTCCTGTAGGAAAACAAATGCTGGCACAAAAGAAAACTCCCAAACACCAGCTGGTCTGGTAGTCAACATTTACGTGCTCTTAGAGTCTTATAATACGTCTTACATGTGAGAAAATCAATTGTCATTAAATTCCCTTATCCACTTGTGAATTTACTTTACAGATTATATAAGAACAAAAGCAGCCCGACAAGTATGCACATGATTAATCCATTAAAGCGTTATTGATCTTGATATTTAATGTGAAAATGAGTCACAATGAAGCCACTGAAAAGAGAAACTGGATAATCCTGGGATTAGTAGACTGACACGTGTACTTTCTTCTAAATATGATGCACATACTTTTGATGTGTGAAATGGACTCAGGTAGTTCAAACCCTTAGGATCTGTATTCGCAAATACAGTGGTCCTAGTAAGTGGCCTATGTAAAACCAACTAAACAGAGCTGTGACTTTCACTGGAAGACCACGATAATTTTCTGTCCCTGGCACTGGCCTAAAAGTCACTTTTAAAACATGGCCTTTCAAAACTTCAGGATTTTTTCTACAACCTATTTTATGCTCTAATCACTCATTACGCGGGAAATAAATGTTCCTGCATTTGAAAACTAACTTACTGCCAAGGTCATCTGGGACCCTAAATTGGTTCAGGATTGCTGTAGATGCAATGAAACCAATGAATCTCATTGTGCTGTAGTTCTTGGTTCTGTCTTTTGGACTTGTTAAGTCATTCACACCAGAGAAAGATTTTGGCTTGCTAAGAACACTTAGAAAGGTTTGTTATCTTTACAGTTAGGCCTAAAATGGATGACTTCTGACAGGAACACTTGGAAAATCATCACTTACTTCTTCCTGTCAAGTCCATGTTACATCCCAAGGGTTTGCTCAACAGATGGACATAATTTGCATACTTGACTACCACTGTTTTCTTAATTGCATTTTCCCAGAGTACTCTATTATATTTGCAGTCTATTAAGTTTCTGGTAGAGTTTCACTCTGAAAAATACACACAGCATATATGAAGTTGTTGTATTTTCTATCCAATAGATTTCTTTGAAATATCTAGCATTTGGAAGCTTTAGCCTTCGAGCACACACCGAAAAAGCTATTACTACACTAGGAGCAACTGTAGTACCAAACTTATATAAAAATTTTATTTTGTAATAAGCCTTCATCTATCAGTTAAAATACTTCACACTATATTTTTATGTTAGGATACTGCATACATGAGTAACCACATGTAATATAATATTTACATGTTTATTTTGTTTTAAACTGATCATGAATTTCTAACAAACCTTAAACAAGTCAACATTAAAAAGCTAATACTTGAGAGGTAGGCGGGATTGAAAAGTGGAGGAGAGTATTTTTAGGGCAGTGAAAATACTCTGTATGATACTGTAACAATGATGCATGTCATTATATATTTGTCCAAAGCCACTGAATTTACTATGCCACAAGTGGACCTTAATGTAAACGATTGACTTTGGATGATCTCATGTGTGAAGGTAGATCAATTAGTTACTGTAAGGTTACCACTCTGACTGGTGGTTGGTTAGTGGCAGTGGTGGGAATAGAAGGTGAATGGATGTGTGATTATGGGATACATGGGAAATCTTTGTACTGTCCTCTGTTTTTTGCAATGAACCTAAAACTGGTCTAAAAATAATATTACACAGTTTTTAAAGCTGAGAAATAGAACTGCAGGTTGATGTTTGCTATTTTTATTTTTTAATGTGATATTATTTTTGCGCTGGGTTAATGTCTTAGTTTCTCATTCTGTAAGTGCATTTTGCAAGTTCAGTAGCTCTTCAATTCATTTACCCTTTAGAGGAAGCTCCTCCATGGCTCAAAAATCTTAAGGGATACACAGCAATGGAGAGATGATTTTAGATGGTTTGTTTAGCCAAACCACTTATGCTGTTTGAAATTTAAGCAAACTTCCTAATTAAGATTCCTCATGACTTAAGGGAAACATGACATAAACCAAAATTCTTCAAATTTTTAATTGCCTCATGTGCTAAAATGCACACTACAGATTTCTCTGCTTTCTCTGTCTCTCCTCTTTCTAGAGCTGCAAAATTGTTGCAGCAGCTCATCTCTGTCCCTGATGAGAAACGTGCTCAAATAAAAGGGATCCAGAAGAGAGCTGAGAGAAATCATGAGGCCGCTAGGGCAAAGGATGGCATGCTGGGCTAGATTCTTACACACGAATTGCAGGCTTTTCTAAGGACTCCTAGTAGATGAAAGCTTGCCCCAAAAAAGAATTTCTGAGGAGCTTGTGAGGGCTCAGTATATTGCTTTAAGAGAAGTTCTGATCTTTAAAATAATCCCTTCACAACATTTTTGCTTATTAATTGCAGCAATGGTACAAAGTACTCCTTGCCCTTTGTTTGTGTACTCTGCTCTCCCTTCCCATACATTAAAACAAACAAACAAGTAAACAAATGGAATAGATCAATTTTGTAACACATCATATGAGTAACAAGGTTGATTTGAGTTTAGCTATCAAAAGGATGTATTTTTGCTTATATTTATAAGAATTCAAAAGGACCCCCCCAAAGAGAAAAATTCACTTAAAATTATGCAATTAATGTTTGTATAAAAATACCTACATTGGTAAATATTGATACCTACAAACCAATGTTATGGTGAAAAAATATTCTTCTGGAAACTAAATTTATTAATTGTGAGATATTCAGAATTGTACTGGAGATTCTAGCCATTTCATACAACAAGACAAAGAAGTGAAAGGTACATAAAAGAAACAAGAAACTATTTTAAAAGCCTTTAAAAATCTATTAGAAACCTACTAAGTCAAACTGAATTTACAAAGGTTTTAAAATACAAGATCGATACATAAAAATCAAGTTTATGTATACTATCAATGAACAATCAGGAATTAAATTGGATATTGATATGATTAAATAAAAAATAAAACATTCAAAAATGAAACATGCAAAAGAAGTATATTGAAAACTGTAAAATGTTGCATAAAAATTAAAGAAAATCTGCGTAAAGAAAAAATCCCTGTGCAGAAGTTGAAAGTTTGAGTAATGACAAAATATCAGTTCACAAGTTTACATATTTTTATTAGAAATCAACAAATTGATTCTAGCATTTATATAGAAATGTAATGGATATAAAATATTAAAAGCATTTTTGAAAAACCAAAGAAGAGTTTTATTACTTGGTTTAAATATGTATTCTAAAGTCACCATAAGCAAAACAGGAGGCATTCGTACAAAGACAGATACACTGATTAACAGAAGAGAATAATTTAGGAATATACTCAAACATATATTATTAATTTCTTTCTAGTAAAGGCATTTTGATAGAGAAAAACTAATACTGTCAAGAAATAATGCCAGAACTATTGTATATACATATGCAAAATACATAAATATACTTTTACTGTTATATCATACTAGGGGACAAAAATTAGCTGATGGAATCATGTATATATACGTATATTTGTGTAATAATTGTATTATATTATAATGTTATATTTTTAAATACAATATGAACTATATTATTAAATTTACATCCATAAATGTTTTGATATATATATATTAGATAGATAAATAGACAGATAGATAGACAGATAATGTGCTTCCATATATAGAAACAGTCTAGTCTCATGGACATAGTATTTGAAAATATTATACAATTCAGAAGTTTCCATATAAAACATTTTGACATTTGTATATTTTAAAATAATCTAACGTTCATTGTTAATCCCTAAAAGGTAAGATCTAACATATAAATGTGCTAGCCACAGACACTGAAGAACTCAGGAATCTTGGGCAATGGTTTCTTAAATAAGATACAAAAATCATGAATTATAAAACTAAATTCGACTTCATCAAAATTCAAACAGTTGTTCAAGATAATAAATTTTGCTCCTCAAAACAGATTAAGAGACCATAAGTTTTTTTAAAACAAAGGTCTTGTGTCTTACATTTGGTAAGAATACAAACATCTAGATGGAAAAAGGGCACAAGAATCGAGCAGATACTTAACCAAAGAGGATATATGCTCTCATACTAATGAGCTCATGAAAAAATCCTTATTAACATTAACTATTAAATAAATGCAAAAGAAAGGCATGACTGAATTGTCCCTTAACCTAAACAGATCTGCTAACACTAAGATAACGGACCACTCCTAATATGAACGAGGATTTGGAGGAGCTGAGTCTCACAGACATTGCCCATTGTAATGTAAAATGGCTCAGCAACTTTGGAAAATATCGTGGCAGTTTCAAAAAATGTTTTGAAAAGCACTAATCTTATTACGAAGCCATTTACTTTGTTGATATTTACCAAAGAAAAATGAAAAAAATGTGCTCATGTACAGATTTCAAATGAAAATTCATAGTAGTTTTGTTTGTAATAGCCAAAAACTGACCACGATTATCAAGTGATTAGACAAATTATAGTGTATCTATAAAATGGGCAACTCTCCAAAATAAAAAAGTAATATACTACTGAGAAAAACAACCTGGGCATTTTAAAATAATGATGATGAGGGAAACATCTCAAATAAAAATGTGTCACACACTGCTCAGTTGTAATCAAGGAAGAGTCCAGGAATACTGACTTTTATTGAAAGAAAGGAATTCAGTGTTTACTTGCATACTCGTAAAAGTGCACAAGGAAAATATTAGGAATGATGTTCATTATCTCAATGTGGGGGTGTTTCATAGGTTAATCCATCTTTCATAACTGAACCAAATGTACAATTATTTTTTAAAAATATATACTTTAAGTAGAGTCAGTGTATCGTGTATTAATTATATTGCAATAAACTGTAAAACCAATCATCTATGAATGTAACTGGTAAGAAATCAGCTACTTAAAATAACGAAGCTTGATGGGAGCAAGTATCTATTTCTAACTGGTGAATTATCTCACTTTGTTGAAAGTTTATTTAAAAACTAAACCTATTCATGCAGAAGAAGCTAAAGAATCTAGCAGAAGAGGAAAAGAAGACCATGAGATTGAGACTTTGACCTGAGAACCTGAAAATCTGACATTGTACGACAGTGATAAGAAGAGTGTGGTCCATTTAGGGTAAAATATTGTTTCCATTATTAGTTTTCAAAAATTTTTTTCTGAACCTTATGAGTAATTGTGGAACAGGGCAGGAAGCGAACTCATTTTGAGTTTTCTAGGCTGTGTTTGCTTTGACAGCACGGGTACTGAAATAGTGCTCTAGGCTTTTTACAATTATAGAAGTTCTATTCTTTTTTGCTTAGTTGTTTAAACTTCCATATAAAATTTCATTAGTATATGTTTGATATATAATAATTGTATTCACCTTGGGGAATTGGTATATACAACTTATCTAAGCAAAGAACTATAGGCTAAGATCTTGAAGCCATTTGTTCTAAGTCTAAGGAGAGATTACCAGAGAGAAATTACATAAACTTTAGATATTTTATACACAAATAGTTTGGTTCAGTTTTGTGATGCATGTGAAATAGAATGCAGTACTATGCATGCACACAAGTGAGATCATTAGAGCAACAGAGATAGCCCATAACATAATAATATCCTAAAAGTGATTTTTCCACTTTGAGATTGTGCAAAAGCAATCCATTGTTAGCAGAAATCTTACTTTAAAATTTTATACTTGAGACTTCTACTTAAAATTTTAAAATTTTGCATCTTACATGGCATGACAATATTTTATCTTGGGCAACAGCAGTGAGCCACAGATGAAGGTCAACAGTCCACACTGAATAGGCTACCCCGTCGGTAAGCTACGATTTTCAGTTTTTCGGTGTACTGCACACATTTTCAACTTACGATACATGTGTGAGAAGGTAGCTCAATTGCAAATTCAGGAATATCTGTATTGATTTATTAATGCATCCAAAAATATGAATTCTTTCTACGTGTCAGGCTCTTTGCTACATGCAGGGTATTGAGACAAGTGTTGTTTTACTTCAGAATTAAAGGAAGGCGTTGGATTCAAGTTTATTTTTACATTTCTGAATATGGCATGCTTGTATAGTGGCACAGAAAATCAGCCTGCTTGAGCACTTGTCAGTTTAAAAGAATATCTGATGCAAGAGCATGGGGTCATCAGTGGATCGCCCCTTCTCCCAAGTGGAGGGAACTTTATAGTTCACTTCTAATTGAGTGGGCCCATGCTTTTATGTTCTACCAACCTGCCACTTGTCTCTGGATGTGATCACAAGATCTGGTATATCGTGATGTTTCTCAAGCAAAAAAAAAAAAAAATAAAAAATGGTAGATGATGGAAAATGTCAACATGTCCCTGTGTTTGAGTACATGTGTGTTTGTGCGTGTGTCTGTCCCTCTGTATAGAGAGACAGAGACACAGAAAGAGAGGGACAGAGATAAAAATGACAGAGACAGAGTCAAATGAATAGTTGCCTTAAAATTGGAAAGTTTAAAATATGAAAACAAATCTGGTTTTATTATCACCTCTCAACCAAGATTTCCATTTTCACAGCCTGAATCAATTATGTCTTCACTGCCCCTTTACATTTTATGAAGAGTTTTACTTGATTCCTGTTGAAAATCCAAAGAAATTCACTCTTAGAGAGGTAGTTATTCCAAAAGAAGCTTCTTTGTTATCTTGCCTATGTCTTCATGGAAGTTTCTGCTTTGAGCAGCGTAGAGTCCTTTCATTATGGAAACCAAATTACATTCTAGTTTGGCCAAAGCTGAAATGGCTGGTGCTTCTGAGACTGGATTAATTTTCTTTCTGTGTTGAACGTTAATGTTTATGTTTAGCACACTTTTAATTATGTTGGAAAACTTCTCCTTGACTATGGAGGTTTGATTATAAGTTATATTTTATTAATCAGAACTTGTATACCATATACTGCAGATTTATGTTTACTGTTTTAATTTGTCTGCATCAATCTCCTGCCGCCTCAATTACTACCATAGTTTCATTTAGGTGATTTCTAACCAATACATCTATTACCTTCACCATAAGACCCAACTTTTGTACTGCTGGCAAAGTGTCCTGCATATATACATATGTATAGTTAATAATACATACGTTTTCTTCATTAATGGGCATATACATAGTAATATCAATAACTACAAATACTGTTCTTATAAACTATTTGCAGTGTCACTCTAACCCCAATTCTAGAGTATTTTACCTAGCATATTTATCAGTCATTTACCATTTGAACTCCTACCATTCAAACCAAAAGATGTTGTCCATGCAGGCATATCCTATGTCCTTGATTATTTTTTTCTTTTTCTCTCTGGAATTATAGCCTGGCACCAAGCTAAGAGATTTCCATTAAAATTCAGTCACTTGCTGTGTAATATTGTTTATATTAACTTCCCCATGTTTTGTTCATATCTAAATTGAGATAATAATGCTTTCTCAGAGCTTTGATAGGATTTAATAAGACATGTAACTGCATAGAGTAAAACTTGCATACAATGGCCTTTGCTCATGGTTGAGTGCTAATAGCATTTTTTCCTTGTAGTAATCCGCTTATACCCCTGCATCATTTACCGCGGATCAAGAGCAACTAATCTATGAGTCACGCCTGGTGATGTTCAGTTTTTCATTCCATCCTGTGTTCTTTTTTTTTTTTTTTTTTTGGTTTTTCTCCGGTACCGGGAACCGAACTCACAACCTTGTGCTTCCTGTATTCTTAAAGCTCATGAAATACCCATCTTCATTATCTCTCCATTGTCCTATAATATTTGTTTCAAAGAATCCTTATTAAACTATAATATCTCTGAGAGTAGATATACTGACTTCTTCAGGATCCATTCTTAGGACCACAACAATGCCCCTTTCCTAGTACAGTTAATGTCTATTAAATACAGGATTCTGGAAGCATTCTGATAAAAGTGATGATGATGTGTGTGTTGTGAGAACACACACGAGTATCTGTGGACACTGAAGAGATATTGGCCCAGGGATTTAAGTTTGCAGACAATATAGACTTTTCTTTTCATACCAAAGCTAGTTATTAATTTGAATAGGAACAAAAATATTGCCTTGAATTCTAGCTATGAACAGGGAATCATTCCAGCAAAAGAAAAAGTTAATGTCCCCAAATAGTTCAAATTATGAAGTCCCTTTTGAAGGCCTAGTGTCCCATGTGGAAAAGGTTTGATTAAGGGGTTTAAGTATGATATTGAGAACAAGGCGAAAAACAACAGGTTGGCTGCTTCTCCAACTGAGCAAGGATTATACAATATCTGCTCCACTCACAAGGCTCTACTTTTGTAAGCAAACTGCTCTCTGATTCTATATTATTTGTTTTTTTCCACATTATTAACAAACATAACAAAAATAATATATAATTCCATCATTCTTCTGAGAAAAATATAGATTCCCATATACTTGAGACAAATTTTCTTCCTAGAATATATACATTGCATGTTGTAGAAGAGATATCATTAATGTAACATATATTCCCTTGGAGTATTTAAACACATCATGTCAGTTATGATTTCCAAATTACATTTAAAATAGAATTTCAGTGAAATAATTGCTTGCAGAGGCCATAGGTACCTTTTCTATTGGAGACATTCATTATATGTGTGGGCAAGATAGTGAGATTAGGCAATGAATTTTAATTAATTTGAGGAAACTTATAAAGGATACAAAGTTAAGTAAGGTGAAATAAGAGAGAGATGGCATTAAGTCAGGAAATCAAAACAAGCTTCAAGGAGACGGCATACAAAATATTTTGAAGAATTAAACTTTGACATATCTTATAAGACAAGTGAATAATACAGCACTTTGAAAACCAAGCATTTAATATTTAAAATTTTTCACTTAATTATAAAATAGATGTTTGTGTTTTCTATGTTCTCCTGAGTATAGTTCTCTTCTTCTCCTACCTTCTTATCCCAGTAATAATCATGAAGTCTACTACAGTGCCTAAAAGAATAAGCCACATTTAAAATGAAGCTACATAGATCATGAGGTATAGAAGCTTAGCACATTTACTTCATTTTTGTAGTCTGAAACTTTCTTATCCATAATTGTGTTAAGAATAATTTGAGAAGTAGATGAACAAACCACATGAACTAACACAAGAAAGTGTACCTCTTTTTCTTTGTCAAATTATCATCATCAATGTCACCAGTCATCATTAGTATTTAACAATCTTCCTGCTGTAATGAGTTATTTGTTTTTATTCTGCAGAAGTTAGAGTCACTTGAAAATATATATCCTAAGGCAGTTAATATCTATGGATGTACTATGGGCACAGAATAAATACTAATTAACTGTTTGCATACTCTGTAGAGAGACAGAACCCTTCTGAGAAGAACAAAATTATCCAATCAGTAAAATGTAACTGCAACTCCACTAGAAAATGAAACATTATGAATGTTTAATTAAAATGTATTACATAGATTAAAGATCATTTTATTACTTATTATAGTTAATTTTCCTTACTAATGATAAAGTTATATATCTAAAGGGACAATGACATTTCAAATTCACATCTAAAAGTCACTCCCAAGATTAACTTCACAAAACTGAAACTTGTGCTTAATGAGAAAGGGTAAGTTCCACACCTTAGAAAATCAAAATGAACCTACCAATACTTTTTGTCTGAGAAATCAAAATGATAACATTCCTATTAAAGCTCTCATCATCTCTGAAAAGTTAATTACAAACAATGTAAGTTGATAACAAACTATATATACCCAGTGACTTTTCAATGTTTTAGTGAAATTTTTATGTTCATAATTTATAAACATAATCCCTTATATTCTGAACATATTATAGCCCAATATTTTATGGATTCAGAGTTATTCCATCATAGTTGTTGTCAGATTTGTGTAATTTCCACACATATTTCCCACTAAATCGTGAATCTTATTTGTGCATTTAGTGCGGATAATGGGATGGTAGAAACAAAAGCAGATTCACACATCTCACCACTTTTCAGATTTATTTGTATTCTGCCTTCCTTGCCTTTTCTGGAAGCCAGAAGAGGGAAAAGCACTGTGTTCTGTACAGTACAGTGAGGAAGAAGGCAAAGACACTGCACACAGCGGTGACGGGAACAGTGGTGTGCAGGGCCGGCGCTGTCCAGAGGAGGCGACCGAGGCTCTGAGCCCGTGAGTTCTGGGGTGTCCATAAGCAATATTGAAGCTAATTACACCTCTCGTATGAACGTACACAAGAATTACACCACAGTGCTTTGGGGATAGTAATGTGTGGCAGCCTAAAGGATTGATCCCCTGAATCAGGTAATACACCCTATTTTTCCCTGCTCCTTCTTTTAAATCATATAAATCTAGAGTCAGCAAATTTGAACCGCCTTTTACAATCCTCACCACCATTTAAGCAATTAAAAATGATTTAAAGACCTCTCTGCTTTTATCTCTCTGCCTCTGGTTGCACTGAGTAAGAAGGGGAACTTTTGCAGCTGTGAGATAACTGAAGCAGAGAGCAAGTGATTGCCTCCCTTGTGAAAACTAAACGTAGTTCTCTTCCTATTGTGGCCAGCATGATATCTACAACAAAAAAAGACATTTTGATACTTGACTTTTTTCCATGGAAGCTTTGGGCTTCTCTTTTGTTTCAAGATTTTTGGGAACCCTGAAAGAAACTTCACATTTTTACCTGGTAGTAGCAAAAATTGAACCTGAAGATGTCCCTTCCTTGTGGCTGATTTAATACCATCAGGGAAGAGCAAGCTGTCCCTGTAATTACCCTGTCAATCAAGAGAGAAGAATGGGCAAGTGAAAGCCGGACACTCCAGGAACTACGAAGTGAGTACAGGAAGCGACTGTATAAAATCGAGTGCCTGTCCCCAATTTAGAAATGAGTATTTCTATAAAAATTTCACTGTATTTTTGAAATGTACTTTCTCATTTGTTTGTCTCTTGAGAAGTACCAATGTTAAGGACTTTGTTTCTACAGTTCAATTATGTGAAATTCATCTGGACATATAGATGTATACGATTACACTAATATACATGTGTATATACGTGTGTGCATCTAACACTAGTTATTTACACTATTTACACCGATGCAATTTGAGAGGTTGATAAAAAACTACATCCTACCCACAAATTCAAGCATACATAAATGTCATCATCAAAGTCTATGACTGAGCTCGCAGGCAGTCGGCTTGCAAGTTTTTATCAAGTTAAAAAATAAATGGTTCAATATTTACCTCTAAATACAATTACAGAAATATGTATCTATTTGTCAAGTCAAAGAAATGATAAAGTTAACTGTTACATATTGTAAAAAATGGCTATATTAAACCTATCATAGATTTGGCTGAAAAGATATTTATTACTGGGAAGTAGGGAATTTCACCTTTTATTTGAGTTATCGCTCTAAGGATGCTCTACGTGAAAAATAATTTCCATATATTTGAGGGTTATGAGAGTTTAAGTACAGCATGAAATAAACATTCATTGTTTTAAAGCTTTTACTTTAAGACGAGAAAAAAGATTCCAGTAAAACAGAATATAAAAAGTAAAAACAACAAACAACAAACAAGTGATTTCCTTCAAGATTTAAGACTAGGGTAATAAAATATAAAGCATGTATGTTTTCCGACTCCACTGTCATTTACATAACCACATTTTAAATTAACCTCAAAATTTTACTAGCTGGACAGTTTCTATACTTTTGGGTTCCTGCTGACACAGATGTAATGGAACCAAAATTTTCAATGTCAAAAGACCTCATATGTCTGTAAGTTTTAGATTAGAATCAGATGAAATTTGCAGTTTTAGGTAGGGCTTGGTAACTTTTACACTTTTCTAAAAAATTATACATAGCAAGATATCATTGAGAAAAAAATCTTCCTTTAACCTCAGTCTCATGTCTGAAACATTTTGATCAATCAACAAACACTTATGGAATATTCATTTTACTTACATATTCTAAATCATAGGAAAAGTAAATTCTTTGTCTTCCAGTTATTTACACTATTACAGGGACGTATAAATTACATGTCATTCCTTCTCACAAATATATGCTTCAAAGGGTAAAAGGAACTCAAGAAATAAACAGTTCATATGTGTGTAGTGTGTGTAAATATATATATAATATATATATTCTCAAAAAGTGAATATGGTATATCTAAAATACAAATTCACTATATATATATTGATTAAAATAATTGTTAATTAAATCAATATAGAATTATTGTTTAAAATTGATAATACATAACTTTTATAAGGACAGAATGTTTATATATTTTAGTTAACACCATTCTAGGAAACTTTAATTATGAAACAATATGCTACATGAAAAATTGGTGATATAACATGCAATTATCATTTCTGAATATGTAAATATGTTATTGTCATTTGTGATATCTAACAATTAAATTATGATGGCTAAACGGACATCTGAATAAGGTAAAACTTAGTACTGTGCATATATCAATATCAAATAACTTCAATGAAATGGAAAAAAAATGACCTAATACCATTTATTGCAAACATTCTCTTTGGGACAGCAATTACGTGTTCAGCCCTATGCTAGGCTCTTTCATATCCATTTTATGGTCTTCATAATCTTTCTAAAGCTCCATCATCTCTTTTCAAAGTCTTAGTCATAAATCTCTAAGACAGACAGTTGAAAATAAATCAAGGTCATACGGCTAAACACCAGGTCTCTAAATGAAGAGATTAAACTTTCCCATGCTATTTCTGTTCGTTGGTTAGAAGCAGGATAGGATGCAGGCTGGGAGCCTAGTAGATTCGAAGCATGTTCACTGTAAACTATGCGATCTTGAAAAGGCTGCTTAGCTCTGTTTTCTAATCCTTAAAATGAAGAAAACAATGGCATCCACCTTGTGTGGATGGATGTTGTAAGACCTAAGTCACAACGCAAACAGATCCTCGAAGACATGCGCAGAGCACAAGGGAAGCAGTGTGCAATAAAAGCTGGCATTTGTCATGTGAGCTGTGGCAGATTATATTTTCCTAACAAAGTTCCGCAACAAAGTTCCCTAGTCATCCTACAATGTGAGCTCGTCACTTCTCCATTACATAATATCACTTAATGTGAGAATCTAACGATATCAAATTCATCCAGAAGTTAGAACAGTAATTACCCAAGGCTGTGCAAGTGGGGCAGGGAAAACAGAAGTGCAATTCAAAGGTGTAAAGTGTCAGACCCAAAAATCAAGTTCCCATGATCTACTGAACAGCAGGGTAACTGTAGGTAAGTAATAACACATTGCGTGTTTCAAAATTATTACAAAGAAATGATAGGCATGTGAGGTGACAGACATTTAATTAGTCTCCTTCATACTACAAGGTATAACTTTCAAAATAAACCACTAAAAATAAACACAGCTAGGATGTGAGTCTATGTCTTCGTTCATTGATATGTGTGAAATTCTGTGGCCGTCCCATAACGAAAATCAACATACAAGATTTCCAAGTTAGATTCTAACACGTGATGTGTCTCCTCATTCACACGGTGGCTCTCCACACACACTGTTTTTGTGGGAATCTGGTCACTTGCTGTGCAGAAGCACAGCCACCGGTGGAAATCATGTGTGGACATTCAAGCCAACAATCTCAGCCAAGTCCCCACCCAAGAGCCGTCATCACTGTGAGGCAGGAGAGAAAACATTTGAGAAAACAGCAGCCACTTCCTCCTCCATTTCCATGAGAAATGCTGCGCTCAGCGAGCTCCATCCTGTCACCCCCAGAATGATGAGAGTGAGCGTTTAGTATTGGTTTAAGCCAAGATTTAGGGGCAATAACCTACACAGGAATAATCAGCACAGTGGCCAAGATTTCCTTTATATTATTTCTAAATAAATAGGCTAATTAAATATATCCCTACACTTGTTTGATTGAAATGTTTATGTATAGTTACACAGCTGAAATGTGTTCTTTCCTAAATGTATAGACTTACTGCAAAAACAAAACTTAGTAATTCAACTTAATGACATTTTACTTTTCTGAGATCCAAAAAGAGGTGATAACTCAGAGCAAGATTTGGGTTTGCATGATATTGTAAACATAGGGGGGCAAACACATATCTTAAAGGATTGTGGGTTCCCATAAAATGAGTCCTCCTCCCTGATAGCAAGAGAAAAAGAGTATGATCATCAAGAACTGTCACAGTACCAGCAATTTTATGGCCCATCTCTTAAGTGGCCAGCTGGAGGAAACTCTGACTTCTAAAAAGGAAGACAGGATGTACAGGAACTAAACTGGCCAGAAAGTTTGAGGATTATAATTGATTTAGGGGCTCAGCTGCCCAGGATGAACAACTGACTGTTTTTAACATAGAAGTTTATAAGCCAGTCCTTCTCCAACTTATACATAGTGTCGGGGTCTGAATTTAAGATGCTAATTATAACTCAGTTGCATCACTCAGTTTTATATAGAGAGGCTAGACAAGCTTAACTAATTCAACAAAAAGCTATCAGAGAAAGAAAATTCTCCCAAAGTGTGTCCTTTGCTTGGATAGTATGGATTTCCATAAACTGGTATATAGGAAGAGAAAAGCTTATTCTATTTATTAAATTGATGAACTGTCTATATATTGAAAAAAATAAATGTGGTACTTCTACTGAATGACCAGTGGAATGAGTTTATTTGTTTATTTGCCTTCTGTGGTCATGAGAAAAAAATTCCACCCTGCCAGATTTTTTCCAACACTGGGCATCAAACCCAGAGCTTCACATTCTGCTTACGGCAAGCACTGTATCACTGAGCTTTTCTCTCAGCCTCATTTCACCCTTTTCTTCATTTTTTTAAAGAAAATTTTCAAAAGAATGAAAATAAACCTTGATGTAAGTCAGTGTTATAGAACTCTAATCATGTTGACAAGAATAAAATGCGTCCTTTTCAGCTTAACGTTAAAAAAGCGGCTTTTCACAACAATCTGAATATAAATAACTGAGTGGTTGGAAGCTATAGCTCATTACCACAGCATCCCTGAAAACTGGTCTAACCAAAATTATATACTCTGCTCTTGTTTCTAAATTTTTTATTTACATTTTATCATAAACTGGGGCTTTGTTATAAACTGGATAATTATTTATGAATTCATATAAAAGTAAGTGATGGACCATATAAAATAATTTATTTAAAATGCAAAAGTAATTGCTATGAAGCTTTGCTATACCGTAGTGTACTTAATCATATTTTGAATGTTTTACTCTGTGCTAAACAGTATGAACTACATAATGATATATCATTGTTTAATATCTGGGCCAACGACTTATTATGCAGGGTGAATGTTCCAGTTCATCAAATAGCCAAGAATTTTTTAATTTTTACTGTTGCCAGGCTGAAGGCTACCTCGGTGTGTGTGCTTTAATATCCTCACTAAATGGCAAATGTGTGGAGCATAAAAGTGATTTAGCCCCATCAGCTTTCTGTTTAGAGGAACTTTGTGCTTGATGACAATCAGGATAGCTGAAGACTTTTAATTATGTTGCAGTCCTTGCATTACAAGTAGATTCAAAGCTTCTTAACAGGCCGGAGAGCTTTTGGACACACAGATAAAGAAAGAAAGACTATTAGAGGTATTCTTCTCGTGCATATACCAACACCATTTTCTCTTCTGTTCAGGTCCCAAGGACCCACTTGTGGACAGAATTTCTATAAACCATTGTTCCCATGAATTTGTTCTTGTTCATTGTTTTCTCCCAGAAGATGCCAGAGAAGCCTGGACAACTGTGGTTTCTGTTAGTCAAAAGGAACAGGTCTCTAATCTCTTCTGCTGACTTAAAAAGGATGAAGTAAAATCTTGCATTGCTCTTTAAATGTCAATAAAAGCGTGTATTATTAAAAATCCAGGCAGCTCTGACAGAAATGGAGCAAACATTGCTTTGTAGATAGAATACAAAGAAAAGAAAGGGGAAGATAAGAGTCCTTAATTGTTTTCCTTCTTTTGTATTTTTTATTTTAAAGAGAATAATAAAAAATAACGATAGCAAAATACCAACAACATGGACAAAAACAAAACAAAGCGAAAACAATAAAAATAATACAGGGTTTCAGAAAAAAATTATAGGAATTAGCAGTGGCCCTTTAATAAGTGGTGCTGGAAAAAACAGGTTTCCACATGCTGAAGACTAAAACTAGACCCATGTCTATCACCATGCACTAACCTAAAGTCAAAATGGATCAAAGATCTAAATATTACAGCAGAAATACTAAATCTACTAGAAGAGAAAGTAGGTACAAATCTTGAAGACATAGGGGTAGGCAGAGAGTTCATGAACAAAAAGCAAGCTGCACCGGAAATACTTCAAAGGATCAACAACTGGGATCTCCTCTTATCGAAAAGAGTCCTTAATTTGCTAGGTGTTGCACAAAGCAGTTTTATAGCTGCCTCTGCTCACCTCAAAGTATTTGCCTTTTTGAGTCATCTAAGGCAGGTGATCTGACTGGGTCATGTGTTTCTCACTAGTTCCTTAAATTATCCTTTCTTCATATTGTGTGTCAGTGCTATCACTAACAAATTATCTATAAAATAGCTGATGGTATTTCCTTCTCATTCAAAATTTTAGGGACAACTTGGTCCTAAGTATAGAACAGAATTAATTAATTAATTAGTACCAGGAATCAATCTCAGGACCTTGCACTAGCCAGGCAGCACTTCTGCTGCTGAGCCACATCCCAGGCCCCTAGGATAGAACTTAAAACATGATCTTCCTGCTTCTCCAGGCTCACTCCAAGCCATCTATCTGCCTCTTACAAATACCAGGTATCCACCTGGCGCAAAACCCTTTATCTGTGGTGCTTCCCCTCCAGAAACCTCTCCCCTCTCCTCACTTGTGTCCTGGAAATGGCCCACCTCATTGAGCTGCTGCTGAGGTTCACATCTCAGCTCCACCAAATCCTCCAGGATTCTTTTTTGTTGTCCTTGCTGTCCAACCCAGCAGTGCTCTAAAACTGCATTACACCTGAGTCCATTGTATGGTTTCTGTTTTGCAAGAGGGTTTGTTAAATTGCCCAGGCTGGCCTTGAACTTGCAGCCCGAAAGCATTCTTTCCTTATCATGTTCAAATTAGATAAATGGCTCATTTCATTATTCACTCACATATCAACAAATTTCGTCCCTTTGAGCAAATCTATTTAAGCGAGTTTGCTTCATCATTTGTCTCCTTTCCAAGATTAGAAGCTCCCTAGGGACAGGGGAAATAAAGGCAACTTTTCTCTACCTATAAGAGTGGCTGACATAAACAATAACTATTATTAGAGGAATAGGAAAAATTAATGACTGAACACGTTAGTACATACTCATATAGGCAGGTTTTGATGTCTCAGTTTCCTGAGATACAGGGAGAAAGGCTGATTTTCTTTTATAGTTTGTCTATGCCTGTTCTACAGGTGCAGTGTTACCTTGGTGGGATCAAACACGTCTTTAAATGATAAGCTCCCCACTGAGGAGAGGATGCTAGAGAAGAGAGGGTCCCAGGAACTACTGCAGACCAGGAGCATCATTCACAGCAAAACTTCCAGGCAGTGACAAAGAGATGAATATATAGCGGGAAAGAAAGCAAAGCACCACATCCAATGGGTCAGGCAAAGGTATAAATAAGAGCAAAAGAAATGACTGCGATACCTCAGAGAATTACATGAGGGACAGTTTGGGTGGACCTTCTATATCACAATATTCCCAGTGCTACAAGAGAATTTCTTCTTTCCCTCCTGCTCCAACAGGAGAGTAATAGCTGTGAGATCTGAAAGTCGAGATACCTGACCACACCTGGAGATGTCCTTGGTATTCACACCCTCCTCGTTTCAGCTGATGATGGACAGCTGTGTGACCAAAGCCAGGCTGATCTGAATTCTCTCTAATAATTTTACAACTCAGAATGAAGCAGGTGCAGGGTGACCCCTGCAATTCCAGCACTGAGAAGGCTGAGATCAGAGAGCCAGTTCAAACTTAGTCTGAGGAACTTAGGAGACCTGTATCCAAAAAAAAGATAAAAATAAAAATAAAAAGTACTGGTCCAGTAAAGGGTGGTGGGAGAAACCTGAAGTTTAGGATAATTGGCCAACTGATTAAAATAATGTGATGCTAAAGGTCATAAGTACCCATCTTATTAGAAAGCAAGCATAATATCAATAAACTTCCAATTGTAGAAATTCCTAGGGTGGGAGGTGTGTGTGTGTGTGTGTGTGTGTGTGTGTGTGTGTGTGTGTGTGTAAGAAACTAAAAGAAGAGGGAGGAGAAACACAAAGAGGAGAAGGAAAAAGCACAAAATGTAGAGTTGGCAGAATTCAACTAAAACCAGCCATACTTAATCTAGTTCCAGTCCTGTGCTTTCCAAAGATTAAATATATCAGCCCATTGTATCTTCCTTGTTGCCTAAACTCATTGTAATTGGATATAATGAAGAACAGGAAAAAAGGGAACTAAGCTGGAATATTATTCCCGTGCACAGATTGAGAATACATACACACAGGCTTTGCTGTAGTATTTCTACTTGGGCAGCCCTTCCCCTTGGATCGCTGTGTATAGTTAGGGTACTATAGAGTTTGGGCAGGGTGAGAAATGTCTCATTAATATGGTTTGACCAAGTTGAGACATGAGAAATCCCGAATGTAGATTCTTATAACTTAGAAGTTCAGAGGAACACAGGGTTACAAGATGCGTCCTGCTATACCACAAAGAGTGTCAGCTACTAGTAATGTGTTTAGATTATCATGAGTGAAACTTGATATAATTATTTATGTGATCAATCTAGGTATCTTTACACACAATTGCATTTAGTATTTCTTATAACACTAGTGATAAAAGAAGCACACATTTTATTTATAACATTGGCAAGTCAACAATCATTTGGAATCTTACTCTGGATACTTCTATTTACCTAAATATACATCAATTTTATGCCAAATTTGTATAAAGTATGACATAGGCAATAGAGTATGGTTTAACTTTTGTTTGGTGTTCAATCTCCTCTACTCCCCACAGGGGGAAAATGTGGTAAAGAATTCAAGTAGTAAGGAAAAACAATTGAATATATCACAATTTTCATGTTTCAGGCTTAATTTATAGTTTATTAAAATATTTATTGTGCGATGAAGAATGGATTTGGATAGTAGGAAGATGACAAATTAAACTTTAAGACAGTATTCTTGAACTTTTGCCATTTTGAAGGCATTTGTTTCTTATCTGTAGGAATACACAGTGTGACTGACATAGCCATCCTTAAGAACATGTGGTCATAATTTGATTACTGACTTCCAGGTATTCTCGGCATGGGACCTAGGAACCACCCTTGCTCTATATAAAGGCTTTAAAGGGTTATGTTTCTATTGTTGACTTTCCAGACTTAACACACCATGAGTTTCTGCTGTCCGTTAACTTTAGGACCAGTCTAAATTCAGTTTCTGAGAACAGATTGAGAAACGTGTCCGAAATATACAACATCACTTCATGACTTTTTAAATCAATTAGCTTGCTTCCTTTCCACAGTAACTCTTTTTAAGACTGATTATTTTTGCCTACTTCATAGAAGATGTGCTTACACCATTGTTCCCTCTTCCAACACTCCTGTCATGCTATCATCATGTGGTTTAGAAAGAACTTTGTGTCCTGAGTTCTGATCATTTGATTGGGTTTTGTAAGTTCTTAAAAGCTTGTCTGTTCATCTGTCCTTAGTCATGCATTCATGTCTGTGAATGCCACCGAAGATTTTATTTACCCTGGGGGCATGGATATGTTCTGTACACCCCCAGATTTTCATAACAAAGAAACAGCATTTGTGTTCCTATTAAGAAAATTCACAAAAGGGAGCCTTTTTTTGCACTTGGAAATTTCCTTTAAGATGGCATTACCCTGTGGTTCTTCCAGGTGGACTCTGATGGCCCTGTTCCTCCTTTGCCAGAAGTTTAGAAAAGGAACTTAATTTTTAAGTGTGATTTTCTTGTTGCTCTTTTTAATCCCTCTGCATTACGGGAATGATGTTACTTAGGGAACATACATGGCCATTTTCAATACAAGCCAAGCTTTTGTTATTACAGTGACACTAACTTTGAAGGACTTGTTCAAATCCATCAAAAACCAGGGAGAAAATCAAACCAAAACAAAAGAATCTTAGCAACTGGAGAAGATAGTTGCAAATGAATCTCAGAGTTCATATGACATGCACTTCCTCAAATGAAAAATATTATATGTCAAGTGTCATTTGAAACAATGTATAAAACAATAACCTCAATTATCAGGATTCATAATTTCATGAATACTTGAAGCTGAGTTACCCTACTGGAACACTGAAATTAGGGCATGGGAATCAAATAATAACTCAGATATGAAGGAAGAAAATTATAATACATTACAAAAATAAAATAATATACATGCTGGGTAAAATCATGGCAAATAAAGCAAAACTACATTGTATATTGATCATTGTCATTTACCTTGATCCAATCAAAATTTATAAGAAAGATATTACTAGTATATTTATATATTTACCAATCAATATAATGATGGGCGTGGTTTCCAGTATTTTTTTTAAAAACACAGAGAATCTAAAGTAATTATAACAGTAAGATGATTCAACACTGTAAGAAAGGAATGAAATTAGTTTTGAACTTTACAGTCTTCTAAAAATGATAATAACCCCAAAACAATAGTGAATGCATAGAAGCCACAAAACAGGGTTTTCTCTATATTAAGCATCAAACTAGATGAGGATCCTTGACCAAGAAATAAATGAGCTACACTTTCAGTAATACAGGCTCTAAAGATTACAACTAAAATTATCATATTTTTCTAGTGGTCTGGAAAGGCAAAGAGAGGAAGATTTTGTAGTGTGAAATAAATGGAGGAAAATATTAAAGAATAAATCTTATATTTAATACAGAGAAGACACCCTGAGATGGGAAGTGGAATCCTAACACTGATAGCACCTCATGTTTGTTGAGCACTTGCGTTGATTTGGTGCTACTGTAAGAGCTCACAGAGTTCAGATCACTGATCAAACATGCTCATGAGCACAGTTCTCTCATGGCTAAGTGACAACCAAGATATACATTCAGATAAGTTCAGTCACTTGTTCAAAATCACCTAAGAGTATCGAGGCCAAGATGAAGATTGAGTTCTGAAATCAATGTCCATGCGTTTCGCTACTGTACTAGGCCAAAACTATCCGTGAATGATGAGCTGAAGTGCGTGTAAAGAACAAAATTACCCATGAATTATGAGATTCTGTGTGAAGCACAGGCATATAGGACCAGCATGGCCACACTGCAGTGGGCAATATGCCTTCTCTGGACCCCACCTTTCCCTCCCCAGTATGAAGTGAAAATGGACAGTGGTAGTGTTTATGCAGTGACAGCTCTTCACTTATTCCTGCTTCCCTGTATCTGTGCATTTACAAAGACCCCTCAGACATCGACACTGGGGCTGGCACTTGCCTTGCTTTGACCAGTGGAAAAACAAAATCTATGGTACAAGCAAAGGCTTGAAAACTTCTTGCTCAGTAGAAGTTATCTTCTCTTCTTGCTTCTGAGGGTTCTGCAACAGCAACTATACCAATAACGCAGTTTAGCTTATAGAAAACATCTGACCCATTCATTCTGACAGTCACAGCTGATCACCAGTACCAAACATTAGAAATATGAATGAGTCATCTTTGAATAACCAAATCTCAATCTGCATTCAGGTACCTGTAGCACATCAGTGGTCTCAAAATAGCTATTAGAAGAACTGTCAGCCTAAACCTCAGCCTATATTGCTGAATTGTGAGCTATAACCATGACTTCGGTTTTTTTTGTTTTTTTTTTTTTGGGGGGGGGTGGTTTTCTCCGGTACCGGGAAACCGAACTCACGACCTTGCGCTTGCCAGGCAGGCGCTTTTGCCGCTGAGCTAAATCCCCAGCCCATGACTTCGGTTTTTAAACCAGGACTCAGCAATTTTTTTTCTCTAAGAGGCAGAAAAGAAATATTTAAAACTTTATGAACCATATGATTTTCATTACAACTACTTCCTGATACCTCTGCAATAGTACCACAAGGGCAGCCACAGCCAATAAGTAAATAAATGGGCAAGTTTGTTTTCCAAAAAATTTTATTTACAAAAACAAACAGTGAAAAGAAATATATAGGTAGGCAGCATCTGCTTCTGGTCCTCAGACAATAGTTTGCAGACACTCATTTTAAGTCAATAAATTCTGGGAAAATTTGTTATATTTCAAAACCTAAATGATTCTTTGATCAAAGTGAGCTAATTAAAATCATGAAAATGAATTACATCATTAGAATTTACATAACTGAAATCAGCATTACATTAACCCAGTTAAAGTCTGCCACAAAAATAAAAACTTGTGATCATTGACTAGACCAGGAAATACTTGGAATCTTTCCTAAATTTATTTCCAAATTCAAATGATTGTTCAAAACTTGAAATGTTGTCTAGAATGTATTAACCTGGTTCTCTTCTCTCACAGCTCTATGAAACCAATGCTCATACATATAGGCACACACAGGGCTATATACACACACATACCCAACAAGAGAGAACAAAATTTTAAATCATCCTAAGTATGCTTTCAAAAACAGTTGCTAAATAATATAAAAACACAGTTGCCAATCTAACCAATGTTGAGAATTAAAATAATCATTGATAATGAAGTCAAAATCTCTTATTATAATGTTATTATCTTATTATAGTCTTATTATAATCTCATTATATATATCCATAATATGTATCATTTAATACAAAGTGTCAAATGTGGTTCATCATTTGACATGGCATTTGTAAATGCAGCTGTAAAATATGCACGAAGAAGATGAAGTAAGGAGAACGTAGCATTTCCAAATGCCCTGTGTGTTATTAAACATCAGAAGAGAAAAATGTTGACCCAAGTATGTAATTTTTACCTTATGCAGAGCATCTTTCAAAAGAAACCCAGCTGATGTGATAACCGACTGAACCACTGTACTAGAAACATGAACTAGAATCATCAGGAGTGTACAGAGGGAGAGGACAGAGAGGTGAGGGCTGGATGTGCGGAGTTAAAGCAGAAAGAATGCCTCACAAAGAATACAATTGGAATTGAGTACAGATTGACCTTGAGAGAAAACTGCAGTTTCAGGTAGAATGAGAAGACCTCTGTCACATGCCAACTGTAGAGGAAAAAAAAAACCACTAACCCACATAAGTTACTGCTATAAGTTATCTGGGTTAAAAAATGAAGAGTATAAAGGCCATTAGGAACATTTTAGAAGCTGTCAAACTACTGTCAGGAAAATTCATGAAGAAATTAGGGAAGCATCCCTACCTCTGTGGGTTCTCAGGGAAGGGGCAGATGTTCTTGTATTATTATTTTTGGAAGTAGGTTGACTATAAATTAAAAAATAGGCATACAAAAATAGGGACTTGATATCTCAAGAACACTAACATTTTAAGACTAGGTGTTAAAGTCAGAGTTTTATAGAGTCAGATTTTTGCAAAAAGGCTTAAGTGAGGAAAACTATACAGTGTAGATGAATGTTTTGTTAGAGTTGTGGTTTATGAACAAATTGATTGATTAAGAATTACTTTTAATGGTGAAAAAGAACAAATGATTGGAACCTACAAACAATGGAAAAACGATTGCCAAGGCATTTCTTCTTTCCTTTCCCCTCCCTTCCCCTCTTCCTATTCCCTCTCTTCTCTATCCTCTCCCTCTCTTCCTCCCTCTCCCCTCCTTCTTCCTCTCCCTGCTTCCTCTGCTGCACTCCCTTTCTTTCTGTGTTCTATGCATTGAGCTCTGTCTGCAGCCTCAGCCCTTTCTTATTTTGAGACAAGGTCTTGCTAAGTCACAAAATTATCAGACATAAAAGAGTTTATCACAAAACAATAAACAAAATGACAGTGATCATACCTCCCTGGTACCACTTTCTCCAAGTGGTACAAAAGCTTTTAAAACTTTCCAAATTTTCAGTGACGTATTAATAGTTTTATGGTGATTTAAAAAGAAGATATCAAAATTCCTTCCAACTCAGAAATTCTTGTTTCATAGTTTGGCCTTCCAAATGGTGATAAGGGGTTCTCAAGTATTGCTTTGATCCCTCTTTCTCATCCTTTCTGTGCAATGCAAATGGGCTGATTGTAGTTCATCATAATTTAACATTTCCTGTCCAGCGCCTTTACTCCACTCCACTTACCTCGTGCATTTCACCCCCTTTTTTCACTTTCCTCTGTGCCAGATTTCAAGTGTGAGTGTTAGAAACCTAACTTAAGGCAGTTTTACCAAAAAGGAGAAAAGTGTAGGGGAGAGAAGTTAGGATAAACAGAGCTGCTCTCTGAGGACAGGGGTCCACAGCTAGCTCTGTATCCATCATCATGCTATGACGTGGGTACTTTGTGTCCTGGGCATTGGAAAAGCATCTGATCCTTACCTCCTGTTTCCCACAGGTGTCCTTCAGAGTCACAGTCAGGATGTGCTTGGAAATATCTCCCTCAGACAAAGGAGGCATCAGATGAGGGCAATGGGTTTAGGAGGAAGGAGAAAGGTCCTAAACGTTACAATCACAGTGGTGCTTCTCCGTCCTCCATACCGAAGATTCTGTCTTGGCAGGTGCCCACTCTTAGTTCTAAGATTTAAATCTACCAAACAGAAAAACAACTATAGGGCTGAAACTATTAAGTTTTGTACAGAGTAAAATGTACTCCCTCATTGCTTAGGCATGAATGAATCTCCTTGGAAACAATAGGGGAGGATTAGGACACTAAATGCTTAAGAGGCACAATTTTAACTCCTGAGAGTGGGAGATGTAGGATTCTAAAGAGAGAAAGGGTTTCCACTGTTCCATATTTCATGCTCAAACACTGAGCAATGCTGTTACCTAATGCCTGGAGGGCTGTGCTCAAGCAAGATGATCTCAAGTTTGAGCCCAGACTGACTAATTTAGTGACTAAGCAAGATCCTGTTGAACCCTAACCCTAGCCGTGGCCCTGATCAGAGCCCTAGTCATAACACTAATCCTAACCATAACTCTAGCCCAAGCCTAGCCCCAGCCCTAGCCCAACCCTTAACCCTAAACATAGCCCTAGCCCTAGTTCTAACCCTAACCCTAACTGGAACCTGAAACCTCATCCTAACCCTAACCCCAGCCCTAGCCCTAACTATAACCCTAACCCTAACCCTAACCCTAATCAAAGGACAGCAGGTATATCTCACTGCAAAGGTCTCAGATTCAATCCCCACATTGCAAGAAAAGCAGAACAAGCAATGTGTTTTCAGCATTGTTTATTCACCCACAGTTCCCAAAATGTTATCCTGAAGAAAATTAGAAACAGCCTGATACAAACTTAATTTTTTTATTTTATTTTTTGTTTGTTTGTTTTTTGTTTTTGTTCCGGTACCAGGAATTAAACTCACGACCTTGTGCTTGCCAGGCAGGTGCTGTGCCACTGAGCTAACTCACCAGCCTCCAAACTTAAATTTTTTAAAGGATAACAAAACTTAAACTATTTAAATGCTGAGAATAAACTTTCATAGTAATCGGTAATTTACAAAAGTATCTAAAATGACCTCCCCAAGAGAGTAATGATTATACTACAAAGCTACTGTGATAAAATCAGGATGGCATTGGCAAAAAAAAAAGACCTGAACATCAACGGAACAGACTGGAAGATGCAGACACAATGACAAAGACATTCAGCCACCTTATCTTTGACAAAGGGGCCAAACATGTTCACTCAAAGAAAGATAGCCTCTTTAATAAATGGTGCTGGAAAAACTGGCTTTCCACATGCCAAAGACTAAAACTAGACCCAAGCTTATCACTATGCACCAAAGGAAAGTCAAATAGCTTAAAGATCTAAATATTAAAACAGAAAATGTAGATCTAATGGAAGAGAAAGTAGGTGGAAGTCTTGAAGAAATAGGGGTAGGTAAAGAGTTCATGAACAAAAACCAAACTGCACAGGAAAAACTTCAAAGAATAAACAACTTTGGTCTCATCTTACTGAAAACTTTCTGCACATCAAAAGAAATCACCAACAGGGTACAAAGAAAACCCACAAATTGGGAAAAAATTTTAGCCAACTATCCCTCAAACAAAGGACACCTGTCTAGAACATATAAAGAATTAAAAAAAGATCAGGTCCCCAAAATTGAAAGACCAAATACAAAAATGGGCAATTGAGATGAATACACACTTCTCACATGAAGAAATGCAAATGGCAAATAGATACATAAAAAAAGTTCAGTGTCATTAGTCATTTGAGAAATGCAAATTAAAATAACACTGAGATTCCATCTCACCCCAGAAAGAGTGGCTATTATCAAGCAATCAACCTGTAACAAATGCTGCAGGATCTGTGGGGAAAAAGGAACTCTTCTCCATGGTTGGTGGGAGTGTAGACTGGTGAAACCACTGTGGAAATCAGTCTGCAGATTCCTCAGTAAATTAGGATTAGAGGTTGCATTCAACCCAGGTATTCCTCTCCTGAGTATTTTTCCAAAAAACTGAAAACATCATACCACAATGATATATGTGCACTCATGTTTATAGCAGCACAATTTGTAATAGCTAAATCTTGGAAACAACCCAAATGTCCATCAACTGAGGAATGGATAAAAAAGATGGGGTATTTTTATACACTGGAGTATTAGCTATAAAGAAAGATAAACTAGAGGCTTTCATAAGTAAAAGGATGCAACTAGACACCACATTCATTAGTGAAATAAATCAGATTCACATATATAAACATTGAATTTCCTCCCTATTATAAGAACTGGAATGAGTAAATAAAATCTGAATGCAACTATAGATATTGTGTAAAGGGAAAGAAACTGCTCAAATAGGAAGGACCAACTGGGATGAAGAAGGGGAGAAGAATAAGAAAGAAGGAAGATGGAAAAATATGTGTGTGTGTGTGTATATATATATATCCTGAGAAGCATAAGGTGTGTATATATATATATACACACACACACACAGGATAGCTAGGATAATTGTGCTGCTAATATCTGTTGTTTTATTGAAAGGAACTGCTAATGTGTAATTGTTTAATCAGTCCTGCATGCCTTTATCTGGTTATATGTGCAACCATTTTGAAGATGACATCGTGTAGTATAACACCCATTGGTAATATCCTATCACCGTGTTTTTCTTTTCTTTTTTTTTTGTTTTTTTTTTTTTGTTTGTTTGTTTTTCTCCAGTACCGGGAACTGAACTCACGACCTTGCACTTGCCAGGCAGGCACTTTTGCTGCTGAGCTAAATCCCCAGCCCCTCACCATGTTTTGAAATTATGTACTATTTTTGTTGCTCTCTACGCTGTTTTGTTTATGTATTTGTGTTTGTTATGTTGGGTTTTTTAATGAAAAACTATATATATATATATACACACACACATATATATGGATAGTTGGAATAGGTGTATTGCTGATGTCTGTAGTTTATTGAGAGGAACAGTCAATGCTTAAAATTTTCTTTTTTTTGACCAGTTTTACATGCTTGAATTTGGTAATTAGAATGATGGATCTGAAAACAATATACAGTATAAGAACCATTCTTCAACACCTACCATTTTGTATGGTGAAGCCCTCCATCATTTCCAATGTTTTTTTTTTTAATTATTATTTTTGTTTTACTTGTTGGTGTCTTTGATTGTTTGATCTATCTTACATCCTTATGTCTAATGAACTGAGCAACTTTGTTGAAGATAACAGCATATAATTTGGCAACCACTGTAAATTTCTATCATTTTGTCCTGGGGTCATGTATCATTTTTGTTGTTTTGATTTTGTCTTCATTGTTGTTTTGTCAGTTCTTTAATTTTTAAAATAAAAAGAGTAATGAATATCAATATAATTATTAAATACATTAGAAATAAAAGCTGAATTTTATTTCATTGAATTCATTTAATCCAGTGAACATTAAACTTGTCACATAGATCCCGAGAAGCATAAGGTGTCAGAAACTGTGACACATATAGAGAAACATACAGTAAAATATTTAATATAAGCTTTATTAGAGAAAGAAATAGCACTAGGCACACTTAGTGCTTGGCTGAGTATATGATAAAATTTGATTTATAAAGTTCTGGTTTTATTTAAGGTTTTCTTCCCATTTGTATACACGCATATCTGTATGTATGTTTTAAATACAGCAGTAATGTGTTCTACAAGACAAATAGACATGGAGAATTATATAATTACACATTTTGATCCTTATATTCCTTAATTAAATTCCAAAGGTTTATTATATCATACCTCTTTTTGAAACAATTATTGCAAGTCATTCTTATAACTAAAACTGTGTTATACTGAAACAGAATTCACTTTAAATCATGCTTTTAAAAAGAGAATGTGATAAGGTCATGCATTTCTGGTTAAGGGCACTAGACGCAAGTTAAGAAAACACAATTTTTGAAATTGGATTTTAAAGACTTTCAAAGCAAACCAAGTGAGCCTTTTTGTGTATGTTTTGCTACCTATAATTTTACAAGGCAATTTTTCATCTGTCAGAGTGGGCTGTGCCAGATATTGAGTATAACTTCAAGATGTGAAATGCAGAACTGCCATAACACAAGCTAAAATAAGAACCTCTCGGCAATACCAGATTCATTACTTGATCTTGAATTCCTTGGGAAGCATTATGTATGTAGTAATGAAAATTAAATTTAAATAAATATTTCGAGCATCAAAGTATGGTTTTCCATGCATAGTGAATGGATCTTGGATGCATTCTTCTTTGAAATATGCAGGTGGGTGCAGATTCCTTTAAGGTCTTATAAAGAAATTTTATAAAGTTTATGTTGTGAAATTTCCCCCCAAAGTTATTCAAATACTTGGACTCCCTCTTTAAATAGAGAATCCTAAGTGTACTTCAGCCACATTTTCCCATACCTGTATTTAAATTCCTATGGTATGTACTGCATCAAACAACATAAAATACAATTTTATACGTAAATGTTTGTATAAAGAAAAACAATGTCTATGCTTACATCAAGAACTTTAGAGTTTACAAAAACTACTGAACACCAAGCTCATACAAGGGGTACATTTAATGAGGTTGATTTTTTTTTCTGTGAAATTATTCCTTAATCTTTATTGTTACCCACTGAACAAAACAATATTCTCCATGAGCCTGAAATTTTGATGTTATTTGTGTTCAGTGCCCTCCCTGAATTTGAAGAAATGAAGTACTTTATTCATTTAAATTTCACACTGGGCTATAAGATGCATAGAAGTAAACTAAACAAGGTACCAAGCTTTGGCAAACTCACAACACATAATACAATACTGAACCTTCTGGCTTATTTACTTGAGTAATTGAAATATGAACAGTAATTCACTAAGTCAAAGTCTAATAACCTCTGAAAATACATTGCTTCTATGATTACTGAACTTCATAAAAGCAGAATAAAAATTATCCTATGTTGTCATTTCAATTCTTCTTATACAAATTAATAAGCAATGTGTGGTCAATACTGCTAAAATATTTGTTTAATAGGGAATAATTATTTTATTTTATTTTATCATTTTTGTGGATGTGGAGTTTTTTCAATCTGTTTTCTAGATGTTGTTTAATAACAAATTTATGCCAAACTATTTATTTTTTCAATTTATTTTATTTTATTTTCAAGCTAAAAATCCTTTTTATTTATTTTTATTACTATATGTTTCAGTACATAACATGTACAGTAGGTTGGTACAAGTAAACAATATAAATGTTTACATTTTTCATACCTTTTCTTTCTTTTTAAATTAAATGTAGCAGTACAATTTAGTTATTATGGGGCTGGGGATTTAGCTCAGCAGCAAGGCGCCTGCCTGGCAAGCACAAGGTCATGAGTTCGATTTCCGGTACCAGAAGAAAAACAAACAAACAACCAAAAAAAAACCAATTCAGTTATTATATAATGATCTCATTCATCATAGGAATTTGTACCTGTACATATCTTTTTGTTTCATTTGCTGGACTTGAAATCATTCATGGAGCGCAGTCTGCCCTGAAACTCACAGTGATCATGCTGCATCAACCTTCCCAAGGCTGCGATTGCAGACATGCGGCACGTTGCCCTGAGGTACATGATGCATCTTTTTTTTTTTTTTTTTTTTTTTGGTTTTTCTCCGGTACCAGGAATGGAACTCACGACCTTGTGCTTGCCAGGCAGGCGCTTTTGCCGCTGAGCTAAATCCTAAGCCCCCACATGATGCATCTTGATTCCCCCTTTTTCCCCATTCCCTTCTCCTCTCTTCAGCCCCTCTTGCCCTCTGTGTTTACAAAGCTTTCTTTCCATTTTGTCCTTCCTTTTTCATTTTTCCCCTTCTTCTTTTCCCCCTCAACCCTTTCTAGTTCCCCTTTCTTTTTGAGCAATTTCTTCCTCTTTCACAATATCTATTATACATTTTGGTACTTCTTTATATTTTCCATTTCTCAAACCAGAGAGATAACGAGATATTTACCCATATGTGTCCAATTTATTTCCCTTAAGCGTATGGTCTCAGGTGCATCCATTTACCTAGAAGTGTGTCAAGTTTATACTTATTTATGGCTGAGTAGTACTTCATGGCAAAATAGAAAAAAAGTGTTCTTTATCCATTCATCGGTTGATGGGCATTTAGGCTGTTTCCAAGATTTAGCTATTACAAACTGTGCTGTTAAACATATGTGCACATATATCGCTGGGAACGATGTTTTTAATTCTTTTGAAAAGACACTAAGAAAGGGAATAGCTGAGTCAAGGTATAAGATTATGGGCTGGGGGTTTAGCTTAGTGGAATAACACTTGCCTTGCATATGTGAGATCTTTGGTCCCAGCCTCATCATCAAAACTAAGTAAAAATAAAAAATAAAGTATACTCTAATGTTCTCATTATATTGACAGTTATGCAACTTTCAGCACAATTTTAGAAACGTTTTCATTTTCTCACAAAGAAAACCCGTTACACGCTCTCAAATTTCCCACCTAAACTCTGCCTAAAAGTAACAACCACTATTCTCTTGCCTACATCTATTTGCTTATTCTATGCATTTTACATACATGGAATCTTTCAATGCATTGTTTGTGCATGTGTATGACTGTTCTTTCACCAAACAATGTAATATTTTCATTCATTCATGTATTATCGATACTTCATTTCTTTTTATTTTCAAATATTGTTTTGTAAATATACCACATATTTTTTTCTTTCATAGACTGATGGGCATTTAAATTCTTTCCTCAATTTTTCCAGTGTGAATAGTGCATCTGTGAATATTGGGTACCAATTCTGATGTGGAAATATGTTTTCATTTCTCTTGAGTGTAATATTCAAGCATGGAAAGCTTTGTATTTGAAAATTAAAAAAATCAATGATAAACACATTATTTTTCATACTGTCTTCTTCATGTAATGTTCATTTTCTTACTAAATAAAGAAAAAAATATATTTTTTAAGCTGAAACTATTACTTTTTGTCGCTGAAATTTTGTAAGACATATTTTCAACTGTCAACTTTTGCTTTCCATTTCACAAATTTCCGCAGTATCTGAATTCACACAAGCCATGGTTTACCTCCTGTTTTCATTTAAGACTCTATTTTAAAAAGCTATCAAATTAAGGAAGCTGCTAGTCAGCCTGACGTTTTCCTATGTAGAGAAAGACTTAGCCACTTAAAATTCCAACACTTAGTTAAGAGAACTGAGAGACTATCACATATCACATGTGACTACTTTGAGGTTTCTCTATTTTAACTCCTAATATGTATCTTTCTTCTGCGGGAGGAACAACTGAAATGTTACACATCACTTTTCTGTTTCAGTTCAGCAGAAGTAAAAGCGCCTGATGTCACTGTCAAACATGTTCAGGAAGACTTGATGAGCCAGCCCATAGGAAAAATTGTCTTTTACCAGAAATGCTCTGATGATCGGCAAAATTTATGTGCAGATGTTTTCCTTTAATTTTCAGTTCTGTAACATAGAGAAGAACTTACCTTTTTCAGATGAGGTACCCACAGGTAACAATACAGAACCCCACAAGGGAATCATCACTAGGGAATTATGACACACACAAGAGTTTGAAGATGTTCTTGGGGATAAAATATACTGCCAGACCTATATCCGTCATTTCTTTAGTTGATCAGTTTATGGGTCCCTGATTCATACTATCACACAATGGGGTACGTGTTAGACTTTAAATGTTTATTGAATAAACTAATGAAGGAATATTTTTGAGAGTACCTTTTGGACAATCTAAGGAAAATTGTTTTAAAACTCTATAGAAAGTAAAGCTTTTCAAGTGGAAAACTATGCAATGTGTGGCATATTAGAGGTAGAAAAACATGAAAAAAAAAAAAAAAAAACCAACAGAAAAACATAGATGAGCCCTAACCAAATTTTAACCTCACTGAAGGCTGAGTGAAAACTTCTGATGCAGTAGGAAAGTTTTTATCCAAAATATCTTAGTGTGATTGCAAAGTGTACATAAGGACTTCTTCAAGGCTGTATAAGTCCACAATAGCTGTTCCTTCACAGTTTGCTTTAGTGAACTGAGAGGCAGAGAGGCTAATTTACATAAGGAGCACGAAGAAGGGAATGACGCACCCACTTGCCACAGAAATGCTACAGATTCCTGGCATGTGAGGGTGGTGGGGTGGTCAGTGCTAAACTTGACACCCTGACA
>NW_004955434.1:13825742-13853276 GCF_000276665.1 Chinchilla lanigera
AAAAAAAAAAAAAAAAAAAAGATAGTCCAAATGGTAGATAAGAGTTGCTAATATAAAATGTAAAATAAAACTAAGTTGCTTACATTGATACACTTTAGAAATGGTGATTCTTTTTTAAAAAAATTAGCTAATTCAATGTAATAATAACTATGTAATGCCATGAGAAGTAAATCCTTCTACTTTGAGCTATAAGACTAAGAGAATTTTATCCTTGAGGAACTTATTTAACGTTTATGGTGTTCAGATTCTGTCCAACTCTGATATTCTAGCTCCAATTACAGGAAAAATGATGGTAGAAAAAAGGACAGTATGTACGTCATACTGAAATTTGGCCTTTTCAGACAGCAATGCAATTTGAATTGTTTATTTAATACCCTTGTGTTTGAGGTTTAAAGGGAATACAAATTGACTGATTTTCGATAGTCCATCCTAAATGCAAGGCTTGGAACTGTTGACTGATTGGTGGTGTGGGTCTAATCAAAGACACTAGAACAGCAGGAGGCTCTTTCTAAAGAGGGTGCCTCAAGTATGACCTTCTCTAAATGCTTTCTAGCAACCATCAGGGCTAGTACACTCTTCTAGGGAAAAACAGAGTTTGGTTTCAACTGATATTACCTCAAGTGATCTTTAAATTATTTCTCACATGTGGCGCTGGCAGAAACAGACAACTCAGAACGTATCAAATTCACTGAAAATGAGTTTTTATTCACATCTTTCACAGTTTCTGTATTCAAGTGTGGTTCTGAGTTCTGAATTCTAGAAAGTTAAAGACCAATGGCATTTTATTTTCTTTATTCGTTCTCCTGTTTTGTGCATTTTGAAAAGGGAAAAGCTACTTCAGTTAAATGTTTTAAAATAACTGCTAACATAGAGTTACGTCTCTCCATAATCCATTTATTTTCTGTCGTCTCTCCTTCTACAGTTCCTTTGTACTCAGGAGATTCTGAAATGAGGGGGTAACAATGGAACATGCACAGCCTCAAGGGTCCCTGCTGTGGAATAACAGGCAGGTTGGACGCATAATGTGTAGGAAAGCAGATAGCACTGAAGTTCACCTGTTTAGATCATAAGATGACTGAACCTTGCATTGTTGTTGCAGAGCTGATGGCACAGTTAAGGAGAAGGTAATAAAATTCAAAGCGTTTAGTTCCACATTTTAATAAGGGTGCTCAACAGTACATCTAAGGAGACGTTATGTCACAGCTCTTATAGAGTTCTAGGTGGCAAGAACGTTTTCTTGTTGATAAGAATGAAGAATATTTTTCTTTTGACAAATCCTTTAGATTCTTCTTGTTTTCTATATGTGTCTTGAGTAAGAGGATCTTTGAATTTAAAAAAAAAAGTTTGAGAAAGAATAACGTGTGTCCTTGAGCTAACCTAGCAACTGAGATGCACTCTTTGCAAAATATGAATCTCTAGATAATTTATTTAGCTGCTTTAAATTTTAATTTTATCTTTGGTTAAAAAAGAGAACTGATGTATATTTAGACTTATTTGAAAATTAAATGAGATTCTCTGCACATATTTGTAATCTATAAATTACATATATATTTATATATATATGACATTGATCAGAAATAATGCTGTTTGATATTGTTTCTGTGGAACAAGTGAAGGGTTCTGTCCCCTTATTGGGACACACCTGAACCTTTGAATAACTGCTCACATAAATGCCATCTTGATGAATGGTAGCCATAAAAGATGAATATTACAAAACAATCATTTTACAAAATAGATTTTACAGATTATCTTATGTTAAACATACAAAAATTCTTCAATTTAGCCAGTGTTTCATTTGCACATTTAATTTTCCTTGAGAAATGACGTGGACTCAGTTCATCAAAAAATACATGACACAAAAGCACTAATTTGCACTCTCTTTCCTTCCTTTGATGACCTTACCACCTACCCCAAGGACAACGCAAGAAAAAAGGAGCTAATTTTCTCATTAAAGGAGAATGCAGGTGAAAATTATAACTAATTTCAGCCATTTGAGAAATAATCAGAACTTAATATGCATGGCATCTTGGTACATTAAGACAAAGCCATTAAAATTATTGTAAAAAATTCATTTAGGCAACAAATCTTCGACACTTTCATTGAATTAACCTCTAGGTAATTATATAATCTAATATAGAAAGTTGTAGCACATAAAGTCATGACTTTTAAATCTGTAAAATTCATTCTTATATATCATACATCTACCTAATTGATTAAGAGGAACATATACTGCATCTAGCATATGCCTAGAAATTAAAGGATTTTCATAGCTGGGAATAGTAGGCCTATTCCATTAAGAGTGGGAGGGCAGACAAAAGAGAACGTACTCTCACAATGCAAAATTGGATGTCTCATCCTCATAGTGGGGAGAAAAATATAACACATATTGCAATTGTTGACCTGATTGTTGTAGCTGTCTCTACTCTTCAGTGTACAAGCTATACAGAGTGTGGTGTAATAAGAATTTCCATGTAAGGTAAGAATTTTCTAGTAGGCATGACAGAGTCAGGGAAAATAACGTACACTGCATTGTTTTTAACGTGGTGTGCTCATGGAAAGGCATAGGAAAAGGAGAAGACTGGAAAGAAGTAGAACCTCACCCATCAACCAGGTGCCATTTAAAGGTTGCAGTTCAATGAGTTTCTATTTTTGTTATAACTGACCCAGAGTTTAATATATCATGTAATGTCACTTTAAATCTCAGAAGCTTGCCCTTTTATTTAAATCTTAAAAAGGAAAAAGATTGAATTATGCACAAATCAAGTGATATAAAATAAAAAGGTTTCTCTGGATAACCAAAATGGATTGTGGATTAAGTCCAAATGACTTAGAGTATTGTGTTTTTCACAGTTTATTGTAAGATTTTTTTTTCTTTATTGTAAATGATGTTACCACAATATTTTAGGATTACAATAAATACTGTTTTAAAAATTGTGAAGTTTTACATATCTGTTGGGACTTACAGTATAAATTCAGTTTTAACATTTTTTATTTTACAGAAAAAAAACAATAAAAATAATGATACAAAATTTAAAAACAAGATCGTAGGAGACTGACAATGATTAGTACACTGTGTATTAATATTTTCAAAGTAGTTGCTCAGATTACAAAATGTAGGCATGGAAAATTGATCAACAATATAGGCACCATCCTTTCTTTTCAATGAACTTATAGCATTTTGTATTAAAACTATCATTATATATAGTCTTTTCCCTTCCTTCTTTTCTCCTTTCTCTCATCCCAGTTTCACTTTCCTCTTTAACAGTTTCTTTTCATTTCACAATATCTATTCTAAATTTTGGATCGTATTTACTCTTTTAGCATCTCACACTAGAGAGAAAATATGATGTTTACACATGCAAGTCTTAATTTCCATCCATTTCCCTACAAATGTCTCAAGTTTATACTTCTTTATAGCTGAGTATTACTCCATTGCATTAAAAAAACATATTTTTTATCCATTCTTCAGTTGATGGGCATTTGGGTTGTTTCCAAGATTCAGCTCTTAGAAACTGTGCAGCTATAAACATGGGTGCACACATATCTCTAAGGTAAGATTTTTTAATTCTTCTGGGAAAATACCCAGAAAGGGAAAAGTGGGACAAATGGGACTCCTAACCCTAGTTTTTTGAGAAATCTCCAAACTGATTTCCATAGTTGTTGCACCATCTACACTCTCACCAACAGTGGAGGAGGGTCTCTTTTTCCCCACAGCCCCTCCAGCATTTGTTATTGATTGATTTCTTGATTATAGACATTCTTACTGGGGTGCAGTGGAATCTCAGTGTTATTTTAATTTGCATCACTTGAATGCTCAGTGATGTTGAACAGTTTTCCTATATTTATTTGCTATTTGTACTTCATCTAAGAAGAGTGTGTTCATCTCAGGGGCCCATTTTCTGATTGGGTCTTTGAATTTGGGGGCTCTTATATTTTCTAGTTCTTTATATGTTCTTGATAGAAGTCCTTTGCCTGAGGAACAGCTGGCAAACATCTTCCTCTGAAGAGCAGGGAAAGCAGTCTTAAGAGGGAAATGCATAGCAGTGAACTATCACATCAGGAAAACAGAATGAACAGAAATAAACAACCTAATGTTATTCCTGAAGGTTCTAGAAAAAGCAGAGCATGACAAACCCAAAGCCCATACAAGAGAGGCAATTATAAAAATCAGAGCAGAAATTAATGCAATGGAGACCAAGAAAAAATACAAAAGATTAATGAATCAAAGAGCTGTTTCATTGAAAGAATAAATAAAATTGATAAACTCTTAGCCAACCTTCTCAAAAAAGGAAAGAGGAAGTCAAATCATGCATTGGGAAAGTAACAGGGTGAAATCACTACAGGTCCAGTGGAAATTCAGAAGATCATCCATACCTGCTTTGAAAATCTTTACTCTCCTAGGATGGAAAACACAGAAGAAATGGACATATTCCTAGATATGTATGAATTACCAAAACTGAATCAAAAAGCTGAATCAATAAAAATTATGATAACCCAATATCAGTCAATGAGATTAAAAATGTACTTAGAAACATATCAATAAAGAAAATCTCAGGTCCTGGTGCTTTTAATATTGAATTTCCCAAAAAATTTAGAGAAGATTTAATGCCAATACTCCTCATGTACTTTAATGAAATTCAAAGGGCAGCAATACTCCCGAACTCATTCCTGGAAGAAAGTATTACCCTGGTACCAAAACCAGAGAAAGACCGAATCAAAAAAGGAAACTGGAGGCCAATCTCACTAATGACCATAGATGCAAAAATTCTCAAAAGATACTGGCAAACAGTATGCCACAAATCATCAAGAAGATTATGCAATATGCCTGACTGGGATTCCTCCCAATAGTGCAGGGGTGGTTCAACATAAGCAAATCAATAAATATAATACACCATATCAACAGAGCCAAAGACAAAAATTACATGACCAACTCAATAGATGCAGAAAAAGCTTTTGTTAAAGTCCAGCATTCATTCATGAATAAAGAAAACCCACAGAAAATAGGAATAGATGGTCATTACCTCAATCTGATAAAGAGACATCTGTGACAAACTAACAGCCATCATCATACTAAATGAACAAAAACTGAATGCTTTTACTATAAAATCAGGAAAAAAAAGATGAGGAAGTCCACTATTACCACTCCTAATCAGTATAGTTCTGCAAACACTAAGAAAAGCAATTAGACAAGAGAGAAAATAAAATGAATAAGGTGAGGAAAGGAAGAAGTTAAACTATCATTATTCACAGATAACATGATACTCTACACAAAAGACCCCAAAACTCCATCAAAAGACTCCTAAAGTTAATAACCAAATTCAGTTGCACAGCTGGATACAAAATCAACACTCAAAAATCAACAGCATTCCTATACACAATCAACTCACTGAGAGAGAAATTAAGGAAACCACACCCTTTACGATAACATCTCCCAAAAATGAAATACTTAGGAATCAATCTACCAAATTCAGTTGCATAGCTTGATAAAAAAATCATCACTCAAAAATCAATAGCATTCCTATACACAAACAATGAACTCACTGAGAGAAAAATTAAGGAAACCACACCCTTCACGATAACATCTCCCCAAAATGAAATACTTAGGAATCAATCTACCAATGGAAGTAAAAGATCTATACATTGAAAATTACAGTACATTGAAAAAAAGATTAAAGAGAACATCAGAAAATGGAAAGACATCCCTTGTTTATGGATAGGAAGAATGAACATAGTGATTATGGCCATGCTCCCAAAGTGGTTACACAGATCGAATGCAATCCCTATCAAAACATCATTAACATAACTCACAGAACTAAAGAAAACATTCCTAAAATTCATCTGGATGTAGAAGAGACCTAAAATAGCAAAGGCAACTCAGGAGGCAAGGCAGGGGGCATCACAATCCCTGACTTGAAATTATACTACCAACCTACTGTGATAAAATTAGCATGGTACTTGAAAAAACAAAAGATAACTGACCTGAGGACCTATGAAACAGATTAGAAGATGCAGACACAATTACAAACACACTCAACCACCTTTTCTTTGACAAAAGGGCCAAACATATTCACTGGAATATGGTTTTATATATGGTTTTTTATATATGGTTCTTTTTATATATGGTTCTGAAAAAAGTGGCTCTCTACATGCCAAAGACTAAAACTAGACCCATGTCTTCTCTTACTATGCACTAAACTAAAGCCAAAACAAATCAAATATCTAAATATTAAAGCAGAAACACTAAATCTACTGGAAGAGAAAGTAGGCAGAAATCTTGAAAACTTAGGGGTAGGCAGAGAGTTCGTGAACAAAACCCAAACTGCACTAGAACACATCAAAGGATCAACAGCTGGGATCTCATCTTATTAAAAAGCTTCTGTCCATCAAAAGAAATCACCATCAGATTGAAAAGACAGCCCACACAGTTTTCTTATCTTCTAAAATTAATCGTTATGGTTGATATGTACATGTCCCCTCAAAGTCTCATATGTTCATAGGTGGGGATTTGGGGAGGTGACTGGATCATGGGTGTGTTGTTATTATCAGTGGATGGGTCCACTGATGAGTTTATCGCTAAGTAGGACATTAGGAATTAAAGCTTGGAGGAAGAAGTGGGTCACTGGGGGTGTGGCCTGCAAGGGTTAATCTCCTCTCTCCACTCTTGATGGCTTTCTGGTTCCCGCCTGCCATGCTGCGAGGTACCCTCCTCTGTAATGCCTCTCTGTCATGTCCCTCTGCCAGGAAGCCAGCCGACTATGCACTAAAACCTTTCCATAAACTGTGAGCCAAAATAATCCTTGAGTAGTGTGCGTCCTAGGAAAAGCCTGTGCTCTGAAGCACACTGAGAAACCCAAAACTTTCAGAAAAGTGTAAGAAACCTCTAAAGCTATGATCAAAAGCTATGAGTAATCTGAGTATTGCTGGGTTGATCCTTTCATTATTTACTCCTATGACTTTTTCTAAGAATATCCTTTGATTTTCAACTTATTTTAGTCACTTTTCTCATTGCTGACACAAAATACCCGACATCCAAAGTTAAAGGAGGAAAGGTTCACATAGCTCACAGATCATAGAGGTTTAGTTGGCTGGCTCCCTGGCAGGATGACATGGTAGAGGGACATGCGAGAGGAGAAACACTTCATGGTGGGCAGAAGGCAGGAAGGCAGCAAAGCACAAAGGCAGCATGGAAGTAGCAGCAGCCTGCCTTTCCCCTTTATCCTTTTCAGGTTACCTACCCTTTCTTTGCATGGTGTCAGCCACACCCAGGAGGAGCTGCCTCATGATCCACCGCCAGAACAATACTAAAAGCAATCAGTGGGATGATGTAGTATTCTCACACTTTAATCTAAGGATTGCACACTTAACCCCAGCACACACTCTAGATTCAGCACCTCTGAAAATCTCCAGATACAAAGGGGAAAGGCTTTGGGGAAACATCAAGATATGAGCTGTAACATACTTCTCCAAATTCTTACCTTTCTTAACCAGTGAGAATTCCATCCCATCCATAATCCTCTGTATGAACCTGATCTCTCATCGTACATCTTTAGTTTTCAAAGTCATAAATCTTTATGTCTTATGATATGATGGAATGAAAGCTATATTTATATTTGATATCATTGTATTATTACTTATGTGTTGATTATGATGAAAATTATATGGATGTAATAGACATAAATCAGGAAAAGATTGGAGAACCTACTGTTTTCCTTTTGTCATTTTCCTCAGTGTAAGTTACCTTACAGAATCATATGAAATATGTGTATGATAAAGAGTAAATGTAATAAAGTCCATAAGTAATTGACTTCTGAAAGATATTTTTATTTCCTGATTCTCAGAGCTGTATTTGGGAGGATGTGAAGAGAATGAAATAGCAGAAAACATATTCTAAAATCTCTAAAACAGAAACCAAATTTCCATGGAGTTTACAAAAATTAGCACATTAAAAGTAAGTTCAGAATAAGCAGAACAATAGAAATAAAGTAGTGCCTGTCATTCTCGACTTCACCATTTATCACAGTCGCCTGGAGATTCCATTTCTGGCTAGAGCTTCAGTTTTTGATTCAGTAATTCTACTTAGGGATACTTAATAAGCATTTTAACAAGTACCTATGCATGTCAGGGGTACTGGTAGACCAATCATAGTTGAAAATCTTGGTCTACAAAGAAGCAAGTACTATAGGTAAAGCTCATTTCTCTGGTAGTTTCTAATTTGTTTTTGATACCTTTCTTAAGAAAATTATAAAGTGCTTAAAATCTCTAAGAACTGTATTTTCATCCTAGAAAATAAAAAATATGGGTTTTTTACAAATAAAATGTGGTCTAAGCCAGGTGATTCTGATAGCTTACCTTGAAGAGGCAATGTCTTTCCTTACTGCATACTCACTTTTCCCTATTTTTTATTAGTGTTTCCTGCTTTGATTAATAAGCTCTGTGTGACCTCCCACAATCCCTGTATTGTCCTTGGGTCTGCTCCAGCAGAGGACTGGTGGATTGGAAAAGCAAATCTTACATTAACATACTTACATGTGATTCTTAAAATATAAAATATAAATTTATATGTATACATTCATCTATTTGTATTATATATGTATGCACATTTAAAAGCATTACATTAAATACTAAGTACTAAGTCAATATTCTAATAAGTGAAAAATGTATAAAAATAAATATCAAAAATGAATAAAACAGGTAAGTGTAATAATGACTTAAAAATATTATTATAAAGAAATAAGTATTAGGGGCTGGGGATTTAGCTCAGCGGCAAAGCGCGTGCCTGGCAAGCGCAAGGTCGTGAGTTTGGTTCCCGGTACCGGAGAAAAACCAAAAAAAAAAAAAAAAGAAATAAGTATTTTTGTGGGAAATAATGGTCACTTTTCAAGCTAATTTAACTCAAGTAGAACTTAGATGCCAATATTCATTTTTGGTTGGGCTCATTTATTAAATCATAAAGCATCAATATTGAAAAGAAATAAGGTTGAGAATCAAGATTCACACACTTAATGGAGGAAGTGAGGCAATAGGCAGCCAGAACTCTATGCATGTTTCACTTTGTGGCAGATCTTCAATCTTATCTAATTCCAGTTTCAGTTGCTCTCCTGGAGACATTTATGAAGGAAAAGTGGATGGGAAGAGAATGGAGTTTTAAACCGTGGTTCCTTTTTAGACTACTTTTTAAACTGATGATACTTAAACAAAAAATTGGATGTAATCCCAGTTGAATTTTAGTCTCTATACATATGTAAAATTTAGCCTGAGCTACGCATAGGCCATACATATGTAACAAGTTCTGCTATCTTCTACTAAAATTGTTGAATCCTTCATAATACTCTGAATTAAATTGACTACGATATAAAATTTATCCTCATTAAATTTTGAACACACTTGTTTAACACTTAGTAAAGGTCAAGACTATAATTTAAAAAATGACTCAAAAGATCTTTTTAAGTGAACATCCTGAAATTTTCTAGAATAAAGAGCAGTATTGCCCTACCTTTATCATAAAACAGATTATTCTAGAAGTGTTTTATCAATTGAAACCCCAATGCATGGCTTTAATGATTGTACCAAGGCAGTAATACAGTGAATCTATGGAACTAAAGTTTAAAAAGTTGTAAAATGGCCCTTTGATCAAAGGCTGAATTAGTCAAAAAATTTAATCAACCGATAATTTCAGGCATATGAGGAGATACATATTAGAAAGCAGTTATGGTATCATTACGACTTTCAAATCTAGTGAATAATTGGATTAAAACCACGACTTTACCATATATTTGTTCCATGTTTTAGGGGATTTGGAAATGATAATGATGATCATTTTTTTTTTAACATTTTTTTTTCTGGTACTGGGAATCGAACTCACGACCTTGTGCTTGCCAGGCAGGGGCTGTGCTGCTGAGCTAAATCCCCAGCCCCAATGATGACCTTTTATTTGACTTACACTGAATTATACTTTGGAATTATAATGGACACTAAAATATTTTTGAGAATAAATGAAGGTTAATTGCTCCATACGTTATTTCAAGAGTGGGCTTGACTAAAATAGATTAAATAAATAAGTAACAAGTGTATTTTTTTCAGACAAAAAATCACACTTAATAAGCCTTCGATTTCCTTAAGTATAATCCAGAGGGGTTATATTAGATGATTTCCCAGGACAGTTACTTTATTATTCTATTATATTTTATGCTTATGCAGTATGAAATCCTCAATTTAAATGATATTAAGATTCTGAGGCAGGTTAAATTACCCAAATTTTAGCTAAGAAAATATGAAATCTGTGGTCTTCAATTCTGCCTGTCCATTAGAACCAATTTGCAACTTTAAAAATATCAACACTCCGAAATTTACATCAAAATTTTTGAGGATCAGAACGTTAATACTGATGCTTCTTTAGAACTTCATGATGATTCTGATTGTATACATGGATGCAAACCAACAAATTGAAGGAAAAACATTAGTACAGTAGCTATAAGGGAAGTTAAAAGCAGAATGGATGAGAATCTCATTCATTCTACCAAGCAGGAGCTCTCTAATATATACCTCAGAAATGCTCATCCAAACCCGGTTCTCTAGTTTTAATGTCTATATATCACATAACACCTTCAAATTCAATTTGTTCCCCATCAATTTTGTTTTGTTTCATTAACATGTTATACATACCATGATGCTCATATTTCTATGAAGAAAACTTCCATTACCCATTATCCCAAACTTAAAACTGTTGTATGAAATTTCGAATTTTGTGTTCTGTCATAATTGCACAACAGCTGAACACGGACAGAGAGAGACAGAGACAGACACAGAGGCAGACACAGAGACAGAAAGAGACAGAGAAGGGAAAGACAGAGAGACAGAGGCACTTCTGGATTTATATTAGGGTTATATCTAAATTACTCATCCCACAATGAAAACGCCGCAAATCACAACTGTATTTAACACAACTAACATACTGAACATCCGGAAATACTATTCCCTTCTCCTTAGCCCAGGAAATGATAACAATTCAAAATATGTTTTCCATTGAATGTGTATTGCTCTCACAGCATGGTGAAGTCAAAAAATTCTCAAGTGAACAATGGAATATGTGCACATAACCAACCCATCAATCAATTTATATTTCACATTTGAAGTAAGATATATATTAAAGATGCCTCTGATCTCACTTGCACTAGGTCACATGTGCTGATTCTTTCATTTTAGATAAGGGGGATTCGAGTGCATGTGTATAAGATCTTTTTTATGGTATATTTCTCAATCACTGGATTATAAGACACATGAAATCAAGGACAATGTTATCTCTAGAAATACTATACTGCTCCCTAAAATCCTATAAGCACTTAATGAATATTTGTTGAATAAGGTATAAGTATAATTATTTTTATTATCATGATTTAGATAATGATAACTGGGCATCTTTTCATGCATCTCCAAGTGTACACTTCTTCTCTGAATTAGTTTCACTATGGTGAAATCATCCTATTAATTCAAACTATAGTCTTCACTGAATACAGGAACTAGATCTTGATAGACATAAATGATATTTGAACTGTCTTGTTGATGTCAAAATGTACAACTAATCATTGAGAACTGTCGTATTGGATAAAAACATCCATCTGTCCAACCTAATGTCTTTAGGTTTGTACATATTATGAATAAAATCCCTTCAGTCTTATGCACTGAATTATGATAGATCTTATTTCTGCAAGTTTTAAATATGTTATCTGTCATTCTGAACTTAGGTGAAGTCTCACCAGATTCTATAACCTCTCTATGCTGTAGAGTGAGGAAATATGGACTAGTTCTGGACCTTATCTGGACCTTCTAGGCTGGGCTCATATCCCAACTTCTTCTCTGAAGCTTCATGTGGCCCTGAACCATCGAACATGGATGGACTGTTCTATGTTTAATTCGGAGCACCTATGATCATTAGAACTATTTACATATCGTTATTGACATTAAATTTGCATGTGGATGTGCACCTATTTGCATTTGGTATATTCTGCTTTCAGGGTAGGAGAAGAGCTTTTTAGTGTTTGGACTATTTTATAGAAGAGATCACTACATTAGTTTTCTATTCTTATGTGAAAAACTTTGTCATAAGTTTAGTGACTTAAGCTAATACTTTTGTATGGCGCAGTTCCTGTAGTTCAGAAACATCAGCATGGCTTAGACACTTTCCACAAAGGGTTCACTAACATGTCAGCTGCATCGCAGGCTCAGGGACTTCTTTCTATCTCATGTGGTTGTCTGCATTTGCACAGCTCATCTAAAACCAGAAGGAAATGGGCTGGAGAACAAGCAAGAAAAAGAGAGAGAGAGAGAGACAGAGAGACAGAGAGACAGAGAGACAGGGAGACAGGGAGACAGAGAGAAAGAGCAAGAAGACAAAAGGAGAGAGAGAAGAGTGAAAGAAAAGAGAGACCCTGTTTGATGCTCCTTTAAGTTTGTCAATTCTTGAACACTTTTAAATGTCCCATCTGATTAGGTCAGACCCACCCATGATAATCTGCCCTTTAATAAAAGTCAACTGATTAGTCTTTAATTATATTAGAAAAAACATCATCAGTTTGCCATATTCTATAGATCAGAAATTGTCACAGGGGCAACTGACACAAGCATGTGAGGCATTGGGCTTCAGAGCAGGTGCTGGTATACCGAATTCACACATAGTCTACAAATAATATATGTAACCGTTTTCTCTGTAAGCACTTCATTTTGGACAGTATTCTATATTGTGTCCTTTAAGATTCAGATCTGAAATGTCTCCCCAGAGTCTCAAATGTTTAGAAGGTTGTTGAATCATGAGGGTACTATATTTACCAGTAGATTCTACCATTGATGAGCTCAGTAACTGAACGTGTGATTAGGAGGTAGCTCCTGGTTGGAGGTGGGTCACTGGGTGTGTGGTGTGGAAAGGGGGTGTATGTGTCTCTGGCTCTTTCTGTTCCACACCTGCTATGGGATGGGCAGCCGTTCCTCCCTCATACCATTCCATCATGCCATTTCTACTCGTAACCCGCCAAATTTGAACAGAACCTATTGGAAAGTGTGAAACAAAGTAGACCTTTCTTCTTAAATTGAGGGTGTCAGGTATTCTATCCCAGCAATGAATAAATGACTAATACAGAGTTTGGTACCAAACAAGTGGGTCATTGCTATGACTGTACTTGACCATGTGGATTAGAAGTCTTTGGAACTGTTTTATGGGAAGAGTTTGGAAAGTTATGGAGATAACAGCTAGAGAATCTCTAAGATGCTACCAACAGAAATTGATAAAAAGATTCTGGTCAGATTCAAGAGCAGAACACTAATGGCAATTCAAATAGTAAAGGCCAGACACAGGAGGTTTCAGCTGGGTAAAAGGAAAAGGACTTCCTTAGCAGTTGAAGGAGAGGCCATATGTATTACACTGTGGCAAAATACTTGTCTTCATTTGTCCATATCCTGAGTCTAGCAGAAGATTGTGATTAAGGGTAATTAATCTGGCAGAGGAAATTTCAAGGAAGCCCAGTGTTTAAGACGTGGCACAGAAACTGCTGGCTGCTCTTATTCAGATCTACAGTGGACTCAAGAGTGAAAAGCAGATATGAAAAATTAGCAGTTTCATCGAAAGGAAGAACACGTAAAGTGAGGGCCATGAACAACACTGTGGCTGATAAGATTAGCGTTGAAAAGAAGCCAAGTACTCCACAGAGGACAGTAGGAAAGTGGCTTGAAGGCATCTGGAAATCAGCAAGACCCCCATAAATCTCTGCTTACAGCATTCTAAGGCTTCTTTAGGCAGTATCTCCTAACACTTCCAAACTCCTCCTATAAAAGCTTTTCAAATTCCTCCAGTTCCAAAGGCTTCTAGGGCACGGAGTCAGGTGCAGTCACAACAGTGACTCTACTACTTTGGTACCAAAATTTACGACAGTCTCTTTTGTGTTGCTGACACAAGGTTCCCAACACCTGCAACTTGAGGTGAGCTTTATTTGGCTTACAGTTTCAGTGAATTCACTTCAAATTTGGTTGGTCCCAAGGCAGAAGTGGAATGGTGGAAAGGCCTTGTAGAGAAACAGCTGTTCTTCCCATCACTAAAGAGTGTCAAACTATAGAGCTTGCCTCTGCAAGAAGAGTCCCTAGAATGCCTGCTAGACAAGGACCACCTACATAATGAGTTCCCTGGAATTTGTTTCAGCATGCTTGACCATCCAGCCACTCATGGGCCACTGTATCCATGGTTCAAGGGGCTGGCTATGGCTTAAGCCAGTCACAGAACTTTTCACTCCAGTAGTGCTGGTTTTACAGCTGTGCAAAATTAAGTATTTATGAAGTCATGGAAACTTCCTCCCAGATTTCACAAGGCCTGCGCATGTCAGATAGTGTGCCCTTGAGAGCACAGGATATGATAATGTACTGTGAGAATGTACCTGAGAGTGCAATGGATACCTCAGGGAATTCTAGATGCCAGGAGACTGAAACATCTGCTGAGGAAAGTTGTGGGGAAAAAGTACAGGCAGTCCAAGAGAGAAGCCATGTGAGCAGTACCTAGCACAGACGCAGGAGCAGGGCTTCACATACCTTTTGGAGCCCACCTCTTAGCACAACTTGCTCCAGGTGTCAGTAAGGAACTGCAGAATTTCATATTTGCCTTTCTGTGTTATTGTCTTGCTTTAGTTCAGTACTTTTCTGTCCCCTTATTTCTCCATTTGGAATGGGAATGCTTACTCTGTCTTGTCGTACATTGGAAGTATTTCAATTTCTTTTACAAAAGTATTTACAGAGTTTCATAGCTAATCCTTGCCTTAAGTCTCAGAGAAGACTCTGGACCTAGGGTTTTTAGCAAAGCTGGAGTTGCTAAGACTTTGCTGAGTCTTAAAGATGGATTAAATGCAATTCCTGAGCTCTGGTGGGGAGGCTGGAGGTGCTAAACATGCTATTGGAAGGTGAGACGTTTTTGGAAGCCAATCACTGGGGACCTGGCTTGAAAAGTTGAATTCTTGTCCACGGCTCCTCGTCTCTTGCTCTTTCCTTGCTGTCATGTGGATCTTTCCACCGTGACCTTCCACCCCAGCGTCCCTGCTTCGGGTCAGCTGCCATTGACTAAACTCACTGAAACCTGTGAGGCAAATGATCATCGCCCCCTTACATTGTGTGGGTCAGGGATTCTACCCCAGTGAGGAGAAAGCGATTGATACAGTATCATTTTGAACATTTTCTGGAGCTATTAATATTTAAATTTAAATTTAAATGTCCACTGCAGCTAGGAAGGGCCATTTAATGGGCTAATAATTGTTATTAATTTACATACTCTTGAAATTTAGGATGCAAAAATGTAAAATAACAATCCCTAAATAGATCTGTTTTTATCAATCCTGCATGTTGATGCCAGAATGAACTCAGATATAACAAAAACACTAATTTCATGGTTTTCCACTAATTTCATTGTTTTCCACAACAATTAAACATTCAGAAGGAATATCTGATAAATGATTGTACTTTGATGGAGCTTTTCCTTTACATTATGACCTTTAAGAACTATTTTGTTGGGTGTCAATATATCAAGATGCTACATTATCCCTTCCAATTTCATTCTTTCTCGTAACACAGCCATAAGTAGCATTTAACATGCATATAAAATTAACTGATCTGACAGACATAATATGATAAATTAAAAAGCCATGACCAATGATGTTGAAAAAACTGACTGTTGAATTCCAGTATCACTAGTACCTAAATACAGGATACCGGCCACGTTATACAGCATTTTACATTCTCATTTTCATTACCAATAGAATAAACATAAAAATAGGTATAGCTTTAACAAGACTGTGGAGAAGACTGAATATATATATTATATATGTATATTATATACACATATAAATTATATGTAAGTATTATACATTAATTATATATAATTAATTATACATATATAATTTAGAAAGAACAATCACATGACATCTTTGTGTATTTGTGTGCTTATACATGTCCTTATATGTTTTGTGCTAAATGTATATTTATACATTTTTAATACACACAAAGATAAAATTATGCCTTTAAGTTTTAGACATGTATATCTCTGTGTGTAGATAAGGAAATAACTAAACAGATATTAAAGCACAGAGATAAAGAAGACAATAATATTTTTAAAAATTTCTGACCACATTGCACTAGTTTTGAACCTACAGAAAAGGGTACCTCATTCTGCATACTATTGTAAATGATGGTTTTCATATGCTCATAGGATTATGAATATTTTTTAATGGTCAGGATCAATGAGTAGACAAAGTACCAATAAATCAGACATGTTAGAAAAACAGAATGTAATTTTAACAAACTTGAAAATGTGTAAATTGGTGTTTTCAAAATGAAAGATAGCAGGGCTGGTGATTTAGCTTAGTGGCACAGCGCCTGCCTGGCAAGCTCAAGGTTGTGAGTTCGATTCCCGGTACGGGAAAACAAACAAACAAACAAAAAAAGTGAAAGATACCAAAAGGGAAAGGACGTTGATTATCTCACTTAGTTTAGTGACCCTTCTCTGTATGCTGCACAATTCGATCATACAAGAAATTAAATTTCTAAGGTCATTTATTTTTATATTACATTTTATGTATTTCTTTCCTTGTATTAGTACACATCTTCAGTACATAATTTTTACATTTACTGTAGGGAATCAACACGGGTACATAGAACATTTCAATTCCTTCTCCTCCTCCCTCCACCCCTCCTTTATTTTTCCAGCATCAGGTTCATTTATTTATAAGACTTTATAAAGTTAATAATCATATATACACTAATAGTGTGTTGAAAAACACACTAATAGGCAAAAAAAACCATATAAAACACATAAGGCTATTGCACTAAGGTACACTTTTAGATACATTGTCTGCACTGGACTACAACAGCTTTATTCCTCTTTCTCTTTTTCCTATTATCTTCTTTATATTGTGCAATTTACTAGATATGCAAAATTAACCAAGAGAGCAGTTAGAAAAATTATACCATTATCAAATATTTAGGAAAGCGATGGATGGAAACAAGACTATCTAGGTGAATTAAAAATGCATTTGTATATGCAGGAGTCCAAGATGTTGTCTACAGCTGATAATCCAAAACATGGTGGTACAGGCTTATTGTGGGGCCTAGTACTACTTATGTGCTACTAGCATAGGTTGTGCTATATACATGTATCAATTCATACATAACGTTCATGTGCATATATACTAAGATATGTATATATATTTAAATCTTTGTCAATAGCTAGCTAGTGAAAGGAAAAATGAGAGGGAAGGCGGAGAAGGTAAGGAACAATGCTTATACACAGCATTACTTAATCCACCAGCCTATTAGTGATGGCAAGGAGCTCATTACTTGCACAGCATTATGCTTTCTGTGGTTGGGCTAATTAATGCTTCACCTTTGGGCTGCAGGGCAGGGCCGCATTAGCACATGGAGCTGTGCAGAGACATAATTAGATATCTAGGCGGATGCAGGCCAAGGCCCTCTAGCATGGTGAATGAGGGCAGGCTGGCTGAGGAATAGCTTGCCTACTCAGCAGGTTGCTTCTGCGTAGCTAAAGCCTACAGAACACAGCAGAAATCAGATGTCTCTTAACATGTTATATTCCTGCATCCAGAACCCTGTGTAGACTCTTTCTAGGCACATGGCTCTGTGAACCCAGGGAATCTAAGCACAGTCTAAAGTATCATCACACCGATGTTACCATTGATTTTACCTGTGCCTTAACCTCAGTCCCCTTATCCACCTAAAGAGCATATCTGAGTCCTGGGCAAGAACACAAGCTCAACTAGGAAGCCACACAGGGCTCGAAGGAGTCTGTTTTCTGCTGGACAAGCTGCAGTGGTGGTCCCTGCATTGGTTCCAGCTCCTGCCGTGCTGCTGTGCGCTCTCTCCAGCCTTTGATTTCTTTTCTGTGTGTTGTAATAAATCTACTAGCAACTGTCCTGTGTTTAATATCATCCTTTGGGAGGAAAGCTTTATCTCCCCATCACTTCGCTGTCACTCTCAAATATTCTGCAAGCTCTTCTTCCGTCACAATGGCTAACAGGGTGTTTTACTAAAGGGAGGATGGTTTGTCTCTCTTTAGAGGCATTCTGCTCTCAACTTCTAACTTTTATCTCTCTGTACATACACTGCATATCTTACGTTTGGGGAAATTTGAGTAACCAGTGAAGCCTCAGATTTATCATGGACTAAAGCAATTCTATCTTCTTAAGGTTGAAAGGCAAATAAGAATTACTTTAAAAATTTCAAGAGCTATCCTATCTTTTAAAAAATATTTTGACAACAAACCTCTACTGAAAAATTTAGAGAGAAACAAAATTGACCTGAAAAATCCTTGTTAGGAAAACAATAAGTGGCAATGGTTAATTTTTCCTAAATCACTTTAAGAAAAGAAAAATTTTAAAAATCACATTAACTTAAAACGACCAAACCTATTTGGGAAATATAAAGAAATCCTGTTTATATTTTCTAGTGAAAGCTATCTTTGAGGGAACTTTTTCTTTATTGGTTGTTGTATTCAATGCTGCAATTATCTTCCAGGTCATACGTTCAAAACAACTGTACCATTGTTCATTCTCAAATATGTTATAAGATTACTGTTGTATCTTCTCTGTAGAATTTAATCAGCAATTTAATCTATCACCTTCATGGCCCAACCAAAGAGTAACACAACTTTTTGTTTTCAAGAACACAGAACTAAAATTCACTTCCACTTGACATGGAAAAATGAGTGTATAATTTGTCAATCTAAATGTCCATTACAAAGAAAATATGAAACACACAAATTTATCCTTTTCTAGGACAGGAAAGGACAGCTTCTGAAACTGTATGAGACACAGACTGGTCCTTTATAGTTGAAGAATTAGGTGAAAACTGAAGCTTAGCAATGAGGACAAGTTTTTATATTTAAACGTGTCTTTGATATGAAAGCTAAATTGCTTTCTCATTTACCAAATCAATTCCAAAGCAAAAGCCCAGTAGAATTGGTGAAGTAAACACATTTTTAAATTTTTGGATTATAAAAATATATACAATAAAGAAGAGAGGGTCTCAAGCTCACTTTGCTCACTACTTACAGGAACTTGACCACGGGATCAGGCATCATTAAAGTACCTAGTTAGCTTATAGCCAACTTAAGATATTGCTCACTTCTGACCTTGAAACAAAGCAAACCATTAAACTTTCCTCTGGCTTCTTTCTTCATTTCTCTGGAAAAGCAGCAGCCAGATTGAAGTTTGAAGAACATGTCTCCAGGATGGGACCAATTTAAGAGCCTACGCTATCACTTGCAAAGCTCCCAGACATGATGTAGGCTCATTTCAAGTTTCAGAGGATTTATTAACTACTCTCTCCTCAATTATTTATTACCATCTTTATTTATTATGTATCATTTATTTTTTATTAACAGACTCTTTGTGACTTTTCTCTTAAGTTCGAACAAGTAATATATCAGCCTTGTACTTTCATTATTTATACATCTGTTCAGTGCACATTTACTGAGTGTGAACTCCGCACCAGTTGGAGTGATAGAGATGGGGAAGTCGGCAAGGAGCAGAATTCTGCTCTTGGTGATGAGCAGCTAACACCAGAGATGATAATGAGGCCAATCCCAGCCTCAGTACATCTATGGTCACCATGATGAAAACTTTGAAATGTAAAGGAAGTATGGGAGTGACCTGACTGAGTCACTCTTCCCACCTCTGGTGATAATATCAGTTAGGAAAAAATGCAAGAAAAGAGAGAAAATGACTTCTAATATTTGTCACAGCACTTTATTAGGATCTTTTAAATATGCAACTATAGCGAGAAAATCCTGCAGTGAGATTTGGAGCTAATCATTTACTGATTTCAAAGTACTCATAAAGTAAAGTATACTCAAAAGAGGTATAAAATATACTAATGGAAATAAAGATCTGCTTAAAAGAAATTATAATAAGAAAAGAATTTAATGAGTGGAACAAGAGGTATAGATAAAATGTTAAAGAAGTTCAGAGAAAGAGTTTATTCTAAAATGTGTATGAGTGATGAGGAAGGCTAGGATAAGAATTATACTTAAATGTTCATATATCTTCTTGCCTTAGTGACATTTAGAAGCTGGTATTTTAATCAATTTGGTTTTATCCTAAAAGTTTGACAAAATAAAATCACAAAACTATAAGTTCATCAGTACAGCTTTTTTAAAAAATAAGATGAACATGTCACATAACTGAACTTTCAATATTCAGGTCCTTATAAAGGTTTTCCCCAAAGGCTCGTGAGAAGAACAACAGTGAAAAGTGATAGCTGGTGGGAGCTTTCAGCAAATCACAGATTAGAACGCAACCAAAGTACTGATAATATATTCAATAGAGACAATAAAGGTCAAGATTGGTGTCCGCTGCCCTGCCTTTGACACTTCCACCTTGTATCTTTAGCGTGACAAGGTGATCATTATTTTTCCAGAACTGTTGACAAACGTGATCTTAAGCTGGCTGGTTTATTCTCTTTCATCCTGCAATGATCTGAAGGAGGCACTGATGCAGGCACAGACCCATAAATCAGGCTGCAACTAAAGAATGAGAATGTCAGGCACCTGCTATCAGAATTACAGCATGACAAGAGCAAGCCGCAGATATATCATGATACAGCTTAATTTTGCAAAGATCTTTTGCTTTACACCATGTGTTTAACAATGACAGACTCCAATAATATATATTGCATTGTAATATCTAAGTAGAGTTTTAAAAAGCATGTAGATTATTGATCCTACATGGGATTAATATTTGTAATACTATAGCACACATTTATCTGTTTTTTTAAAAAATGGAAACTTTTCTCATTTGCAAAAGATCTATCGTCCTGTTTCCCATTGTCTTTTACTTTTTCCTCTTTGATTTATTTAGACTTTGAGTTTGTTATATAAGAAACACAAAAGATATTTAAGCTTGGGTGTCTGATTTATTTCACTTAACATTGTGCACTGAAAGTTCATCACTTTTCCTACAAATGGAGAGGGGAAGAAAGTAGGGGAAGGGAAAGTCAAAAAATTAACATGAGTCATATACATGCACTGATTTCATAATGAACACACTCATTATGTACTGTAACCATGTACTATGGCAATAAAAAAGGAAAAGAAAATAAAGGAGACCATTAAGGACAGAGAGCTTTAAAAAAAAGTAGTCCATAGGAAGATGTGTTTTTCTAAAAATATACTCAGACTACATTTATAATATTTGATACGCGTTCAGTTTAGAATGAAAAAAATACCAGAAGGATCATTTTCCAGGTGATAAATCATGAGAGCTACGGGTCAGCATCACGAAGAGCCAGTCCTAGCAGGAAGGCATTAGTGTTACTTCCTGATGAATGATAAATTATCTCAATAAAGGAAATCAAATACACATGCAAAACCCTACAGATACTTTGTACAGTGTATAAAACAATTGTGCTTAGTTTGAAAATGTTAAGCTGATGCTACAGAAATGTGAGGTACATTTAGTAGTCTGACCTTTTTTTTAAACAAACTCAATAGCTCAGGGAATCTTTCTTCCTGACCCTTTATCAATGAATTTTAATAATAACCACATAGTGAGACTCTTGAAATATAAAGGAAATCTTCGCAGGGAGCCTGCTGGACAGTTCTTCTTGCGAATGGGGTATGGATAGATGGATACTGCTTATTGCATATGAATGCTGAGATGGGCTTCCAAGAATGTGCAGTCATCGTGTCGCACCCAGGGGTGGCAGCTAGGGACAGAGTCAATGTGCTGAGGAAAGCAAAATAGAACAGTTTTATGGTAGGATGATGTAGACTATATATGGTTGCTGCTATTTTGTTTTCTTTTCTCTTTAACATACAAAAGGAAATGAAGATTCTAACCTTTTTAACCTTTGAATATTGCCTTATATGGAAAAGAAACTGATCAAAATAAGAATACTGAGATGAGAAAATGATCCTGGATTATTTGTGTAGACTGTCATGTGTGATCTATAAGTAGCAGGAGATTTGACCATAGACCAGAGGTTATAATGAAATAGAAGCAGAGAGAGACTTGAAGATACTACTCTGCTGGTTTGAAGGTGAAGAAAGAACCCATAAGTCCAAGAATTCAAAGAATGCTCTTCCAAATGGAATGATACAAGAAAGAAATTCTCTTAAGCAGTGTCTGGAAAGAAGGCATGCTAGCATCCAGTGTTACTTCTCTGGGTGCAAGTGATTTATACTTCTGTCTTGCAGAACTGAAACATAATAATTCTGTATTAATATGAAATGATGTTTGTGGAAATTTGTTGTAGTAGTTGGAGGAAACTATTACAGACAAGAAGAATGCTTAAATGAGCCCCTAAATGAATCCATCTTTCAGTCACTCAACTGTACTACTGACATGATCATCTGAGTGGTATTGTTGGTTCTTTTCTAAAGTACAAATCTATTTAATGGGTTTTTTTTTTGCTGATTTTACCGGGTCTAATCCTAAATTTTCATGCACAAGTACCTGTATAGTAAACTGTAAATATTTTAGTCCCTATGTTAGCTCCTTAGAAACAGTTGTTTCACATTTATTATAATTAATATTAAAGTATATCTTAACAAGAGGCAGCACCATCCTTTCATAGTTCAGTGAAAGATACTTAGGAGTTACCTTGACTCAGTTTTTGTCCCACACCTCACACGCAGCAGCATGTGAGCCCACATTTGGGCTTTGCCTTCAGTACATAATTACATCACTTGTTCTCTCTATTTTCAATGCTACCATCATGGTCTAAACCACTGTATTTTCTTCTATACCACAGTGTTATGATTCAGCTGGTGTTCCTGATTTCACCCCTCCTAAAGAGCTAGAAGAATAATCCTTAAAATACATAAATGGATCAGGTCACTCATCTCTCTGAAATTTTGTAACTATCTCTCTTGGAGTAAAACCTAAAATCTTTAAAATTGACCACAGGGGCAATATTACCTGACCAACACAAATCTCAGAACACAAACTACAGAATAAAGAACACACTCAGATCTGAGACTGACCAAAATATCCCACAGAAAACTTGTAATATAAGAGAGGATCTAAGTTGATTTGGGTGAAACTTTAGGTTTGGTTAATATCCCAATAAAATATAGTGATAGCCAGTGAAATATGACAAAATATTCTCTTAGTTTTCTTGCTTTTTACTATAGGCTATCACAAGATATTCATTAGACATTTTGGCTCTTTCTCAATGGATGTAAACAATGTAAACAAGGATTTTGTTTTTCTTGTTCACTGTTTTTTTGAGTTCAAAACACTTGAAATACATAGTCCTGAATGAATAACACATTGGAAATGAGTAGTACTCAAAGGTAGTACAGTAATTATTGAAGTTTTTAGGGAGAAGTGTCTGGCATTTGTCAAGGGACTTAATCTCTATAAGTGGGAGGGGTGGTAGCTGAAAGCAATTAAAGTTAAAGAGTATCAAAACACTACAAAAACCTCCTTTCCACTTACCCATCATGCAGTTGTACACATGCCTTGATAATTCATGCAGCCTGACAATAAAATGAAAGGAAATATTTGATCATAAAGTGGACAGAAGCTTTACGAATACCCCGTCTGCAAAGATACCGTCTTCTTAAAATCTAAACTTATTGTACAACTCTTAGAAAAGCACCCTGCTGAAGTTATGCTATTTCAGAAAATTTAGACTGTTGGAGATACAATTTTACTTTTTCATGTAAGTACAAAACTAACCACACAAGTCTGCCCAGAAACTGCTACTGACTTCTGCAAAGACACTCAGGAGAGGCACCAAGACTGACTTGCTTGGTCTACATTCTTAAGAACAGCGTACAATCAATACAGAGGGGCTTGGGGTGTTTTCTTCCACTCCTCCTGTGGTTGCTCAGTGATCTGTATTCTGCGAACTGGAGATCCCAAGCACCAAGGACAAGACTCAGCACTGGCCTATGGCCCACGAGGAAATGGGCCACACGGTAAAAGTTGAGCAGCAAGAGAGAAAGGGAAGACATAGCTCACATCTGTTGGCACAGGTCTGAGGGGAGACAAATGCAGTGTACACACATACTCTCTGATACACAGAAATGAGATGGCTTTCTAAAAGTAGAGCACTGACAAGAGCTCTTGAGTTTTAGAACTATTCCTGAGATTTCTTTTAAAATGACAGTGGCTACAGGTGGCACATTTCAGTGACACAGAATGGGTTGCAAAACTTGCTTACTCCTGTGACGCGTTCACCTGCTCAGGCAAATCAATCTGTCAAGGGACAACAACTGTGCTTAATTTGGCAGATAAAGTGGCTCCACTCAAAGCCACACTGGAATTAGAGGAGAGACATGTGAACATTGGGATCTTTGACAAATTTTGAACAACAGCAAACAGTTTGAAAGAGATTGAGCAAAGGCCTCCTTTCTGAGAACTGAGGGATTATCACCCATAAAAGAACTTGAATATTGCATCCCAACCATGGAAGACTCTTGATCTGGGAAGGAATCAACTCCTGACCCATTTATGAAAAAGCCCAGTGAATTGATTTTGTCCATGCTAGAAGAGGATCATCTGTTTGAGATTGTAAATGAAGGTGGTCTTCAAAGGGTATCTGAGCCAAACCCAAATCTCCATGCTCTCTGGATTAAAGTCAAGATGCAATGTCCTGACAATGCCATAAAGTTACTAAAATGCCTGAGTATGTTTCCAACATTTCATCTTTGTGAAATGGGTTTGTTTTAGTTGACAGCAACCAAAACAAGACTACAGAGTAGACTTAACATAAGCAACCTGGTTCAGGCATGAGTCTCCCCCATTGTCCCCAAGTGGGATTGTCTACCTACCAGAAGATAAGTTTGAGCTTCCGTACGGTTCTGCATTATCATGAGTTGTATCCGTATTTCATTTTATATTACAATGTATTTTTTTGATTTTTTTCTTTCCAGTACCCAGAATCAAACTCATGACCTTGCACTTGCCAGGCAGGCACTGTGCTGCTGAGCTAAACCCCAGCACCTTATATTACAATGTAATAAGAATAGAAATCAAGTGCACAATACATATAATGTGTTTGAAACCCTCTCACCCCTACTCCGTGTCTGTAGAAAAACTGTCTTCCCAGAAACCTCTCCCTGGGGCGTGAAAGGTAGGGGACTGCTGTTGTAAACACACAGTTTAAAAAAGTCATGGATTCTCACCAACTTTCATAATTCACATCATATTCTGTAAGACACATTGGGTGTGACTGGTGTTTAGGCTCTATGAAGCTCTGTCACTGTTATTGCAAAATATATCACTATTTGATGAGAACGTGGTACACAATCTCCTTTTTATACTGGTTTAGTAAACACTTTCCAAACATTTCCGCCAATTTGCCATGATTACCAAGAAAGGATAAAAGAGATACCAGTCAAGCAAAACCTCAAATGAATAGATAATGTTCAGTGGTTAGAAGTACAAAGGGATGTTCATCAATTGAAAACACAGGGAAAGAAATCCCATTAAGATAAAGCATCTAATTTGAAATAGGCAAAAGATAGGGAAGAAAAGTCACATTATCAGGTGGCTATAAGGTAAAGCTTAAATCCATTAAAAACAATGACTCTATGTGTGGTTTTCTCATTTTTGAAAGTTACAGTAAATCAAGTCATAACAGAAGCATTTCATTTTCTGGAAAATATTTTTATTTGTAAAGAGAGCTTGTTTGACTTTTACAGAAGGTTTTGAATTTATTTTATGCCTGCTTTTCTATGGAAGTTTCATTACTTTAGTATAAAAGTGAGTATTGATAAAAAGAAAATACCTTACATATCACTTGATACTAAGCTCTCTTTTAGAGAAATCCACAAATAGGCACAGATTCTGTACAAGGTAAATTTGAAGACAGACTGTATATGAAATGAGGTAGGTTTTAATTCTCCAAATTTAAGCTTTGTGTTATTTTCACTTCACTCAACTATCTTTGATATGTGCACCTTAAGTAACAGATTACATTTATATGTACTAATGCTATGTAAATATATAAAAGTGAAAGTGGGCTTTAGAACATTACAAAGGAAATAAACTACTATAATTACAGAAGAAAAAAATTCTGCTTAAATCTGTGTTAAAACAAAGTAAACTAAGACAAACCAGTATCAACTCCATCAGTTTTCTTAGGTTTTTGCTTTCATGTTCTTGGAATAAAAGGAAAGCACACATGTTCTTATCACACCACGTCATTACTACCAATTGTAATGCAGAATTTTAACCTTTCTTTGATCCTAATGAATTTATAGCCTTCATGAATGAAACCATTGGCTCTCTTTAATCCATTTGTTCACTTGATTTCATTTTCTGAGGGTATATAAATGTCTGTCTTGTGTTAATGACTTACAGTCATTTAATCTTGGGTGACTGCGAAGCACTCACATACTTCTGTGAAAGAACCTGTTTGTTCACATCATTCTCTTCTTCACTGATATGGACGCTCACTCTATTCATAACCCAGAATGTTACGTTACATGGGACCAGGACAGGCAGTATTGAAGTGCAGAACTTTGACACTGCCATCACCCTTTTTTGCTTTGGCCCAGCCTAGTCACATGAGCGTTCAAAGGTGAGAATTTTCTTGGACTGGAATAGGAAAATGTGGCAGAAGAAGTTGAAGAAATGTAGAGTGTGAGGAGGGCCTATGCTCTGTCATTGTTTAGAAGATGTAGGGGAAAAATGTAAGCAGGAATACAAGTGGCCTTAGAGAACTTGGAGAGGCTTCTTACACAAGCTATTAGCAAAGGAAGACCTCAGCAATACACACCTGAGAAATTTTATGTTGCCAACAGTCTGAACAAGCTTGAAAGAGATTCTTCCTACCTGACTGGAGAACAGCCCAGACAGGAAAGTGCTTTGAGTTGTAACTCAATGAAGTCTGTGAAAAAAGATTTAAAGGAGGCAAAATAGGCAAACCAACCCTGATTTCTGATCTATGGAATTGTGAGATAAGAAATTGGTATTGTTTTTAGCCAGTAAATTTGTGATAACTTTGTGAATATGTTTATAGTAGCATAGTTTTTAAAATGCAAATAAATACAACAATATTTGCTTCTTTATCATAAGAGAAATTTCTTATTCATGATTATATCCTTTGTCTTATACAGGACCTTTCACAGTATAGATGATCAATAAAGTTTATTGATTGTATGTAATTCTCCTTTATCTTACACCCTGAATTTTCTTTTAAATTGATTTATTTATAATCTCTTCATGAATGATATTATGCGATTTGTAATAAAAGCAAAGTAAGACAAGATCCAAAGACATAATATAAAAATGGGTTAAAAAATAGCCTCTCCTTTAATTATTATAATAACAAATTAAAATATTGGGATGAAAATTTAACAGTGAGCAAGTAGGAAAATAAAAAAAAAAGAAAGGAAGAGAAAAGGAAGATGCAAAGAAGCCAGAAAGGAAAGAAGAAAGGAAGAATAAATTCTTCCATACATCTCTCCATCCAGAAACATGAAACTAACTGATTTATCATGAAAACTTTTATGGAATATTAAATATATATATATATATATATATA
>NW_004955434.1:13853376-13872657 GCF_000276665.1 Chinchilla lanigera
AGAGAGAGAGAGAGAGAGAGAGAGATAGACAGAGACACAGAGAGAGATAGACAAACAGAGAAAGAGAATGAGAAGGAGTATTGAACATCATAATAAAAATTAACCTCTGCAATATATTGCAATTTATTTTACCAACTCTCCTTCTTGGGTGTATATATATTGTTTAAGCATACTTTTTATATGAACACTCAAGCATGTGTGAACACCAGATGGGAACAGTTTCAGTTTATGATTAGATTACCAAAATTAATAGGTAATTTAGACTTAGAGAATCCACTGGTATATTACATGCTTAAGCCACTAATATAAAGTTGACTCTTTTTGCAGAGAGAGCAGTGTCTGCTAGCTCAGATTCTAGACTGTCCACATTAACAAAGAGAATACTTTACAGCAAGGTCTTAAGTTATCTTCAGTAATGATGACTTTTAAAGTTTGGAGATGGCCCACTTCTGTCGACAGTAGTTGCTTTTCAAAATTTTTTCTAAATATATACAAATCGCTTATGTACATTCCAAGTTAAATTCATATATAAAGAAAAACTCACTTTATCAGTCATTTATATTCACGTGGATTAGTGTAACTAACTTTGTCTGTAATGATTAGAAACAAGAATTTCAATTCTAGTCTTTCATCAGAGCTACTGGAAAGTGAAATAGGAATATTGGTATAATAAATATCTGCTTGCATGTTTACTTGTGATTATGTAGGCTCCATTCCAAAGACTTGGAAGCAGTTCAGACATGAAAGTAAGGCATTTCCAAGACACCTTTCATATTGAGAAAATTTGATGTTATAGTTGCTTTTTCCTATGGCAGAGTTCCAAGGCCAGCAGGGAGAAGATGGGGGGATTAGAATGATCAAGATGCAATATAAAATTGCACCAATTCTTCCAAAGGAAAGGGATGATATACCATAAATATATACTAATATAAAATAATATATGCACAGACTAATGCAATGATTAATGCAGAATATAAGGTAGACGGACTGTTTCAAAAATTAACAAAATACATTCACAACACAACAAATGACATTTCTCAGTTGTTCTTTAATTGTGGAGTTCCTTCAACTAAAGAGAAAATAAGAAAGCAATAAAAATATCACTCATCACCACTACATCAAAGGGTAATCTTGTCTCTTTTTCTGCAGTAGTTTATAATAGATCTTTACACTAGCACAGAAAGTAACTACTTTTATAAGATCGAAATCAGCTTGCCTCTGCAGAAAACATAAATACAAGAAAGCATGACAGGCTCTAATAGTAGTATATTGTCAAAGATTAAATACTTTTATAATTGTTTTCTTTTTTGCACTTTAAAATAAATTAAAAGAAAAAAAACAGATCCAGTACTCTGGATGCTTATTTGTCATTTTGGAGAACCATTAGTTCCTGTTATAATACTGACATGATCATTGCCAAGCTACACATTCAACTTTCAATAACGATAAAGGAATATGTTAGAGTTAAGTTCAAAGACAATGTATACATAATGGATTTTAAAATGTATCTTTACTTTCTAGTAATACATTAACTAATTGTACACTTTTCACTTAATTGTGATCATTTTAGACAAATATTTAGTTTTTCCTATCACATAATAAAATATGATGATTTAAATAAAATCCAAAGAACACCCATTTCCCACAAATGATACCTGCTTTCAAGCAAATTGAACAATGAAAATTTTCAAAAACTCAGTATAGTATGAATGACATACAATGTGTAATAAATGAAATACCATCTATTTTGTCATTGACAAGAAGACTCAGTTGCTCCTGTGACATTTGCTCTCGGTCTAGTATTACACAGCTTTGTATATTTGAGGGTGAAAATTAGAGACCAGAGATTTCATAAAGGCAAGCAAATAGTGTAATTGTCCTTTTGTCCACTTTCTTGACTGGGAAGTACCAAGCAACTATGTCAGGGCTCAATTTCTTCAACTGTAAACTAAATGTAAAAAAGAACATGCTCCATTATATTTAAAGGTAATTAATTAATGAAAACATGACATTGCATATTTCCTAATTAATAATAAATGTTTGATAGCCACTAGTCACTAAGATTTTGTGGCTTATTGCTTTGATGTTTATGTTCTTCTTACTGATTTTATGACTTGTACTAAATATTTGATAGTAATCTTTTTGTTTATTTATTTTTTTTGGTACCTGGAATCAACTTATGACCTCAGGCTTGTCAGGCAAGCATTTATGCCCCTAAGCTACTTCCCCGGCCCTGAAGAGTAATCTTGTAGTAAATATTAGGTAGAATTACTATCATCATGATTATCTACACTGGGTAATCATTGGAAATCTATTAACTATTGTTGATTTTTCTAAACCAGCAATATTGTCACAAACATGAAATTTGTGTGTTTTGGACACCAGGATGGATATGATAAAGACCATTCCTGGTAATCAGGTCACTGACATGTTTATGTCAACTACCTCACAAAGTAGCTATGTGATTATGAAAACAACATTAGTATCTCTAAGAAATTATAATTTTGAGCTGTAAAATGAAGGCCTTGAATGAGCAGGTATCTTGAGAAATGTGTACAGAGGGGATGTACCGAGGTCAAGGTGTTCGCAAGGAAAGACTTGCTCACTCATAGAAAATTTCTGTCATAAATGGTAGACAAACCTCACATAAGCTCTCAAATGGGCTTCTCACAACCTCATTAGGAAACTCCTCAGGTTATTGGGCAGGGCTGGAATCATTACAGCTCATGTCAGCTGGAACAGAGAGCTGGAATCAGATAAACTCAGAGCTGAGAATACTCTGAAGGGCACTGAATGTTTGCATATGAATAGTTAAGTACACTCTCCAGTGCACATTCTTTAGATTGTCATAGTTGTAATTTATCTATGTCAGTACTGGCACATTTTCCCATTTTATTTATTAATATATCAAGTAACTGTTAAGCAAGTTTGCCAACCTGGCCTGTAGCCATCAGTACAAGTCCTATCAAAGACCAATCTTGCTCTGCTGTGTAAGTTCTATACATGGGCTGTAATCTCTAAAATGACTCCAATTTTAAGTTTACAGTTCTAAGCGATCCTACTCCACCTTTGTTTGATAGTCTGTCAACATCTGGTTTATCATCTGGTGAACAGAACTAGCTATAAAAACTAAAAAAGAAAAACTCTAGGAAAGTTATGTTCTAATAAGAAAATATGGCTTGCAACCTGCATTGGTAGTCCTTACGCATTTTCCTGTCACCACGGCAAAAAAGGATTACAAATATACGGTGGAGTAGATGGAACCTCATGTAATAGAGTTTCATCTAATAACTAGAGTTTAAACATTTAAGTACTTTTCAGTAACAATTAATGTTCAATAAAAGCATGAATATCTACTTGCTTAGAAATTTTCTATGAACGTATCTTCTGCCCATTGCATCTATCCAAACTCTTAAAATGTTACCCTTTGCCCTGAATTCATTTCTTAGCGCATCAATTACTCCTTCTAGAGCTATTTCATGATACTGTGTATATATTCTTCATACTCTCTACTGTACTGGATGTGCTAGTATTGTCTCTGCTTAGCATCCTAATTGTAAAGGTGCTCTTCCTCATTTTTCCCTATTTCACAAAATAAGTTACCATCATGAAAGTAACAAAGCCTTCTGATACAAGTACAAATAATTCATCCCTACCGTTCTTTATAAAAGTTGCATTGCATTTCATGCATACAAGTAACAGAATTAATTTAAATAGTCTTCTGTATCACTGGGCAGTAAAATGGATTCCAGTTTTTAATGTAATTAAAATGTTGGAAGAACTACTATCTTTGTGGATAAATAAACACATCCTTATGTGATTATACTATGAGGGGATATTATAAAGATACAGCTCCTAGGTCTAGGAAATGTTTTGTAGATATTCATTCAAATTTTTCTTTATATATTACATTGGCAAACTCTATCAATATTATACATGGATCAAAGTTCTATCAAACCCTAAGTAACTCAGCATCTTTCTAACTGTACCCATTTAGCACACCTTTCACACCTATTTAGATACTTCAATAAAAATAACTGAAGAAATTAGTGCTTAGAAAAATATCTTTATATTTTTCTGCTTATTGCCTCTATTCTTTTCCTTCTTTCTTCACTCTCTACATTTCTTTTATTTCTTTAAGCCTTATTAAGTTTCCCTCTTGTTTCTTCCTAAAGGCATTTCATTATCTCTTCCTTCAAATGCAAACATTTTTCTGACAAGTTTATCTATGGGAATGAACACTATTTCTCTTTCATATACATATGTAATATATTAATATTTTATATATGCTTACAAGGAACATTCACATTGCTTTTTCCCATGAAACATTAGAAGTAAAATGGTTTAAAGAGAAAGAAGCAGCAGAAGATAAAGGTGACACAATTTTGCACGGAACTGAAGTATCTGACATTTTCCGACAATGCGTTACCACTTTATCGCTGGGTATTATTGATTTTGTCTCCTTCCTTTTGTTCTAAAAGGTACAACATGGCATAAAATTTTTAATAAAATGTTGTATAAAGCATGCACCATTTTTTGATACAACTGGAAGTCCCACAGATCTGCATCACAGAATCAAGACTGTGGAGTATTCTTTGCAATCGGTAAAATGATGTTTTATTAATCATTTATTTGTTTTAAGCACATGAATAAGTAAGCTGTATAGACACTAAAAAACAAGCAAAAATGGTGTAAGTAGTAGAGTCTATATGAGACACATCTCTTTTAGGACCCAACTTAGAAGTGTGTAATAATATGAGAAGTACACAGAATTTAAAGTATAAGCCAACAAAAGGAAAACATTATTCACTAGCATGTGGCAAAAGATATGTCTTGTATGCAACCCTCCAACTCATCACAATATAAATACATAGAGAGTAGGGGCTGAGGATTTAGCTCAGCGGCACACCGCCTGCCTGGCAAGCATGAGGTCATGAGTTTGATTTCCGGTACAGGAAAACAAACAAACAAAAACAACAACAACAAAAGAAAACATAGAGAGAAAACATGTGATTTGAAATACAGAGAGGCTTCTGGAAAGAGAAATATACATTATCACTATTACACATACCTGTCTTAGTGAACAAGTACACAATCTGTTAGAGTTCTCGAGAAGCTGTGTGAAAATAAGTTCCAGGTCTAGGAAACTAAATGTTAGAGAAAATGATGTTTCTAGGAAGAACTATATACTAAATAAGAATTTAAAAGTGTGTGAGTGTGTGTGTGTGCGCGCGCATGTAAGGAAGAAGAGTAAAAGTTTGGATCTTTCCCAGATGTCTGGAGAAAGCACTTCTGTAAATCCCTCTGGCCTCTAAAGCTTTAATCAGGGTCTCCATTGTTTCCTACTTGTCAATAAGCCCTTGGTACACTTCCACATTCCTACGCAGACATCCTTGAAATACTGTCACCACAGGTGGGACAGCAAGGCTGGAATTTTGACAAGTCTGTATGATTCTTTAACCCGAACAACAGCAATGATGATCTCTCCATTAATAGGTTGTTGCTCTGAGGATAGAACAGTTGAGTTCAAAATGACTTTGAGATCAATTGTTTGAGTCTCCTGCTGCACCTCCACTTTCAGAACTCCCTTTGTCACCCAAGAAGTGGGTGTGCAAATAGCAACTAGCTTCGGCTGCAAAACCCATTTGGCCCTTCTTTTATGAAAGTGGCTGCAAGATCCAGTTTGGGATATTCAAATTGGTTTATTTATCCTGAGTTATGTCTGTGTATATTTTTAGTTTTTATTTTGCTTTTGCTTTATATATAAAATGTTGTGCTTTATCTTTGGTACAAAGATTTCCTCTTCTTTTTTTCTCTCCAAGTGCAGGGTGCAGGATTTAGTTATAATGTTTGTATTTGTTCTTAATATTCTAAATTCATAGGAATGATATTTAGCCTTCACAGCGCCATCTCACAAGCTGCAGGCTGATTGTCATTGTGATTAAGAAGGAACTAACGAGGCTCATAATCACATCACCTGGCTGACAAAGGGCAGATGCAAAATGAACACAAGTGATTGTGCTCAAAGGCGCAGAGATCTGCATGTTAGTTTTGACTTAGCCACATAACCTTCAGAAAACCCCTTGTGTTGCTCTGAAATTCAGTTTCCTCTTCTGCAAAATCAAGACAAATGCAGTTGTACTACCTATTTCACTGGCCTTTTTCATTCCCTCATTTATTTTGAATTATTCGTGGAGTGCTTACTGTGCGTTAGGTGCCAAGCTGTTGTGAGATTCTACTGAAAATTAAACCATATAAGAGTACTTTAAAAATTGAAAAGTTACATAGACACTGTTTTTTATCAGACTACTGATAGAAGTAGTATTGTACTGTTCCTATATTTAGTTAGATTCGTCTAGGCAGTAAAATATAAGTGTGACTAAGATAATCATGATAGGCTGCCTTATCCTTAAGAAATTAACCACTTACAATAATCCTGAGTGCTGTTTCTAAAATGCTATTTCAAATCAGCATGGTGGGAGGTAAATGAACAAAACTGTCAAGTCTAGCCAGTGGGAGATACCACAGTTGTATTTATCTTCTGTATGGTCTGACTTTTCCTGCTTTCAACATATGCAGGTACAGGTAGTCCCAGTCATTACAGATTCCTCACAGAGTGACCAAAAAGGGCTTATTTAGCCTCAATGATACCATGTACCTCTGAAGTTTGCCCCTACTCACAGAAAATAGAAAGAATCAAAGTCTAGTGCGATGGAGTATACTTGGCAATCAGATTATTTTTTGTGCGGTCATTTAGATGAGCAAAGCCTTAAATGTCTATTATGAGATTTTATGTTATAATTGATTTTTCATTACATCCTCCTGTGCAAACCCTGATGTAGAACGACAAAGTCAGTTCTTTCTGTACATCTGAGCTATTCACTCTTGAACATCCATTTCAGACTATTTTGTAAAGAACATTGATTTCTAAGGATTGATTTTATTTTTTATAAAGTAAGCATCTATACAATTAAAATAGTATTTTAGTATTATAGTAGCATGGAAGTATTGATTACTGCTGATATGAAGCTGTATATATAGCTGTTTTCCACTTTTGCTTTAATTGAAATTGATTTTTAAAGGAAATTCCAACCAGGTATTTTATAAAGTTTGTGTTAGAAATTATAAAATGTATAGATCAAAACTTTTAACACAGATTTGATCACAGCATTTACCTGATATGGAAATGAATAACTGGTAACCATCATATTGTATATATTTGTATAACTAGAGGGCATTACTTATTTCTAAAACACATAAACGTTTTATATAAGAGAATGATAAAACAGAGAAGTCAGGAAAGACAATACAACTAAAATTAAAGTAGAAAGTTTCCAAGAAAATCACCCAAGAAAATTCAAAAGTGAATTTCCACTAATCTTGGTAAAAGAAATTCTGCTTCATTGGTGCCCAAGTTGGGTGCAGATGTGAAAGGCTTACCATGTAATTTTAAATTTAAAATTTACTATAATTTCATTGCTTTTTCTGCAAAACAAATGTTCTTGGTAACAATAAATACATGTGCAGTAAATCAGACTCATATCTGCCGCATCAAATGGCCTCACACGTGTCTGTTATTCTGACATGTGGTAGTTCAAGAGATCTTGATTAGCAGTAATGATAAGACATGTGTTTTCTCTACACCCACTGTCTTTACAGGCTTACAGAATAAGACACCTTCTCAAGCCAAGCTTCCTTAAACCCTGGATTTGAGTAAGACTTTGTAAAGGTGCTGCTGAGAACAGGATTTGGAGGTGGAGAAAGATGCTTTTAAATAAAAGATACATGAAAAGGAGGTTTGGTGTTAGTTTAAAAATTTTGCATTTAAATGTCCAAGTAGAAGAGAAACTAAAAATGTTATGTAGCAGGAGAATAATAATGATAATTACCCTCTAGAAATATTAGTATGTCAAATGTATATGAAATGCATTTGGAGAGGAAAAGATACATTGAAGTATAAAGAATAGATAGAGAATTACTACAAATATATATTCCAAACCTGGATAATTTTGGTATGTAAGTGCAAATATTCCAGATATTTTAGACATGGAATAATAATATTTACCCCCTGATAAGACATGGAAGGTAAGAATTAAAGAGTAGAGAAGTTGACTTTAGATTTTAATCCTGGATAAATAGAAATACAGCAATGACAAGAAAATAAGAAGCAGGAACAGTTTAGTGAGAGAAGATTGATGATGAGTTTAGATTGGTTATAGAAAAGTGAGTTTGTAATATTACAAGCTGTTAGAGGCTCCTACTGAGCATTCAGAAATGTATTCTTTTTTTTTTTTTTTGGTTTTTCTCCGGTACCAGGAACCGAACTCACGACCTTGCGCTTGCCAGGCAAGTGCTTTGCTGCTGAGCTAAATCCCCAGCCCCTCAGAAATGTATTCTTGAATATATTCGGGAGAGAGCTGAAGCTGGAATATACATTTGGTAGTTTTCGTACTGGCAGTGACAAAGTATAAGTAGACCCACGACAGATGATAATGATGACACACGGATAGATATACAGAGAATCGCCAGTGTGTAGTACAATAAAAGCCAAAGGTGGAGACTTTCATGAGAATAACTATGATCAACCCTAGACAAAGTCCAGTGCACCAGCCATTATGGATTTAAGTAAAGAGCTAAAGCATTAGAATTTATGTGCATGAATTCTAAGTTATCTCTTTTGCTTGGATCACATGCTCTAATATCAAACTTATCCTTTCAGATTTGTAGGGCACTGTCATATTTAAGGGCTTGCACATCAATTTTTTCTGGGCTCTGAGATAGGATAAAAAAAAATTTATGCAGCCTAACTCCACTTTCTTGCCACTGAAATGCTTCTAAGAATTTAAGGCATGGTGCGAGCGACAGAGAGTAGAAAAGATTTGCAAACGTCTGTAAAAGACAGATCAATACCAAGTTAACATTAAAATGTATGCAGATGCAGTTCATCTCTGTAATTAGAATATATATATAATTAAGTTTCATTTTTATATAGGAGAATGTGTTAATTATATTTGCCTTGGCTTTATCACTTGAACTTGCGTGAATCATCTGAAGAATTTTTTTTTTTTTTTTTTTCCAGTACCGGGAGTTGAACTCACAACCTTGCGCTTGCCAGGTAGGCGCTGTGCCACTGAGCTAAATCCCCAGCCTGAAGAATGTTTTTAAAACAAGGTCAGTCATAGATACCAGGATTTTGGAAAACCTTTCGAAAGCCATGCATACATATTACATATGAGACAAACTTAAATCACAAACAGGAGAAATTTGTATTTTTTTATAAATTCTGTACCTAGCACTATAGATACTCTGAGTCTATTATATCCACCAACAGTCTTACCTCTTCTGGGATTACAATGGCTATATGGAACCACAGAAAGGAACGTGAAAAAAATTAAGGATATTATTAAAGAGTACTTTTTAATTTTTTATTTATTATACATAACATGGTAATAATTTGAAACTAATTTTCTACAAATTCCAAACAATGTATATTTACATTCTATTTCTACATATGGCTCATAATTTTTCAAATTAACAATTGTAATATTCATTTAACATTAAATTTCTCCTTAAACTTTCCCCCAAGGTAGATTGAATAATTTGTGTGGGTAAAAATAAAACCTTCCTTCCTACCTTAGCCCTTTACAGTTCTGCAGGGCACAGCGATGCGCCCCGCGGACCTATAGAGAAGAATTAACCTCTCTTCCTGTGGCCTCCACCAATTTTGTGCTCAAGCCGTTTATCCCCAGAGAGGCTCAGCTGCTAGCTAGTGGCTTATGCCATTTATAGCATTATATTTATAGAGCTGATTCCCTCCCAGGACATTTTCACGCGGCATCCGTTTCATAATATTTACCTCTGGGTTTCCTTAAGTTTTATCATACTGTACTGTCATAAGAAACTCTTTTAGACTCAGATAAACCCCTCAAATCTGTAAGAAAATAGGAAATAGCTTAAGACATAAAGTGGGCTGAACATAATGTTGGAGGATTTTAATATACAATGCTTATAGGTTTCAATATACAATGAATACATATATATATGTACATATATATATGTATATATATATGTATATATATATATATATATACATATATATATGTATTTAACCACTATAACTAATCAAACTCCTTAATAGTGTTCACACAGCTCTCAAATTTTCAAAGCAAGTACTATTTCAGGATAATATATGACTAGCTAAATAATATCTTTCTCCACAAATTGGAGATAATGCTGACTTAGTTTTCTGAGGTAAACCAAATCAAGGTATTTCTAAAAATGGGCAGAAAACAAGCAGAGAGAGAAACAGAAAGAATAAGAATGAAGGAAATCATCATTATTTCAGCACCACATAGTACATGGCACAACTGTCTGATAAAAATCTCTGTACATTATTTTACAATAAGAAATTTCTATCATATTCTCAATGTTTAACAAACAAATATGTCTTGTATTATAAACATAAAGGGCATTTGGCATTTTGAAGCATACAAGCCCGTGATGATAAGAGAAGTAACTATTACTTATGGTTGAAATGACTGACGGAAGCCCAAAAGAATGGTGCTTGCATGAGTGTGTTACATACTATGATTCACATTATCAAACATTAAGCAATATTGGATGAATAAAACAAAACAAATATGAACAGAAGCAAAAATATCGTTGATCTATATTTAAATTTTTTATTGTGAAAGATTTTATTTGATCTGACTTTTCTTCCAGAAAATTAATGTTTTATGAAAACAGCCAATTTCCTATTGGATCAATGCAATCCTTAAAATATTAAATTAGATGCTTTTCTCACACATACTTATATTTTCCCACACCTACTACTACCAGAAATTAGTATCAAAATATGAGTAACACATTGCGCTAAATGTATAAGAAAATCTTAGCATTGCAGTTAGAATGTTTTCAATCTTGGCAAGGCCAGCAGAGATTCAACAATAGGAAAATACTTTCCCTGATGAATATGAGACCAACAATATACATGTATACTAAGGGTTTTAATTGTAGGCCTTAAACCTAATCCCAAAGGCTTCCTGAAACAGCCTCTAAATATTAAAATAAACAAAAAAACCCACATGCAGTGTTTATAAAGCAAGTACATTCTCATTTTTGTTCTGAGAGTCCTACTAGTTTGTTAATACAATACACAATTTAGGGAATGCAAACCCATACACAATGGTTTACTTCTCTGGTGAGTTCTGCCATGGAGATTCATATTTTGACCTGTGTATAAACAGTAATTTAAAAAGAAAGAAAATAGGATGCATTAAGGAATTTTTAAAATAGGGGCACCCCTGGATCAAAAAGTAATGGAGTGTTGGAGCTGTTCTTCTTGCCAATGTTACCTAATTTAGTCAGTCCACTAGATTTAACACTGTCAATTACAATTATATTTGAATGAGATTCCACTTCTTAAGGAAACTGTAAAGCTGATACATTATAATAATATGATATTTTAGTTTCATATTGTCTCAGAGGCCAACCCCACAATAGCACTTTTAAGTAAAAATTCATTTTGGCAAACAAACTGCAGATCTGAAGGTCTAGATGCACAAAGAAAATAAAATATACTAATTTGATGACCAGTGTCAAAACGCAGAGTCTAGACTAATAAATCACATAAGATGCCCCAACAAACTTAAAAAAAAAAAAGTTAGCTGTGACAGAATTTTACTAGACAGTAGAGCTTGACCTGCTAAATCTTGATTTTTGAAAGCAAATAAAAACATGATTTTTATATTACATAGCAATGCAAATTATTTTATAATTTTAAAGTTAACAAGAATTCTGAAGAAAAATAACAAAGAATGAGAAGCAAGCAAAAATGGAAAACATATTTTTGAGATGGGCCCATTTAGTCCCATTATGACCTGCAGAATGGCTGTGTACATCCTCTTACCGAAGTATTTCAGATTCTGACAAGAGTCTTCCAACTCGTACACGAGACTATAAACTGAAAATGTTACCACTCACTCAGGTTATGAGATATATGACACATAAGACTGATTTTTAATAGTTTCTGGTTATTGTATTCTAAATTCCAGCTTAATTTCGCCAGTTTTCAAGACAGGAATGGCCTTTGAATTGCAGTATAAAAAAAAAAAAAAAAGCTCTTCTTTGTTGCTTTCTTTTTATCTAGAATTTAACCCTTTAGCCATTTCATACATTTGTAGGATGTGTTCCATTGCTTGGCTTTTTTCCAAGTGGATGAAACTAAATTACGAAGTTTGCCCTAAGGTTTTGTCAGACTTACCAGTACCTTTGAGTCAGGAAATCAACCTGCCACTCAGTGTAGCAACCCTCATATCTCTCCTGCCACAATTTCATTGTAGGACTTTTGCTTACTGTACAGGAGCTGCCTATATGGGGATAATATTTAACTGAACATACTGGTGCCCCAATTCATAGGAAAAAGATGTCTTCATCAGCCTGGAGCAATATTTTCCTTCCGTGGTTATGCCAGTCATATCTGCAAGTAGGGCTGAGACTTCTGAAAAATACTGGCCAGGCCCTGAACGCACATTAGCCCTGCTTCTCCTCTTCTTTTCCTCCTCCTCTTTCTTCTTCTGTTTTAGAATCACAGGACCAACACTTAAAGAATTATTCATTTCAGCAAAACAGAAGTAAATGTGGCAAAGTACACTATGTCTGTTGGCAAGCCACCAGCACGAGCTACTGTACGATGATTCAAAGGGATGGGCAGGGGACAGTGCCTACCTAAGCTGTCATGCATTATTAATCCATCTCTGAAACAGTAATTACTTTCTCCTTCTATCTCTTCAGGCTTGCAGACAACTGCACTTAACAGCCTTTTCTGTGCTGATGTGCTAGTGATCATTTCACGCTGTGGTTTACAGCTTGTTATTGCTTTAGATTTCATATCAGAAATTCACTCAACTTATAAGTTCATCTGAAATTCACTGTACATTCTTATGAATGACAGCTTCTGTGGGTGTTCTTTAGAATCTCACTTCACAAACTCAATCATTAAAGCAATTTAGCCACTCTCTAGATTACATCTTTTCTCAAGGGGAAACACTCTGAAGAATTGAAGGAAGTATATCTTCTCCTTACGATATTTGTTGTTACAGAGAGCCAAACACTATAAAATCGTTTTTCACCACCGAGGTGTTTTGTTTTAAATAACTACATATGATAGGTCATGAAAGCAGTGAGAAATATTACTACCAAATTAGTGTTTATGAATCTATGCTTTTCCATTCTTACTCACAAGTATAAAGACGTTATACAATAAAGACAAGTTGAAGAGATCACAAGGAATAGCTAAAGATATGCAATACTTCACAGCTAGAACAGCGCGAGGGGCTGAGGATTGTGGAGGAAATGCTTGGCAATGGCTTTTTAAATTTTTTTTTGCTTTTCCTCATAATTTAATTCAGAGTATCATCAACCTACTCAGTTCAATTAGTGCCAAACTAAAAAATTATATTTTCCACTGAATTACTTCTAGCCACAAAATGTCATTTGTCATGAAAATTCTAATACAAATGCCAAAAATGCATTATCTGACATTTTAGTGCATCAGTACGTAGCTTGTTGACTGAGACTCTAAAATGTTTGCCTGGTACATACATTTCTGCTTTGTGTTCCAAACTCTCGACTTTTTAAAGAATAATTTACATCGCAAAAAACATTTAGCAAAGGATGTGTAAAAACTCAAGTGGAATTATAAATGGTCCCAGTAACACATATAAATTGCATTGTGAAGAACTAGCTATTGAAGAGCTCTGCACTTAATATTGATAAATAATGTCTCAAATTTGCTTAAGTCAGTAATTCCTATGTCTGAGGGGGGAAAAATTCAGCTGACTATGTAAGCTCAGAATCCTCTCTTTTAATCACACTAAGCTTTATTAATATAAAAGTAAAAAATTTAGCAAAGCCTGACTAGGTTCCTCCCTAAAAGGTTAGCAAAAAATACTAATAATTAAAAAAGAAATGTAGGCAATTGTTTTATCATGTGCATGGTAAGACTTTTTTAAAAAAATCAAATTTGATGCATCATTTCATGCTTTAACCTCTCTTTTGTTAGCAAGAAAATTTGGATTATTATCATGTAAAACATTCAACACTAAAACAAACACAGACTCCATATCTTAACACCAATTATTTTCTCTTCAGGGGTTCTTGTAAACTATTACTAGGGAAAAGAAGTACTCAGAGCCTTTATTCCAATGAGATAGATAGCCTCAAACCTCGTTTAACCTTAGTAAAATGACAGATTGGTGATGGTGAACCTCTTAGAACATTCAGTGAGCACAGCCTGCTGTGACACACGTGCCATTGGTTTGTCACTAACACTAACAACCATTTAAGCAATCACTTACAACTGTAATAACTGTTCCAATGAAAAATCAAGAGCTGCTATAGGGTCTATGCAAGATATGCTAACAAATCACTAGCTCCGTGTAAACCTCCTTGTGGAAGTAATATTTCAGTTAGAATATGAAGAGTTAGAAGGGCACTGACTCATCATATTAAGTGTTGGGGAAGGAACCATCAATGTAGAATGAGTTAAAGGTACAGCAAACAGTCGAAATAGAACTGCAAAGACAATGAAAGAATAAGGAAGGCGTCAAAGAAAACGGGAAAACAGTGTAACACGGTTTCAAAGAGAAGATCAATAAAAGTGTGTTTGATGCAGAGCAAGCCCACATGCAGTAGTGTAGAATGGTGGTTTCTGGACTTGATTTCAAATCACAGCAATGGGAACACTTTGAGGGGGGCTTTAGAAGCAGGGCTGAGCTGAGAAGACACATAGCAGAAGTCACTAAAATAGAAGCAACTCTATTTGAATTAAAAATTGCAGTGGAATAAAGTGAGACAACAATTACATACACAGATTTTGGTTCTAACTAAATTTGGTTGAATTTTATACTTAAGCTGAGTATTAATCTGTCACCCAAACACACTAACAAATAGATTCAAGCACTAGCTCACTAAACTGGCTAACTATAAGGCAAAAATACTACACAATATGTGTTAAATCTTCACATCTTTTCCTAATAATACAGTGACATTACTCCTTGTGTATTTCAGCTTTGAAATGAATGTGTCAAAAATCCAAGGAGATGCTCTATCAGGTAAGATGTATATTAACTTAACTAACATCTTAAATATAACGACAGAAGTAGTGGTGTGGTGAAAATTAAATCCCAGGAATTCAAAATACATTCATATCAAAAGACAGAGTGAGGAAAATTTATGCTCAGAGCGACTCATGTGTGAGTTATTAAATTAGTGTTTCCAACAAGCTCAAACCAAAACCCCATTAAATATTTGATCAGTTTTTGAAAGACCAGCAAGCACACTTCGCAACCATGAATATGAACATCCTGCAGACAGTTTAATGCATGACAAACCCATAAAAAGATTATGCATGATAAAATAGTGCAATGTTGGCACATCCTGACCGCATACAAAAATAAAACTGAAGAAAACGGCAGAGGAAAAATGTGAGCTAAAACTAGTTATAAAATAGGCTATTGGGGAAATACTGTTGCTGAGTCAGATGATCACAGGATAACCACTAAATCTGACTATTCCCCATTTAAACTCAGGATAACCTATTATACTGAAATTATATATCAATTTTAGAATTAACAGTGATTTTAGAACACATATTAAGTTCCAGGCTGATGTGTTTGCATCAACAGTTAAGCTTTAATTAAAGAAACATCATATCCATTTTCCCCGTCAAAATTTAATCTATAACTTTTCTACTATATTTGTAATCCTCACTTATGGGAATTTTCTTGGAGGTAACATATTCACAAATTAATTAAAAATTAAGTACATATTTGAAAAGAGGTGAGATAGCAATTAACACATACACCAGTTCTCACATTGGAACAAGTTGGTTTTGTAGGTGAGATTTCACTAAGCAGAATATCAGGGGAAAATGATACACTTGAAGGACTAAGAAGTAGACACATTTAAACTTGAAGAAGTTGAGCAAATCCAAGTGGCAAGTTGATATCAGGGACTTATATCTGGGAACTTGCAGGAAAATATTGACATGGGTTGCTTAAAAGAGTGTCTGGGAAAAACAATTAGAATGTATTGAAGAATTCAGTAATAGGACCAGGGAAAGGTTGAAGATTCTTTCAAAAAGTAAGCATTCTTTATTCATAGTTTTACTCAAACTATTGAAAAATATATTGCTTTTCTGGCTAAGCAATGTGTTCATAAAACTATCTAAGGTGGGAAAATATGAGCATTATAGCTATTTGCTTAAAATAGATACCAAACATTTAAAGAATTAATACCTACTGTTTACAACCTCCAAAGATGTGGAAAAGGAGAGTGTACCTCTATATTTATCTAAGGAGACCAGAATTACTCAGATACCAAAGCCAGACAAAGGCACCCAAGGAACAAAAACCACTCACCAATATCCTTCATGAACACAAATGGAAAAATCCTCATCTAAATAGTAGCAACCCGTATGCAATAGTACATTAAAATAATTATTCATTATGTTAAAGTAAGATTTATTCCTGAAATACAAGGTTGGTTCCATATGTACCAATCAATAAATGTAATTTACCATAGTAACAGAATGAATAATAAAATTCATATGATCATGTCAATAGATGCAGAAAAAACAATGTCAAAATTCAAGATCCTGCAAAGTCTTATCTTAACACTCAGAAAACTAAAGCAGGAGGATTGTCAGGCATGTGAGGTCAGCCTGGGCCACACAGAGAGTTCAAAACCAGACTAAATTATAGAAGGAAACTTGGTCGTAGAAAAACAAAACAACACAAAAAAATTCAATATCCATCCATAATGAAAATTCTCAATACATTAAGTATCAAATAAACATTGATGAACATAATAAAGTTCATATATGACAGATGCAGAAGTAACTTCATACTCAGTGGTAAAAAGGTAAAAGATATTTTTAAAATCTGAAGACAAATAGTCTAACTCTAATTATTCCTGTTCAGTGTAAACCTAGAAGTCTGAGCCAGAGAAATTTTATAATGGAAAGGGACAAAAGCACATAAGTAGGGAATTATGAATGAAATTATGTCTGCTTGTTAACAACAGGATCTTATACATAGAAAATCATAAAGATCTCAACAGAAATTAGTAAGATTAATAGGTAAATTAAATAAAATTTCAGGATACAAAATTCCTTCATACAAAATTCCTTCAGACAATAGTTTCAATAGTGTTTCTATATACTAACAACAACCTGTCTGAAAATTAAACTAAGAAAATGATACCATTTTAGTAGTACCAAAAAGGAATTAAAGAATGAAAGAAAAATTTAGAACTAAAAACAATCTGTGTTTTCTACAAACTACGAAAGATACTGAAGATGATATAAATCAGTGGAATGATAGCATCTGATTATGAGTTAGAATAATTAATAAACTTAAAAATGTCACATTATCAACAGAAATATACAGATTCAATGCAATCAATTGGTACCAAAATGCCGTTATTTATTTATTTTTTAATATTAGGGAGTAAACCCAGGGTCTTGAAAATGGCAGACAAGCACTGTACCATTGAGCTATATCCTCAACTCTTTTTCATTTTATTTTGAGGTGAGGGTTTTGCTAAATTTCTCAGCATGATCTTGAACCTAACAACGTCTTTCCTCAGCCTCTATGTAGCCAGGATTATACGCATATGCACCAAAACCATACCCAGCGTCTTTCTTCACAGAAATTGTTTTAAAAATGTAAAAATCAGACAGCATTACAAAACTGTGACTTGCCAAAGCAATCTTGACTGAACTGAAAAAAAAAAAAGCATGATGTTACTGAGTTTTAACATATATATCAAAGTTATAGTGATTAAACCAGCATGGCAAAAAAAAAATACACAGACTAACAGAATTGGATAGAAAGTCCAGAACAAGATCCACACATCTAAGAATTTATTTCCAGCAAGGATCCCAGACACACACAATGGGGAAAAAATATCTTCAATAAATGGTGCTGAGAAAATTGGGTTTCCACACAAAAAAGAACAAAAATTGGTTGTTATCTCACAAAGGTCAACTCAACATGTATTAGAGTCTTTTTTTTTTTTTTTTTTTTTTCTGGTACCAGGAATTGAACTCACGACCTTGCACTTGCCAGGCAGGCGCTGTGCCGCTAAGCTAAATCCCCAGCCCCTGTATTAGAGTCTTAAATCATAAAACATGAGCTGAAACTTCATAATATTGTTGGGGGTAGGGATATATCTTCTATATAATCCTAAAATACAGGAAATGAAAGGAAATAACAGACAAGTGGGTTTATAAAAAAAATACTTCTACAGAGCTAAGGAAACGATGTGCAAAATGAAGATACAATACACAATGCCAGAAAATATTTTCGAAACTTATAGTGAATAAAGGGTAAGTATTTGAAATACACAAAGAATTTAAACTATCCGATGACAAGAAAAAAAAAAAAAAAACCTATTTAAAAGTAGGCAAAGGACTTGAATGGAGATTTCCCAAAAGGAAACACCCACTACAAAGAAATGCAGTATAAGAGAAAATGCTCAATATCACAAATCATCACAGAAATGCAAATCAAAACCACAATACTATATGACCTCACATCTATTAGATTGGCTGTTATTAAACAGATGGAAGACAGGAAGTGTTGGTCAGGACACTGAAGAGAAAAGTGGACTCTTATCATGGTGGTTGATACTGTAAATTATCAAAGTCATTTTGGTAGCACTAAAGTAGGCAGCTAATTTAGACAGAAATGAATACACAGTTGGTGAGTGAATGGACGTTGAGGAAGTAAGAACAAATAAAGACAATAGAATTGCAAACTGAGGCAAATCTAAAAAAGGCCAGGCTCAAGATGGATAAGCAAAAATATCTGAATGCCTGCCTAAGGGATAAAGAGTAACTCGAGATTATACTGTAACTAGCACCATCTGGTCCAAGGAATCCAGATAACATCAGATACCCAGGTGAGAAACTAGAAAAGTTGGACCCATTCATTCCCCAAAATACACTTGTTGTTTTTATACACCCTCCCTCTGCGGATACTTCCCTACAGAATCAATATTAGCTAAGCAGCTATACCTGCTATCTTACAGGTTAATTATAGTTTGACCCAGCATGACTTTGCTGTGGAAATTACTCCTGAGGAAAGGCCTCGGTGGCCTCCCATTCTGAACCCTTCCTGGAAATCCAGGAAGTATTCTTTGTATTGGAAATTAAACTCTCCTAACTTCCTCCTTTGGCTTGAGACTTCATTCCTTAAGCGTGTGAGGCCACGAACA
>NW_004955434.1:13872970-13888840 GCF_000276665.1 Chinchilla lanigera
GCTGAGCTAAATCCCTAGCCCCAATCACTCAATTTAAATGTGACTATTGCAGCCTGGTTAGAATTCCATTAGTAAGATAATCAGCTTAGGAGGAACATTGGCTCGAAGCTTGAGAGAATGCGGCGCATGCTCAATTGGCCCCGTTGCTGTGGGTCTGGGGTAGCATTTTATGGCGGGAGTGATACGAAGCAAAACTTCACCCCGTGGTCAGGAAGTGCGTAGGGTCCTACGGTCACTGTGGAGGCCGTGCTCCTATTGACCTGAAGAGGCGCCACTTCTGAAAGTCTCTGTGATGTCCTAACAGCGCCAAGGGCTGTGGACAGGTTTGTCACACGTGGGTGTTTGGGGGATGCCCAGATCTAAACGGTAGCAGCAATTAATCAAGAATGATTTTATGACTGTCTGCACAGGCAAAAATCAGAAAAGCTGCTATGTTCTAAGGGAAAAAATAGTCCTGAGAATGCACTGTTGTGAAATTTTTAAAGAAATTAAAAATAAATTGGAAGGCTATCTTTCACTGAATTACACCAGCAGAACCTGAAAACACTTAAAGTGAGTTGAAATATAGATCCACGTTTTTCTTCAAACAAAACAAATACTTCATAAATTCTGACATTTCTTCTCTCACTCTTCTGGAATTATAAAATGTAAGAGCCCTTTATAAAGCTGGGAGTTGAACTGATTATCACTTCTGTATAGAGAGAAGCAACACTCACAAATGGAATTCATCAATATAGAACTTCACATCAGAAGAGTCAACAAGTATTAAATACCCTGACATCCCCTTTCTTTTTGATAAGAAAAAATTAAACCAATATTAGTGTAGATTTTTATGAACACCTTATACTATCTTCTTGATGGTAGTTTGAACAAAATTTTAACATTAATTTTAAGAAATTTGATTCATTTCATTAGAAAAATGATCTATGATAATCAGGTGCCTATGACTTCATAGCAATAAAAATCTACATTTTTAGTTTGATTAATGATTAGACTGCTAATATTGATACTACTATCATTGTTAAAAGAATGTACAGTGTTTCTGTCTGAGACAACTCTCATTACACTGATTCTGGAGTGGACTGAACTGATCAGGCCGAGATGTTGGAAGACCCTTGTCTGCTCCAACTATTTTTTGTGCATTGCTCTAAAGAAACTCTTAAAAGAAACCAAATAGAACACATTTTCCTGTAGAATCTGCTATGATGAAGAGTATCTCTGTTGGGCATTCCTGTCTCAAAGAAGCACTTAAGGCTTCTTTGAATGACCAATTGTAGATCTTGAAAACAAGCTCTACGTCATACTTCTGAAATGCTGTACCAACAGTGGCACCTCACCAATTTTTAGCATGGCTACCAGAAGTCTTTGCCTGGTGTTCTAAGTATCTGCAGCTAACTTAACAGTACAATGCTCAATTTAACAAGACAAATTTGATTTCATGTACTATTCATATATATGAAATTTTCCCATGCAAAATATCCACCTGTAATTTACTTAAATGAGGATTCTAACAACTATTTGTAGTGGATACTCCCATTAACTCCATTAGGGAGGAGATTCAGGTTGATTATATGACGTGCTGTTTTGCTAGTGTGTGGTAAAGCTGGCATTCAGGACCCCGGGGTCTCTAGGTGCCAATCTGCACCCTACCACTTCTCAAACCAACTCAGTGCAAGATGGAGAAATGTTCTGCATTGGTGCTTCTCAAACTCTGCATCAAATTTGGTAAAGTGCAGTTTACACTGCAGATTGAAGTGTGCCTGAAACTGAATTTCCTTTGTTTCCTGTTATTTGGTTATCTATTTACTTATTTATTTTAAAGAGAAAAACCAAAAAACAGTGACACAAAATTTCAAAACAGGATAGCAGGAGTGTAACAGTGGTTAAAACATTGTACACTGTATATTGTTACCTTCAAGTTAGGTGCTTCAGTTACAAGATATAGGCATGAAATATTGATCAGACAATATAAGCACAAACCTTTCTTTTCAGTGAACTGATAGAAATTAGTATTGAACTGAATTTCTAACAAGGCTCGAAGGTTACACTGATACTGTTGTCTTACTGACCACATTTTTAGAAGCAAGATTTTACACATATATTAGACAGTAGAAAAGATTTATACTAAACGCAACGTTTAAATTCTCATTCTGACCATACTTTTGCTCAATTCATAGAAAACTGATTTGTAAGTAAGGACATCCTATCAGATATATATGCAATCTTTAACCCTAACTAATAAATAAACTATAAACTACTAAACAACATTCTTTATATTTAAGTTGCTGAATTTCTTTTGCTATGAAAGCCTTAAATGAAGCTCAAAAATATAAAAAAAAAATTGTTTTTGAAAAACATAGTGATTACTTCTGAGATAACTGAACTCCCAACTTAAGTGAATTTTTCAACCTGAGATACACAGCATATTAAATAATAAATAACTGCTGCCTGATTTTCCAGAATCACAACTAAAGGAGAAATTTTATTTGTGTAAGAAATTCATCATTGAATACATTACTGATGTGAATAGGAACAGTCTCATGAAAAAAACTCATCAGTTTTCATTAGTTCAACTTGTCAAAGTGAATATAAAATTCACAAGTTAGTATGTAATAAGACTGTATACAACAAACAAATTGTTTCACATAATCTTGTTCTTACATTGAGGGGGATATGAGAACAAATACTAAAAGAGAAAAATTTATGCCCACACATATTATTAAGGTAGTTATATGTTTCCTCCTATATAAATATGTTTGCTTTTGCTATAATAAAAAAATAAGGAGAAAACAAAGGAAAATAGAAAAACAATTTACCATATTTGACTGAAAAATTTTCAAAAGTCTTAGACCAAATGTGAAACCTCTCTGCTAGGGTCAGCGATTTTTGTGTTCCTTCACAAAATGCTGTTAGATCATTCAGGTAAAGAACTAATGGCCTGAAATGAGGCTCTTTATGCTGACATGGATATTTTAGAAATTGGATCAGAACAGGGGCTTAAATGTATTAAATTTGCCAATACTTAATTTGATATTCTTCATGTAAATAAATTAATTTGTGAACTAAAACAGTTTAAAACTCTTTAATAATATAGAACTTTGAAATACACATGGTAAGAATAAACAGATTATAAAATATGCCAGTGAGCCAAACCTCAAATTTGAATATTTATTGTCATCCATTGTTAGATCTCAAAAGCCCACACACAATAGCACATTACTGATAGATTGATATTTTGTCACAATTTAATATCTACCTTTTAGTGCTAGTTTTTCAAGCATGTTATCAAGGTACTGGTATGAGGGCAGAAAATATTCTTTGCAGAACTAAAGTTTCAATCTGCTAAATAAAATATTACTCACTCAGAAATCAAAATTTGTATCATTTAAACTAGCTCAAATTGCCATAGTTCTGCTCTCTTCTTAATAAGATGTGTAGTTGATTTTTCACCTACTTTATGTCTCATATTATGTTATATTTTGGTTTTATTAAAAATGTTAATTATGTAAGTAATACAGAACTTTTGGAAACAGAAATGCAGAGACGTATGAAGACAAAATTCACCTATAAATTCTCTTCAGAGAAATACCTCTCATTTTTACATAACTATTTATATGGTTGTATATGTTACAATAATTCTGAATAGAAATATGTATTCTACACTGGTTCATGAAGACATATTTTTTTCTGGTTTAAAAATGTTCTGTGAACAACCTCTCAGTTGTGATCATGAGGGGAACATCAGAAACATGAGTGTCTAAAGCACGGTCTATAGAAAACATCTTCGACTACAATAGAGCTATGCGAATCCAAGCATTAGTACTATAGTAGGGCCCATCTACACACGTGATAATCTCCAGAGACTTGCTGCTGAAAATAATATTTCAGTAATTTGAATGACATATCCATTGATTTTATACTAGGATATTTGCTAGGCACTGAGATAACAAATGCACATATGTGTGTATATTATATACATTATATATAAATGTTACATATAGCTGTGTGTATACACATATTATAACATGTTCCAGTTCTCTAGATCTCAGTTCAGTAGGGATTGATGAGGAAAGCCAATTAGTTGTAGTTATAGCGAAGGCAAGCTATTTTCTTGAAGTTAACTGCTGTACTATTCTGATAGTAAACTGACAGAAGCTACCAGATCACATATATCATTTAGTACCTTAAGGAATATCTTTGAGACAAATTTATCATAATATATTCCCCTATTTTATAATCTAGCATTTCCTAATAATTAATGATGACAGTACTAGAACTATTTTCAGGACTTCCATTTATATTTACTATTACACTGAACAAAATTGGCTACCAATTTTAAACTAATCTCTGGAATGCTCAACATGAAAATTTGTTTGGATGCTTTGTTCTGCATAAATATTAAAAAGATCTGGAGTTCACATGAAGTTCATATGTATTGAAACACTTTTTAGGCAATTTTTCAGGAAAAGAAAAGCATCCCACTAGCAAAGGCGAGTCATGAGAGGTGCTATTTGAAACTACTTTTCCCCTTTCTCAGCCTCCTGAGACAAGAAGTACAAGAAGTGATCGATCATCTTCCCTTCCTTTACATCAGGGCACACATTTCCATGTCTGCAGCTCATGTCAAGCTTGTCAAATGGGCTCCCTGTGAGCGCTGCATGGTTGTGCCAGGGATGTTGCAAAGAACCAAGCCCAATCACTGATACCTTCGAGAAGAAAAGTCCTTGAGTCCCTGCAATATGTATCTTACTGCCCTGCAGTCCAACACATGCAGCCCTGATTGTAAAACTTCTCTTTCCCCAAGGTTGAGATAAATAAGAACGAGAAAAGTTGTTTAACTTCCTGTTCCTGTAACTATGCTTCGATTTTAAAAGCAAAATAACATTAGGCAAAACAAAAACTTGATTCCATTAGTCCCACACACATTAGGAAAAAAACCTAAAACTTGTAAGGAATGTTAAGGGCCATAGTATGCATATCTAGCCTGGGGCTCTTCCAGAACACTATATCAGCAGCTCCTAACACCAAATTCAACACTCCTTTTTATTTGCTTTTGATGATGATAGCTATTAAATTACACCTATTATTTTAAAGTATATTCTCACCAGGGAGTGTAGAATGAGGAAATATAAAAAGAAAGAAGAGCAACGTTTTTCACATTTTTAAGATTTGGTACTACAAGAAACTAAATTTTAAAAATGCACATCACACACCCATACATACACTGCTACAGCCTTCACTCTGCCCATAGGAGCTTGTTAGCAACTTAGAGAAGTACACAGAGAAGAGGAAAAAGATCTCTTAAACAAAGCCATTTTATCTCCTGGTATTAAGCAAACATAGCAATTGTCAAGTATTCCTGTGAGGTTTCGAATGAGTTACTGAAGTAAGGCTTTAGAATTTCATGCACTTGGAGAGCGTTTGATTATATATTCTGTGAGCGCCTGCCTTCAGAGGGCATCAGTTCAATTCAACCCAGTAAAAGGATCATTTCTTAATTACAGTAGAGATAGAGCTAACATGAGGAAAGGAGTTCTGCTTGACAGAATTTTAAAACCAGAAGGTGATTTCTTTTGCACTTACGGCTTTGCATTTTATTCCAACACTGGCCAGTCAAAATGTCATGTGGATAGAAGATCTGATCATCCTAGTTCTTTTGCTTGATCATTAACGTCGCCTGAGTTCTTCTCTAGCTTCCTAAAATTTGACTGCACTGTGAAAAACGTATGCTCTATTAGGTCTTCAGCATCAAAGTATTGCTTTTAGAAAGTAAAACTGAAGTATGTTTTATTGATCACACTATTGCTTTCCAGGTGCTGTATCTAGCACACTAGTGAGTACCCTGGAAGTCAATTGCCATTTGTTGAGGAAGGGAGATGTCTGCAAACTTTGATTTTACCTTTCCCAAATGACTTTTCTAATATTCTAAAATATCATTTTCATAATTATGTTCATCAAATTATTCAGACATTAATTACATTTGACAACAAATACAACGTACACTGGTGGCTTTTTATCAGACCTCGTTATATTTTATTTTGCTGTCATTTCTTTATTACAACAACTATTGTAATAGTTATCAGTGGTTAAATAGACTGTAAAATAATTTTCAAAAATATGCATATTCCAATGAATTAGGTTAAAATGAGATTAATAATATTACTGTTTGTGGAAAAAAATTTTTAATTAATGCCTGCTTTCATCCAGCTGCAGATCATGTCGCTGGATGGCCTGGAAGATCATAAAGTGTGCCAGTGAAAATTCTATTTGCACTTCTGATGTATAAGCTAATCAGATGGTCATTCCCCGTTGGCTTTTGATTGAAACAACTTAGTAAGTACATTGCAGGCCTAATGTCCTGTGGCTACGCCATTAACCATGAATATCTGCTTTTTAAAATTTTGAAAGCACACATGATTTTGTACAAAAGTGGTAAAAAACCAGAAAAGTGAAGAAAATTAACCCTCCTATCGTACTGTAACATGTATAAAATTGCTATGCTTATATTCATTCACATTATTGAATTTATGTGTCATACACCATTTTTATACTTTTTATTTAATGTGATAGGATATTTATTTCTTCTGTTAAAATTTCATAACTATTTTGATTTTCATGAAATAGTCTGATATATTAAGCAATGTTACTACTGAATGACTAGTGAAGTCTTATACAATTTTTTTGTATTTTAAATAATGAAATTTACCTTTATGCATATGTATCTGTAAACTGAAATCACGAAGTTAGAAACTAAAGTTGAGCTTTTTTGTATACCTGTTCTACTGTGTTCTTATTTTTTTTTTTTTGAAATAGTCTTTTCCTTATCTCATTCATATATTTAGCATGGCAGCTATCAGTTTATATAACATAGAAGTGCTTTGTAGGAATTTTCTCTTGCTTCCCTGTTCAGATTAGGTTGTAGCAAATTGAAAAATCTTGTCACATCAATTGAAATCTATGTTTTAAAAGTTATTCTGCTGTTTTTCCAAAGGTAGGATTTTATTTTCTATAATTTGTTTTCCTATGTGGTTTCAAGATATATTTGGCCACAGAAAAAAAAAATTTGCATATGTTTGGGTAAGTAGAGAAATGGCCATTATTTTTACTCTATAAAGGTGTATGTAGGGTATTGGGGTCTACGGCAGCTTGCACATATCCATAATTTGCCAACACGCTATCTTGTGCATGGGAGAGCACTGGGGAGGTAGTTCCCTACGCTTGTGCTGATTGTCTTCCTTAACCTCCTCTAATTTTGAATTATGTTTCCATGTGTGCCTTTGGAGGTTTGCCAACTCCCCCTAGAGATCATCTGTATCATCGCTATCAGTGGTTGTGGCAGACAGAAGCGAGCTCTAATTCATCTTCATGAGTTGCACTTGGTCCTCATGGGTTTTAGTTTGGGGCTTGCTCTCCCCTATTTAGCAGTCATGTTTCACTTTTGAGTAGTAGCCCAGCCACCTTATAGAAACCTGAGGTTCAACACCAGACGAAGAGGCAACACCCAGCATCTCCCAGCATTCCATCTCCCACCCTAGGATAAATACCTTCTTCTGTATCACCATAGTGGTTCTACTCTTGCCAAATACTGATGAATACAGATACCAGCATATGTGAAGAGTGCTACCACAACAAAGAGCAACACATTTTGGAACAGCCAAAACCTTTTGGGCATTGCAGGCAAACTTCCACAGGCAGTTTCTGGAAGCTAGAAGAACTTTATGAAAATTAACCAAATCCTGTTTAGCTGGAAGGAGGCTGTCAGTGAGTTTTCAGAAAACAGGCTGGCTCCTAAGTCTTCCCTCTGAGAGGCCAAACACGGTGGTATAGAGGCAACACATTCTCTCTGTCCCCTGAGTGAGTTCTTGATCTAAATACTGTCTTGCGCTACTCAGTCCGGCATGGTTTGTTAACCAGTAAGAGGTGACTCACACAAAATTCGATGCCAGAAGTGGAACAGTCAAAATCCTACTTCCGCTCCTACTCAGGAGTACTCACTATGCCTCTGGAGTCCTGAATGTTTACAGAAAATTCCCCCTTGATTCTCATTATCCCAAATTGTTTCTGTAAATCGCAACCAAAAAGAGTTCTAACTAATCACACAATAGCCAGATACAAACCATTTTAATTTTTTCATGCATACTGATACCCAAAATAAAATCTTACTTTTTTACACAATTTTTAATGGACAAACCCTTCAGTAGGTGAAAACCTGTGACACCCCTCTTTTTTCTTATATTTGTGCATAAACTTAAATAAGTTCCTTTATTTGAAGAATTATGCAGTTATTGACCCGTCATTTAGGAAATACTGAGTCCTTTCAATGTGCAAGCAAGTGGGTTAAACAAGAAGTATACACAGAATTACACAGTTTCTGAGTAATCACACAGGAGCAGTAATGAGATCAGCAGAAACTTTCACATTTCCTTGATTCTAAACCGCATTTATTTTCCCCATTGAAATCATTTTTAAGTCAAGACACGTCACTTACTTGATGATTGCATTTAACGTGGGAATGTGTTTCCCCTTGAAATGTTGTTAGTAAGTCAGCAGTGTGCTCTTAACCCTCTCTGATGTTTTAGAAGGGAGGAAATACAGTAAACCCTTGCACGAGTGAGTGCATAATAAATACTATGACGTGCTGCAAGGTTTCAGACTTTTCTGCAGCTCTGATGTGAGAGGGTGTCAAAGCGTGTCAATGGCTTGGAGGGGAATGGCACAGAAATGGCCCTGAACCACGTCCTTCTATGGAGATTTAACATGAACTTTCTTAGAATCCTCACAGTATCTCTAAGTAGTACAGGATACCTCCATTCTCCTGATCATAAAATTGAGGCTCAGGTTATTAAAAAGAGAAGAAACGTCTTTGAGTTTTCAAACTACTCTGACTGTAAATTAATGTGTACAAATTTCAGAAATACTGTCAGTAAAATTCACCTAGTATTTATGCACTATAGGCAGTATGTGAAATATACTGCAAACTTTCTTCTAATTCCTTCATCTAGAATAAATCTCAATAGACCCTAACACATTCCTCACTTTGAAGACGAGAAAACTGCAACCAGGAGAAGAAAAGTAAGTTTCCCAAGGTCACAGAGCTAGAACGTGACAAAGCTGGAATAAGACGTTCCCAGGGAAGACCCTCTGCCTCTAACCAGCACGCAAGGAGCATCTAAAGAGAGCATACCAGTTCTCACAAGCCTCTGACTGCCCAATTTAAAACTGCAACTCCCTGAACTCTGCATTTCCCTTCCTGCATTCTTGTTATCATCTTTAACATTTTACATAATGGAAAGATTTATTATGCATCCAACTTACTATCTGTTTCTATCACCTCCACGTGAACTCGGTCCTAAAGGTATTTATCTGTGGTGTTCCCTGGTGTATTTCAGCATTGTGGAATTATCTCTGGCACGGGAGTTGGTTCCATGAGTATTTGTTGAATGACTAGCTGAACAAAGTTTAAAAAGAAGGAGAGGGGTTTGCAGTGAATGAACTGGACCTGGAGAAAAACAGAGGCAGCACCAAGGAGTAGAGCTCTGAAGCACGAATCAGGGGGGTTTGCCTCAGGTGTCAGAGGAGAGCAAAGGAACACAGTAAGCAAGCTTCCCAGAGAGGGAGGCAGTCACACACCAGCCTGTGCTCCCTCACATTTTGTTTATAGCTTGTTCAGCAATAGACACGGGAAAGGAGGGCAGGAAGATATCAAAGGAGCTGCACTGTTCATATTTTTCCTCCCTTCTGCAGCTATTTGCTCTATTTCTGCTGACACTACATTTTCAGCGATTTAATGATACAATTGTTTCTAAAAACGACTCAGAAGCAGACACCTTCAGCCAATTAACTGGTGGCACTGATGAAGTGGAATCAGCTTCTGTCTAATTTCATTTTTGTTGGGAGGGGTACACGGCGTGGTGGAGAGAAATACAACATTCACTTCTATTTTAAGAAGGGAGGAATTTTAAACTCAGCCTACCTAATTAAGCTACATCCATGACACACCTAGGATATATTTGAAGACCTCATCTATTCTCTGCAAAAACATTACTAAAGCTATTAGTATTTCAATTCAGCTTGCCCTTAGGTCAATGGAATTTCACTTTGCACAGAAATTCAACATGATAGCATGACAAGTTTACTCTGAAGTGGTTTGTTAGTCTAAATAAGTCATAACAAGGAGCCCAAGTCCATTATAAAATCAGCATCCCTTCTCCTGCACATTTTAGGTTTGCTCCATACAGGTTTCTGAAACCACCTTATGAGCACCTATATCTTTTCACTCAATAGAGATTTCCCGTCTTCTCAACATCTGAACTGATGCTTTAAATACGGTGATGTTTATATTTGTGTTACTCAAGGTAATTTATCTCCATTATATGTTACAGAAATCATTTCTGTTTTTTTTTTTTTTTTCTTTTTGAGACAGGGTCTCACTATGCAGTTCAGCCTGAACTTGAGCTCACTTTGCAACCCAGGCTGGTCTCGAACTTGCACTGATCCTCCTGTCTCAGCCTCCCAAGTGCTGGGATTAGAGGCGTGCACCACTATGCCCGACTTGTTATGGAAATCACATAAAGGTGATTCAATCTCCCTCATTTTAATTCCTAACATGCAAAATGCAAAAAAAAAAAAAAATGGCCATCTGCACAAGCTTGTTTATGTGAGGAATAATACCTAGTGTGTACTTATTTTTTTGTTGTTGTTGTTGTTTTTTCTCCAGTACCAGGAACCGAACTCACGACCTTGCACTTGCTAGGCAGGCGCTTTTGCCTAGTGTGTACTTAGACTATTCTGATATTAATGTACAGGTGCTAAAGCTAGTTATTGTACAAAATCTAAGTACAAACTAAAGATTGAAGGGGGACTGAAAATGGTTCTTCAATTTAGTAAATTAAGAACACTATGGAAATATTGTATAAGATGATAGGCCAATATTTCTTTATGTTAAAATTGTAAAAGGTAATGCTTTTCCAACGTACTTATATACTAAAGCAAATCATCACATGATCTTATCAGTATATTCAGTAAAAGCATTCTACAAAACCCAACATTGTTTTATGGTAAAATTTCTCCATAATGTGGGAAGAGATTCTGAAAAACGTTCTCAGATATTCATATAAAACATGAAAATATACCAGGCAAAGGTAAATAAGTGCAACCCTCCATATAGTAATGTTTGGATCATTCATTGCTTTGTTTCGGTTATGAATATAATTATTTGTAAGGTTACTAAATATTGTACAATTCTAAGCAATATTGAGCCAAAACTAGGTGAAAGCCAAGAATGAATCCCGAGTCTGGATAGAATATTGGTAAGTAGCAAGGTAAAGGGATCAGAAATGATGAGGTTTGGAGGAACGCAGGTTTTCTAAGTCTCCCAAGTTCATCTCACGTAGGACCACCTGCAGGAAGTGTTCATGAGCCATAAAAGGGGACACATAACTTTGCTTTTGTTCCATGGCCCAGAATTCAGTTATAAGTACGAACAGGAAGAAAAGCTGGGGTCAGGAAGTCGAGGAGATCCAGCAGCCAGAAAAAATTAAGTGCAGAAAATTTTTATGTCTATTCCGTGTGTTTGGGGATTGCTAACAAAAAGAAAGGAAAGAGGGAGGAGCATACTTTTTCATTAGTGAAGAAGGGAAAAAAGTAACCAAATTATAATAGGGCAGGCACTGCAAAGGGCTACACCTGAGATGTGCTACTAAGGTACTGATGAAACCTGAGCAATAGTATTAGAACTAAACTCTAAAGGACAATAGAAAATTTAATACTTGGAGGTAAGGATCAAGCCCATTGTCACAGACAGAGATGGAATATATCCAGATTCACAATAAAGAAATAAACAGCCAAGGGAGGTCAGTTTAGGAGTTGCAACAAACTGTACTAGGTGAATTAGCGTGAATTGGCAAGATCAGCAAATATTAGCATATATAGAACTTTGCTACATTATTTGCTTTCTAAAAGAGCTTTAGGTTTAATTATATAATTTTAAAACCTAGTGGCCTTTTCTGGTTTATTAAATATGAAGAAAAAATAAAGTATATTACATTAAATCACTTTAATAATTGTCATTTGTAAAACAGAAATTCTTTCCTCATTGTCACATTATATGTGCATATAATTTGAGCTCCAAATTAATTTTTAATCTGAAATTTCTGAAAAATGTACAGGTAGATTACACAGATACATAGATCCACAGACAGGTACGATATATTATTCAATATGCTAAAATTTGGTCTTCAAAATGTTCTATCCTAATTGGATTTAGACATTCATTGAAAGAATTATATCTCTCAACCAACTGCATATTTGAATAGACTATTTATTTGGAAAATGTTAGGTATAACTGAATATTTGACACTGTAATGTATACAAATTATGCTCTTCTAAACTTAAATATTAAATAAATTTTGTGTATTTACTATCATTTTATGTAGTCTCCAGTGGAACTTTTGAGAAGTTTAAGAAACCAAAAGATTAAGATGTAATTAAATTAATAATAAAGCCATAGAATTTATAAAAATACTCAAAACAAAGACTCATGTCTGCTTATGTGTAAGAAACTACAGTATATGCAATAAGCTATTTCATACTCAGAAAAACTTTGGAAGGAAGATATTTCACAGGATCTCAATATCTTACCCCCATTCATCTTGCTAGTTTTACTCTCCCATCTTTTAGTACATCTATCATTTTTCCTAAAGACACAGGTCCAACTTTAGCACTGAATTGATTAGAACAACAAAGAACAACACAACACTGAAATTTTAATGACTTTCTGTTGATGAAGTAAAATATAATTTTGAAAACCAGACTTCAAAGACTTTCACCAATAAATTCCAATCTACCATTTTGAAATATCACCTCACTCTTCCTTATCTTCCTCCAGGATTTAGCCTATTCTATATTACCAAATTTCCTCTACATTTTCCACCTCTATGTTTCTGTTATTGTCCTTTAAGTCCACATTTCTATATCTTCTCCAGCTCAAAACGCCAATCACAATTTTAACAAATTCTTCCATATAATAATAGATAAAGCATTCCTCCTCTAAATGTTCATTTCATTTAACTTGACAAATCACCAACTTCTTAACTGTGGTAAGGTTATACACATGAGTTGTCAACATTTATCCTTGTTTCTAGATATCTTTATGTTTAAGGCCATTACATTAACATGATTTTCAAATAATTGCTAGTTGGAGGTCCATAGAAAGATGATATCAATGTTTACAGCATATATGCTGTGTCAATTCATAGGACAGTATGAATTAGGCAAAATATGAAATTAGTTATGTTACTCTGGTCTGAGATTATGAATTATTTTATCAATCTTGGCTTTTTGTTCTTAAGTATAACAATTAAGTATCACACTTTATGGTCTCAAAACTTGGTATCTTTGAACTCTGAAAGTTTGAGAGTTGAAACCTAACTCTGATATTAAGTAACTCTATGTACTTGGACAATCATTTTAGAGTCTTAAGTTTAATTGAAAAACAGACGCAAAATCATTCTCTTTCACGATATTTTTATGGAGATTCAATGGACCGATTCACCGGGAGGACCTAGGACACGGAAAATATTCAAATAGATCCCAAATTTTTGTTTTTGATACATGATGTCATAAACTACATGTCTTTTCTGAAAAAGAACTACCCACAATCCATTTTATAAGAGTTCTCCAGGGTAGAGCAAAATTGAATGCAAGTGGTACATAAATGAGGCATAAAAAGTGACAGAAAATATTCTTATAAATTTTGACCCCTTTCATCTGAAAGGAGAAGCCATTGTTACACAAAGCATCGAACCCAACAACTGGAGGATAACAGACATGCAGGAATTACTTACTAGCAAGGTGACTGTGAGCCAAGGTCCTTTACTTCTTTGATGCTTTATTTCTTCACCTGCAAAAATGAAGAGATTGAACTAGATCCATTACTTTTACATTAATTTGTAGAAAAAAAATTGGTTAATATATTTATTCTGTCAATGAAACTTACTGGAAGAGTAAAACATTAAAGCATCATAAGCAGAGCTTCTCTGAAGGATATAAAGAGGTAGTCCAGGGGCTCTGCTTTTTGATGTCTTACTTGGGCTACTCTCAATCTGGCCTAGCTATAGTCAAAGGTTGACAGAGAATTCATGAAAGGTTGTGATTGCTAATTAGTTACTCAGACCTACTCAGAAAGTATGTGGGAAATGCACATAAGCTAAGCCCCTTTAAATTCCCTTAATGAAATAATCTCTGCAGCTGCAAGAGGTATCATACCAGGCACGTTGCATACACTGTGCAGTGAACGGAAATTTTCCAAATAAAACTCCACAATCATAATACTTAAATGATCAAAAAAATTGGCTTACAAGAAGTAATACACTGAAGAAATGAAAGTGGTCAGATGTTGAAGCTATGTATTTAAAGGCCATATTGACGGCAAAGCCCGTGAGGATAACACTATTCCACCATAATTTCGGTATCACTAAGCATGTGTTGAGATGTTCATAGTATCACGGAATGGTCCCTGTACCAAAATCTTGCAAGAAATCCTGCAAGGAATGAAACATGTGCTTGAAATTAGACGAATGTTTTCTGCATTTCAATGTCTAGCATTTCAAAGGAAATTCTTTTAATTCCTGTTACCTACTAATTGTCTATAAAATGTAATATATACCTCATTCGCTTTTGTTTGTATTTTATATTTGATATAAAACTACCAGCCCATATTGCATGCCTTTCTTTTTATCACACCTTGTATATTCCATGTATGGTTGGCACTGCGTGACACAGAATCTGAAGCAATATTAACAAACTTTTTAATGGTCTCTTTCACAGTGGTTTGTAACTTTCTAACCTTTCAAAGCTGTTAGAATAAAGTCAAATAATGATACTGCTGTGGCATAAGTGTATGCTAGGATCAATAAGTTGTGGTTGCTGGAATAAATTGCAATTAAAGGAGTGGTGCTTGATTGCTTGACAGTAGGTAGTCTTGCTGGACCAAATAAACTTCAGTATCAGTCTGATTTATAAGCTAATTAGTATGGACTTCACATCCATTTCATTGAGAGACCATCAAGTCGTATTGACTTGAGTGTGCCTTTGGATTTGCACTGTGTCACTTTGAGGTAACAATTTACTAGTCTGTTTACTTATGATTATATTAATCATATTTAATCAAGGAGAATATACAACATATTTATAAACAAATGCTCTGATAACTCTAAACATCTCAGAATTGCCATGAGGCTTTTTATATACCTATAAATTTAATATAAATATATATTAATTCAAAAATGAAAATAGAATTGAAAAGGTAAAGAAACATAATGGGTACTGAAACTTTACAGTAACAGAAAAATACATATAAGTAATTAATGTACAGGTTAGAAAACATGACATGTTAGGCAAGCAGTTATCTAAAGTATAACCTGGTTTATTTTAATTTTAGTAACTTCTGTGTGCCATTTTACATAGAATAAATTTCAACATTTGCTTGCATAATTATCTAATGAAAATAGTACATTTAGAGATTTAAGAAAAAATAATTTTAAAGGATCATTTGATTGTAAATTCAAAGACACATATGTGTTTTCCTCTGTTAATAATTTTATTTACTAGCACATTTTCTCCTGGGGATTAAATAAATGTTGTTAAATGAATAAATTTAAAAAATATCCTTCAAGGGAGTGACTATATTTCATCCGTTATCATGTATTTTATGAATAAATACAGGAGAAGGGCTTGTACACAACAAAAACAAAATAATAACAATGGATATCGAATGTTAATTTATTTGGTATGATCTGATTAATACATATCATATACATATACTGAAATATCACACTTTATCTCACATATATTTAAAATTATTCTCATTTT
>NW_004955434.1:13888940-13895087 GCF_000276665.1 Chinchilla lanigera
TGGGATTATAGGCGTGAGCCACCACGCCCTGCTTCTTTCTCTGATATTTTAAATATCTAAATAAATGGAAATCTTACCTACTCTGTTTTATTATATACTATATACATGCATTAAATTTTCACACAGGGGCTGGGGATTTAGCTCAGCGGCAAAGCGCCTGCCTGGCAAGCGCAAGGTCTTGAGTTCGGTTCCCGGTACCGGAGGGAAAAAAAAAAAAAAATATTTTCACACAATACCTAATTATAAAATTAAAATAATCATCATAACAGTACATTTACTTAAAAGAGACAATGCCTCATTAAAAATAAAGTTTCTTTCCCAGTTAAACATCCATATCTCCACATTTCCTATGTATGACAGATACATTTTTTGAAAAAAACAAGTTTCAAATTACATAAAAAACTTTCATACTAATTTTGCCTATCATCCCGTTTGTTTTAGATATTTATTTCCAATTTGTAGTACCATATAGCCTCCCATTAAACTTATTATAGCACAGTAATATAATTTTATCTTTACGAGCCTGACATCCTCTCCTACCTTTCCTAAAAAGGAAGCTTTATGAAATCCAAGCCTAAATGATAATAATTGTTATTTTACACCATGAATTTATGTCTTTCTCCATTTTATAAGACTCACAGGAAGGAGTCAATGAATATTTACGGATAAATTCAAAATTATCAAAATTCAAAATTATTATAAAGTATGATCATTCTATATTTTACTTTGAATTAAAAATGGAAATATAGTTTGATAATTGTATAGTAATTTTTAAAATTTCTTTTATATATGATAATAGAAAAACACATAAAATTTAAGCAATTACATCTAAGCTCAATTTAAAATAATACAAACAAAGGAAACATTTAAAACCTTAAATTAGTATCCTAACATCAAAATGCTGAAATAAATATTTCAATGTAAAAACTGGTAAGGGTACTCGAAATGATGAAGTAGAAAATGAATTAATTGCCTGTCTGTTAGCTAATACCATCTACAGTAAGAACATGTGCTTTCTAAAAAGAAGACATATGCCTTAGTTACCTGAATATGCCCTAGATTTAACCCAATATCTAGTTCACTGTAAGAAGTCAGCTCATGTTTGAAACGCATTAATGAACGAATCAATCAAGTACCTTCCCCAGAATGTTTAAGGATTGAAAATCATGCATAAAATATAAGGAGTACAATGTAGATATAAACAATCAAAAATATGGCACAGTAACTCTTGAATTCACTATTGTAAGAGGCTATACTTGCAGCTTTGTAAAATTTTTCATTCTGAACTGCGAGTGACATCAGAAAAAAATACTCTGTTTCAAAGAAATAAAATGTGCCTTCATACGGAGGTTTAGAAACAGTCTGCACAGAGACGTCTCCTTTTGATACTTTAAAGCGGAGACTCCTACGGTGACCACTGAACTGGACAGCCGGAGGAAGCACGCTGGTTCTGCTCCTTATGTTGCACAGGTGGAGGAAGGGGGCAAGGGTGGATCAGAGAGCCGGAGATAATATGATTCTAGTCGTTCCGCAGAATGATGACCTGGCATTGCCTGTCAGTACTTTCCGCAGTACTGACCGATCTGGAGTCTATCTATCCGCCTTACTATCAATTTGTCTGAAATCGCGCAGTAAAGAGTCACCATTTGTCCTCGCCGCCACTCTACCTTCCCCGCACTATCCACAGACACGCCCAGCTGTCCTTCCTCCCTCCTCGCTTCTTCCTGACCCTGCTCCCCTGTCAGCTGCCGCCTTTCAATACGGCCAGTCAGAATCAGTTCTGCCTCTGCAAGCATATTTTATTTTCCTGAAGCTATTTTTCCTACAAACTGCTTTTTATGCTGTATTGTTAAAAGCTTCCAAATGTAAAATATCTAAAATCCCATTCACATAAGCCAGTGATCCACTTTCTTTACTTGGAATGTTGTCTCAATTTTTGAAAGCATGAGCTTATTTTTAGGTAAAATAAGTGTCAGATGAGACTGTTTGCAAGTACAAGTCAGAACTGCAACGATATAAAACAGGGATGATGGGAATGTATGTAAATGCTAAAGCATTGCTCCTTACATCACCACTCAGGCAACATCTTCCCCTGTGAACAAGGAAATGCCTTCTGAGTCCTTAATAATACATTTTGGCCACATATATCATGTAAGATAACGTTTATACTCCCTGGGTTAAAAATGTATCTTTCAGCATGAGATTGAAAACAAAAGATTGCTTCACCTGTTTGCATGCAGCTTGAGGTACACTGCTGCTTTATTTTTACAATACTTAAGATTTTTCTAACAACAGATTTAAAATGCAACCACTGGAACCTAGATATATAAATGCAAGCATGCACATACCTAGACACACACACACATAAAACACACACATACACTCTCACACATAATTCTAGCCCTAGTTCCAGTCCTCAAAAATAAATTGTTACATTCAGTATTTTAGAGTATGCTACTATCAGACATTTCTAAATAAATAATGAAAGGGAAATTATACATATATATATATATATATATATCTGATATACTGAGGGTTTGTTCTTATTTGTCTCAGTGTTTAGGGGTATCATTTGAATGGGTTAAAATTAATCTGCACTTAAATGCATGAAAAAGTGTAAATGGTATTTTCATGTTTTAGTATGTGTTCAGTTAGGTTTAACTTTTAAATAATCATTTAAAAATAAAAGAAAAACTTGCTGTCCATTATAGGCAGAATAATTGTTCTCCAGAGCTGTCCACATTCCTAATTTCCAAATTCTGTGCATCAGTGGTGCTATGTGGAAAAAGGAATTGCAGGTTTCAAAGGAAACTATGATTGTTACTCATCTCAACTTGAGGTAGTGGTGATTATGCTGGGGTACCCAAGGCGGCCCGAGGCAATCACAAGGATCCTTAGATATGGGAGCAAGGAGAGTAAGCATTAGAGTAACAGGATCTGCGAAAAACCCCCAGGCTGCTGTCACTGCTGAGTGTAAGATGGAGAGGAACCTTGAGCTGAGGAAAGCAGATGGCATCTAGAAACTAGAAGTGACCAAGAAACGGGTCTTCCCCTTCAGCCCACAGAAATGCATGCCATCTTATTGTGAAAATCTGTGTAGAAGTTCTGTGGACATACATCTCCCTGTGGCTGGGTCCTGCAGCTACTCAATGTTTAACATTTAGAGCAACTACCAATCTGTTTTCCAAAGTGAAAACAGTTTGTAACTTTTTTTTTGTTCCTATTATTCATACATGAAAATTCCAATCCCAGCAAACTCAGAATTGCCTTTTTTGAACATTAGAGCCATGTTAGTGAGACAGAAATGTCACCTTGCGGTTTTGATTTTCATCTCTCTAAAGTCTTAAGATGTGAGCATCTTTTCATGCGTTTAACAGCGATAAAAATATTCATTCAAATTCCTTCTTCATTTTTAGTAAATTGCCATAGCGTTAAAGTATTTATTTCTTAAGGAAATAATATTCAATGGGCTTGTTTCACTTATAGAAAATAAAAATATAAATGTTTAGTATGAAGATAACTTGGACAGAAAGGAAAAAAATGCGAATGTGCCTTGGATGGCACAAAATTAAAAAAAAAAAAAAAAAACTTTACCCTGGAAAGAGCTGACAATTTTTATGCTACTTTTACCACCTAGAAACTCAATGTTTGCGTCCTTTTACATTTAAACAATGAAAAGAGAAATATCAGCCATGCTTATTAAGGTAAGTGGACAAATCAAGCTAGCTTGTGAAAGAATTCAAGTTCATGGAGTATAAAAGACTGTGTGACAGTGTAAATCAGAAAATATTTTATGGGGGCTGGGGATTTAGCTCAGCGGCACAGCACCTGCCTGGCAAGCGCAAGTTCGTGAGTTCGATTCCTGGTACCAGAAATCCACCCCCCCCAAAAAGAAAATATTTTATAAATTTGTACACAGTGGTAACGTGTGTGAAAACAATACACACGCTTGTTCCCACGGCCCCACAGGAAAGAGCACCACTACACCTCTACCAGTTTGGAATTTCCTACACTAAATACAGGCAAGTGAACTAGGAGGGAACATCTGGATCCAATCAATTTTGAAATTTAAGTTTATTGGTACAACTTAGACATACAGAACGATCATGTTTGTCATATGGAATCTGTACGTGTATGACAGATCTTGATTCTCCTTTTTTCCCCATTCCTCTCCCTTCTCTTCAATCTCTCCTCCTCTCTTTATTTACAAAGCTTTGTTTCCATTTTATTCTTTTTTTATCATTTTTTCTTTTTTTTCCCCCTTTCTTCTTTCCCCTAATGTGGTTCCTTTTCCTTTTGAAGAATTTCTTCCTATACTACAATATCTATTGTACATTTTTGTCCTTATATACTCTCTCAGTTTCTCACACCATGGAGATGATACAATTTTTACACATGTGTGTCTGATTTATTTCACTTAAGAATATGGTCTCAAGTTACATCCATTTACCTAGAAATACCTGAAGTTTATCTTTCTTTATGGCTGAGTAGTATATCATTGTATTTAAAAAAAAAAAAAAAAAAAAAAAACCTACATGTTTTTTACCATTCCTCAGTTGATGGGCATTTGGGTTATTTTCAAGATTTAGCTATTTCAAACTGTGCTACTATAAACAAGGGTGCACATATATTGTTTTTAATTCTTCTAGGAAGACACCCAGAAAGGGGATAGGCCAAATGGAATCATTAATCCGAGTTTTTTGAGGAATCTCCACACTGATTTCCATAGTGTTTGCACCTGTCTACACTCCCACTAACAGTGAGAGTTCTTCCCCATAGCCTCGCCAGCATTTGTTGTTGATTTATTGATAATAGCCGTACTTTCTGGAGTGAGATGGAATCTCAGCATTGTTTTAATTTGCATACCTCAAATGACCAATATATTTATTTTCCATTTGTATTTATTCTTCTAAGGAGTGCATATTTATCTCAGATGCCCATTTTTGGACTGGGTCTTTGAAGTTGGGGACGTCCGACATTTTCAAATTTTTTGGTATCAGGAATTGAAACAGGACCTTGTGCTTATCAGGCAGGCGCTTGTACTATTAAGCTATCTCCCCAACCCTCAATTCTTTATGTGGTATAGATATTAGTCCTTTGTCTGAGCAACAACTGGCTAGAAACTTTTCCCACTCTGTGGGTTGTCTCTTCACTCTGTTGGTGATTTCTTTTGCTGTGGAATTGCTTTTTAATAACATAAGATCCCAGTTATTGATTCTTTGTAGCATTTCTCACGTGATTGGTGTTTTGTTCATGCAACCTTTGCCTACATCTATGTCTCCAAATCAATTTACACTGCAATGTAACTCCATAATTGTGTTATCTAAAATTCTGCCTTAGGGGCTGGGGATTTAGCTCAGCGGCAAAAGCGCCTGCCTGGCAAGCGCAAGGTCGTGGGTTCGGTTCCCAGTACCAGAGAAAAACCAAAAAAAAATAAAAAAAATAAATAAATAAAATTCTGCCTTTAGTTTATATATTTATCTTATATGACATAATTTTTGGTGGTTCAGTTAATCTTCTAGGTCTCCAGTGACTTATTAAAAATAAAATTTATTTTGTAAAACCTAAAACAAAATTGAGTATGTGTTTCCATCCCCATACTAAGCTCTTTAAATATTGCCTTATTTAATCTCCATTACAGTGTGAAAAACATATTGGTTATTGTCATTATTTCTACTTTTCAGGTGAAGAAACAAAGTGTGAAAAGATTTTGCCAAATCTGGATCCTGATCAGTGGTTGAATGGGCCATCTGCCAACATAGTTTAATGTAACAGAGTCTATAAGAGGATAAGAATCAAGCTCTCAGGCTGTAATTGAGATTAAGTGCTGCTTTATATTCATCCCTATATTCATTCATTAAGGCAATAGTCATTGTGTACTTAGGGTGGACTAGCTAGGGTCCAAGCATAGGGTCCAGCAATGTGGTCAAGTGTTTCACCTCACAGAGTTTACAGCCTGGCTGGAGAGAAAATTTAAAATTCCTTGGAATTACAAGATGCTAGAAGTTGGTATGAAAAGAAAATGCAGTGAACTATGAGAATAGAAAAGTAGAGGTGGTGGGGCTGGGGATTTAGCTCAGCGGCAAAAGCGCCTGCCTGGCAAGCGCAAGGTCGTGAGTTCGGTTCCCGGTACCGGAGAAAAACCAA
>NW_004955434.1:13895862-13905237 GCF_000276665.1 Chinchilla lanigera
AGATATATATAGATATAGGTATAGATATAGATATAGATAGATATATACAAACATCTATATATAGATAATGAATATAGATATATAACAATATATATGTACAGATATATATGTGGATATATAGATATACAGAGAGAGACGTATATCCATTAACAAGTATGTATAAAATAATATCTTTCACCCATTGTGATGTAAATTTTAAAAACATGTTAGCCTCATTGCACTATATTTCCTAGGATTATGTATATGGAACAAGCCTTGCAAAAGAATACCCATCCTTGAAAGGCAGAAGCATAAGAAAAAGTCAAGGACTAACAGATGGTGCTACAGTACTGAAAACAAAGAACTTCTACACCCAGGCAATAAATCCAGATATAGTGATGGCTCATATGAAATGTCAGCATGGTAACATAAGCACTCAAACCTACAGCAGGATAAGAGTTCTTAAGATACAATGAATAATAAAATTTTCAGATGTGACATGCTTGTTGTCTGTGGTTTAGAATGAAAATATACAATAGCTTTACATTAAGGTCACAAAGAAACATCCCTACAAAACGAAACTGGATGAAACATGGTAAATGATTCAAAGTCTCTGAAGTACCCCACTGTTGTACATGAAATAAAGGCACTTTAGCAATGAATGGGCTTTTGTATAATAACAACAGTCACTTGTCCAAAAATAGTCTACAAGTCAAAATAACCTTGCTCCTTCCATAATCCTGGATGCAGTGACAAGAGTGTCCTTTCCAAACTAATAGAACTAATTATGACAATTATATAATTATAATGGTGGTAATGATCATAATGACAGATGTATTGACATTTGCTATATTTGAGGTACTATATTATGCAGTATTCTTACTCAGCTTTATCTAGTTTTTAGAAAAACACTAGAATGATAGTCATTACCACTGATATTACAGGAAAGAAAAACTCCAGAAGCTGTGAAATAACATTGGCAAAGTTAAGTAACTAACGAGTTCTGAATGTAACATATGCACTTTGATCTTTACGCTGTACTCTTCTCCTTATGATACACTTCATCCACTGTCTGAGGCTGGCAGCAGTCACAATAAAATGTACTTATCTTATTTTTCCCTCTAAAAGAGTGATTAGTAGAAGAGAGGCTAGTAGTTGTTGCTATTCACTCTTACTGGGGTAGAAATAGTGGGGTTCTTGGTATGAAATAACTATCTGCCTGACAGAGTCTAGGTAAAATGTCAGAAGAGTGTTGTTGTATGAGTATTCTGAACTGCTCTCCAGGGAAGGGGTCACATGAGTTTGAATTGGGCTCAACAACCTTAAGAAATAAGTAGCCACACATTTGTAGGCTAATTTATGGGGGTACACAAACAGCTGTTGATACAGATGCCACCCTTCAGCAGTGGCTCCCTTGTGGACATGGAATGGAACAAATGCATAAATAATGATGCATAAGGGATCTTAGGTGTTGGCTTAGCCTCTACCATTTTCTGTGGTGACACTGATGGAAGGCCCTCTTGCCCTTTTCTAATTTTTTCCCAGTTATCTCTAAGTCTCTCCCACATAAAGCGTGAACCTTCACTCTACTAAGCTATGTGACTCTGTGCCTTGGGAATTAGTTTGGTCTTTTGCTTTCTTTCCATTCTGTTGTTAATCATAGATTAGAACATGTATCTGTTTGACATGTCTTAATCTTTCAGAAAAAAACAAACAACTTTCAAACTGTCATCTTAAAATAGGATAAAAAGCAATGGTGAATGTGATTATAAGAACAAATACAAACTTCATCATAACCGTGCATTAATTTATGTCTACATCTATGATATAATGAAGATGATAGGCTTAAATAAATTAAAAGTTCTTTTTAAAGAAATTAAGTGGTGGGGCTGGGAATTTAGCTCAGCGGCAAAAGGGCCTGCCCGGCAAGCGCAGGGTCGTGAGTTTGGTTCCCAGTACCGGAGAAAAACCAAAAAAAAAAAAAAGAGAAAAGAAAAGTAGAGGTGGAAGTAATCTTGAAGAAATGACCCAACTGTCAGTTCTAAAGGAGCGACCTCTGAGATGAGATACATAAAACAAGGTTTATCATGCTGGCACCAAAGGGGAACTCAATGTACATAAAATCATTGTTTAATTATAGCACTGAAGAGATGTAAAGTACGAGGCATTAAACCTTAAAAGACAGTTGTGACAAATATGCTGAAAGAAATGTGCAGTGCAAAACAAGTTGTAAATTATTTTGAATCATCTGCTATCTTGGGTTATCTAAATTACTGTTGCCCTCTATTTATTGGAATACTGAGTTGACTAAGGACTGAACATGATTAAAATCAATGAATCATGGCTTTTCCTTGCGCTCTGAAGTGCCTATCACAGGGTCAACAATAACCAGTCTGTTTCTTTCAGTGCCCAATTACACTTTGATGAAGATTAAGAGCCACACACATGCCCTCTCTCTAAGATGCGGAATGGATTTGTTCAAAGAGAACCTCTTATTCACTAGGAAAAATATTTTTCTGAGCCGTGAAGTGATTATAGAATGCTGAATAGCCAGGATAAATTCAATCACAGCTGAGACCTTTGGTCTGTAGCTTAAGGATGAGGATGAAAGGTTGCAATTCATCCCTGAAAGAATACTGGGCAAATAGAGGTTAGTACCTCTCTGATTTTGAATTCTAACTTCTTTGTGATGTTGATGTTTACAAAAAGGCTGCTTTAATTTTTCTCAAGGAAAAAATAGTTAACTTTTCTCTTTGTGTACTAATTTCCTAAGCTTTATGAGGCATAAAAATTCCCCAGGATCCAGGAAAATGCAAAGAGACAGAAAATATAAAGATACATTCATTTCCCAGACAGCTTTTGGTCATAGAAGGGCAGCAAATGGAGGAATATATAGCTATGTCAGCAAGATCTTTAGGAAAATGTAGATTACAAAAGCGAGACTGAGACTTGAGTCAATATTAGGTAAAGATATTAATTAATTTTGAAGGCACTGACAGGTGCTCCTCATACCACAAAATTTAATTTTGAGAACAGAACAAGATGGAATGGTGCCTGAAATGGTGAATTCTTATTTTAACAATCAATAGATTTGGCTTAAATTTCTGATATAAACTATTCTACCTTGTTAACATTTGGCAAGTAGTCCATTTTCACCTTATTTTTAAAAACTAATTGAGTTATATTCACTGAATTTGTAAGAAAAGAAATCACTTTATTCGGTTTTACTCTGAATAGCTTATTATAATTATGCAAAGACTCCTGCTGATAGAAGTTCATGTTTCTTAGCTGGAAGTACTTGACCCAGTATGATTCATCACTTCAACTGGGTGGATTATTACACTTGATAGTTGTTTTGACCCGTCTTTCTTCTGGTCTTTTTCTAGCCTCTGTACACAGTTCACTTGACTAGAGTTGAATTAACATAATTTATTACTGTTAAAATAGAAATATTATATCCCATCTGTAGACAGAACATGAGGTACTGCATATAAAGGAGGCAGTTGTCTTATCTATAAGTTTAGAGTAATGAAGTATGGCTCACAAGAAGTAATGGCTCTGCATGTGTATATGTGTAATTTGATCAGCACATATAATTGTATGCATTGCTTCTTCAAGCATTCGAGATGCTAGTTATGGATGCTTCTCCTGCTCTAATAGTATTTGAGTACTGAATAATGAAACACTCATTCTTTGTTTTATGTAGTTAGTGCAGTACTATATTTAAAAGTATTACGTTATCAGAGTGACTTGAAGTAGGTATAGGTTTTACACAATAGGTATCTTAAACAGGATTTTATACAGAGAAATCTGTATTAAAGCTAATGTTGGGCTGGGGATACAGCTCAGCAGACAGGCAGAAATGCCTGCCTGACAAGCACAAGGTCCTGAGTTCAATTCCCAGAACAAAAAAAAAAAAAAAAAAAAAAAGTAAAGCTAATGTTTCTGTCTTGCATAATATCCATACTGATCCTTAAAGCTGCAAAATATTTAGATGGCTTTTATATCATAAAACTTAAGAATCACTTATTTTCAACAGATTATAGCTGAGTGAAATCCTCATGAAATTAATAAGTCACATGAGATATGTATGTAAAATATGCTACACATGGAACTTTTCCTTTAGTAGCACCCTTGAAATTACTAGGAAATCTAATTGCCAATTCATCTACCAGATCGTTCACCTGAATCAAAAATAAAGTAATGAACTTTAAAGTATTTCCCACATGCTCGTTTGTATTACAATTTTATATCTGAAATGATTTCTCTCTTAAAATAAAATTTGAGAAGTGGATCTCTGTTCTTATTGATGCTGTCCAAGTCTTACTAATGTTTGCAGAAGGTGTGCTGTGTCTCTGAAGAATGTTCAGTAATGGGCCTATGATAGCAGGACCCACGAGGCCCAAAATCAAAGGGTTTCCCTCCTCCAGGCATCTGACTGCCCCGGAGCTTGTTTACCTCCCAACAGCACATTCAGGAATCAATATTAATCGAGTAGTTTGTTTGCACCATTATAATAAGCACTATTTTAATTCTAATGTCTTTTCTTCTCAACCATACAACAATCCTCTCATCAGTCCTGCCAGTCTCTGCTTGGGAGAAGAGTGGAGGTGGAAGGCCAAGTGGATGTGTAAAATCTTTCAGGAGGAGCATTCTCGAGTCATTAATATCGGGCCTTTAAGTAAAACCACAGAGACTCAAAATAACGTTATGCTCTTTAAAAGTCAGGACTTAACCACCCACAAAATGAGTGCAAATATTCTTTACAATCAATTCAAAGTTTATAAAAGCTCTATCCCAATACATCACTTAAACCTAATTCATTACTTTTAAATTCATCCCCTCAAAAGGAAATTAGAATTTTACTAGAAAATGGGATTTTGAAAATATGTTTCTATATTACATTGTAAAGTTACCACCAACACACAACTAATAGCTCTTAAAATAAAATATTAGGGTTTTCCCAATGGATTCACTGTGTAGTGCTGAAAAGAGTAATTTATTTATTTATCATTAAAACCTGACATGAGACAGACATAAAGAGTGATAAAGTTTACATCTGTGTTTCCATAACTCAGTTTAAAAATCAAACCTTATCAATACAATTGAACAATGTGTTGCAATTCCAAACTATATTATCTCATCCTCTCTTAACTTTCATACAATTTATAATCATAACCTGTATGTACACACACAAGGGTTAACCCACATTAGGTTAAAACTCTCAAATTCTATAGCCCATATCTCTTGCCATTTTGATAAGCCTTCTATCTAAGGCCTCTTGATTTCTGGTGCGGACAAATGTGTAATCCACACCCACATTTGATTCCTGCTTCTGAGGATTTGTTTCTAGAAATTTTCTTTCAGCTCACTAATATTCGGCTTTACAATTACAAGAATAGTTATTACATTTTATTGAGCAATTGTTTTGTATCCAGCTTGTATTGGGAAGATGACATAAGTCCCTTGTGTGTCCTATCTCTAGGAAGTATCATACAAGGGCATTGCTGAAAGATCAGATTTTATATTTTATGCTCTATTTGGATGCTTAGCTCCTTACCTAAGGGATATTATACATTATATATCCTTATGCAAGGATATATTATTTTAGAAGAGTAATCAAAGAAACAACAACTTTAAAATTATATATTATTATTTCTGTTGTGGCAAATTTCATTTTTGCAAAAATTATCTAAGTTATTTAAAAAATAAAAGCATACAAAATTTGTATCTGTACTTTGACATGTTTAAATTGTCAAATTTGAATTATATAATCCTAGGGAGGAGAAATATGCATTTTAATATTTTCAGGATTACTTTGTGAAATTTATTTCCTTGGGATACTAACACATAAGGCAAACCCAAAATGCTTTCTTTGGTCAAATACCATGAATTGTTATACTTTTAAAACATATTTTACTATAGGATACTTTGGTAACAATAGATAGATTATACAACTGCTGTTCGAAAGACCACAATCTGAGAAACTTGGCTGTATTTCAATACTTTAAATGTAGAAAATGTATAAATGGAATAAACATTCTATGATATACTCACTGTAAAAATAATGAATATTTCAGGTAAAAAATATAGGTTTTAGCATCAATGTAGCATCAATAGGAATTTCATGGTGTGTTTGCCAAGTTCAAATCTAAAGTGGTCGTAAAGATGATATGGAGATGTGCTGGGAAGGATGTAGATATATTTAGAAACCTTACTGCTATCGACTGTCTGTATATCATCAGATTTTTACAAAGTGTTTCATTTTATTAGTACATGTTTGCAGTACACAATGCTTACCCTCATTATGAGGAATTGGTACATACACAGAGCACATCTCAATTTTTTGCTTTTACCTTTCTTTTTTCAATTTTTATTTTAAAGAAAATAGTACAAAAAATAGAACAATAGAAAATACAAACAAAACAACACAAGGACATTAAAAATGATACAGGGTTTCAAACCAAATGATAGGGATTAACAGCGGTTGTTATATTACATATTGTTATCTTTAACACAGTCGCTCAGATTACCAGATGTAAGAATAGCACATTGATCAAATCATTAAAGGGAATAAGAAAATAATGATTTAAAAGAACATTACAGACAATTCATAGTTTCACTAGACAGGATTGTAGGAATTTACCAATGGTTGTTATACTGCAAAGTGTTGTCGTCACATAAATTGCTCAGATTACCAGATATAAACATGCAAAATTGGTCAAAATATAAAAAAACCTTTCAATAATCAACTGTTCCCCTCAACAAACCATCAGAGATGAGCAGTACAGTTATGCCACCAATCCATATATATATATATATATATATATATATATATATATATATATATATATATATATATATATATATATATACATATGAAGCCCTCGTACTTTCTTTATCTTCTTTCCCTCATCCCAGTTGTTCCTTCCTTTGAGCAATTTCTTTCCCTTTCTTATTATCTATTGTACATTTTGGGTTTTATTTACTCTTTCATGTTCTTATACTAGGGAGACAATGTGATGTTTACAAATGTGGGTCTGATTTATTTCACTTATGAGTACGGTCTCTAGTTGCATCCATTTGCCTATAAAATCATCCAGTTTATCTTTTTTAATAGCTGAGTAATATTCCATTGTATGGAAATACCACACCTCCTTTTTTCTTTCAGCTAGCATCCTCTTCAGTTATTTGATAAATTCTTACAAATTTAATGATCATACATACAGATTAACAGCCAGACTAACAGGTCAAACGCATATAAAACACAGAAGACAATTATACTAAGTCAAGGTATAGTCAAATTTTTAATTCATTGTATTTATTTATTTAATCCTTATCATTTTTGGAATTTTTCAGGATTTGAGAGGAGTTCTTTAAAGAGAAAGATGACCTAGCTCCTTTTCACACGTTGGTGCACTCATTGTACATTTGAACCAAGTTCAGATACGCCTGACCAGAGGCAGGAGTAGGTCTCTAAGAACCTATTAATACACTTGAGAAATAGGAGATGATGTAGACATCACTCTATGAAATTATTTGTCTCCAAGGAATTTCTGTTCCATCCTAGCCAAACCTGATGGCTTCTCCATAAAAGGGCCAAGATGGTGCCCTGCACAGATGTTCTGATGGATCTTTGTCCCACATTCTTAAAATGCAATTTGAAAAGATTGGTGAGTGATAATTGAGAAATTAATAGTTCTGTAGAGGGGTATAGTATAAAAATTGAAGCACATTTCATCTGCTTACTCACTGAAGTACAATTATACAGGCACTTAATAGTCCCATTATACAGATGAGGAAAGTAGACTCATAAAAAGACTAACATATGCTTTTTATTTTAACTCTCATATCTCTGTGAATTATGCATATTTTCTTTAAAAGTGTAATTTCTAAATTTTGTGGCTCATGTATTCAAAATATATTTAAGTCTGCAGGTACTATCCATATTTAATGTGTATTTTTAAATCATATAAATATACTACAATAATATATTACCATGTACATGTTCAGAAAAAAAAATACCAAAAAGCCTTCATCAAGTGCTGCAATCTACTCTTGCACTGTTGACCACTTTTGAGAACATTCACTAAGGATAATTTATATTTATTTTCTTCTGAGCTCAGTTTGATTTAACCAGCATAAAACTAAACTCTTAACCTGAAGAAACAAATTTATTTCATACACTTAATACGTTGCTTAGTAATCATTAGCAATATTATATATAATTAATTCTTGTGTCCAGTGGCCTAATTTTAATTTTTGATCTTACATGCTGTAAGGACCAGAGCAAATTATTACACTTCTTATCTCATCAGGATAAGATTAACACGTACATCGTGGAGTTGTGAAGAGTAAGTGACTTTCCTTAAAGCATAATTTGGCACATAGCAAGTTCTGCACAGCTATCTTATCACAGTATTTGTAGATAATATTGTGACAGCAGGAAATATATTAGTTTCAAAATTTAAAAAAAAAGTATCTACTATGAACAAAGTACTAAGACACTGGATGCAGGGATGGGAAATTGTTTCTTGACATTAAAGTACCTTGTAATCTGGTCGAGGGCTCTAAAGTGATTGGGACCCTTTGGGTTAATCAGGGCCAGTTTTTATTGCTTAGCTGCAATATTGACAGAGATAATTATGTGAAAGGAATTCACAGAGACATATCCCAGCTGAAACCACTGATACAGTGATGTTGATCAAACAACACAACAACACGAATAATCCATCCCAGAAGGTGTAAGTCCAAAGCCCCAACCACAGTACTCAATATTTCAAAGAGAAAAATTACATTCAAAAGCTATTACTTGGGATGAATATACAGGTCAATATACAGGTAGAACAATTCCATCACATGCACAATTTCCAGCTCTGCAAAAGAAAAAAATTAAATGGAAGAAAGTAACAAATGGAGAAAGGACAGGAAAGAATGGTGAGAAAATAAGATTCTATCAAATGAATTAACATAGGCTTATCTTCATCAATAGATCATATTTTTGTTCAGAAATAATTCAAACAGAAAAACTTCCATAAGTCATGCAAAGTAATAGTAGAATGAATATGAGGAATAGTCAACATTGTTAGAAATCCAAATAAAAAATTATTTTTAAAGGTAAAATAATTTTATTAATCAGTAAAGCACTTTATAAGAATTTTAGCATCTATATTACATTTCTGTTTTCTTTAATTTGGTACATTTTTAAAAATAAAACTTCTTAGTAAATATATGCAATATATGTGGATGATTTTTTTTTTTTTTCTGGTAACGGGAATCAAACTCAGAACCTTGCGCTTGCCAGGAAGGCACTTGTGCCACTGAGCTATATGCCCAAGCCCATATGTGGATGAATTTGAAAGATGTGTTCTCTTCTTCTATGGTCAAAATAACACT